>NC_089233.1:19922658-20249914 GCF_963924675.1 Phocoena phocoena
CTTAATGAATTCATGGACCTAAGCACAGAGCATCATTGGTTGCCAACACTTTACAAAAACAGAGACAACCGGACATTATGTGACTTTGGATGAAAAAACACACAGCCATCTATGGTCTTGCCAAAGGGGTCAAACCTGGGTCTGACCGAACCTCTAGGTCCAGCTACCAATTTGCAGAAAACACAGAGGACAGAGGAAACATGTGGATGGGCCCCATGACTATGCACTGAGCAAAATCCAGACCGTGAAAATGCTGTGGGTCAAACAGCCCAGGATTTTTAGCAGATAAAAGAAAGGGATGGAAGGAATGGGGAGGGAAATCACCCTATTAAAAGACAAATCAAATTTCTACAAATGGGAAAGAGATGCTAAGGGATGCTAAAACTTAAGTGATAAAACTATAGAGACAGGCAAGGAAGTCAAGCTACCATTTGGGGGGAGATTGAGATTGGGACGCAGAGAAGCTTCTAGAGTGGCTGCCAAAGTTCCTTCTCGACCTGGATGGTGGTATGAGGAACTTAACCTTGTAATAACTCATTATTAAAACATCAATTGTGTGTGGTTTCTCTAAGTTTGTCTTATAATATCTCAAAATTTTAAAATGAAAAGACTTTATATTGTCATAAGTGAAAGAAATCTGTAAAAATATATAGAAAATAAAAGCAAAACAGTGACTTAGAAACTGCTCTTTGCCAAAGCTCAGAACCTGAAGCTTGGTCCTCTCTCTTCGTTAAAAAGTCAAGTGTTTGGGCTTCCCTGGTGGCGCAGTGGTTGAGAGTCCGCCTGCCGATGCAGGGGACACAGGTTCGTGCCCTGGTCCGGGAATATCCCACATGCCGCAGAGCAGCTGGGCCCGTGAGCCATGACTGCTGAGCCTGCGCGTCCGGAGCCTGTGCTCCGCAACGGGAGAGGCCACAACAGTGAGAGGCCCGCGTACCGCAAAAAAAAAAAAAAAAAAAAAAAAGTCAAGTGTTAAAAAGATGTTAATGGCCATGCTAGCACCAAACAGAAACTTTCTCTTCGAGGTACTCAGAAGAAAATAAAGTGAACTGAAAAGAATGTAATTTAAAATCTGTGCACCACCCAAAATCCCCCTTTGAGCTACCCAGGACCATTCTGCATGGCGGTGCACGCTCTATACTTTCTCAAACACGATTTCAGCGCTTAGTCCTGCCTGCAGTGGAGTGAAAAGTGTTCTTGTAGTCCCTCGTCACCAGAAGACCCCAACAAGAGGCTGGTGGGCCAAAGCCCCACAGGGGAATACTGCACACATTTGCCTAGAATGTTCCTTCCCTTGATGACCTGTGGTAGGGAGATTGTCTGGGATTCAGGGAATGGGCCCCAGCAGAAAATCATCCCTGCACCCAAAACATAGATGCCCCTGAGGCCATCAGGCAACAACCTCTCCAAGTTCTGCTATCACAGCCCCCCATTGCATTGTTTTGTAACTATCCCCATGTCTGTTTACTTTGCTTTAAGAGCATGACCTTCTCAGAAACAGGACCCAGCTTACCCAGCACTATACCTCAGTACTTGGCCCAGGCCAAGGCCAATGCTAAATGCTTGTGAAGTGAATAACCAGCATCTATGAGCGTTTACCAGGTACCAAGCACTGTGTTAAGTGTTTCTCATGTATAATCTCATTTCCTCCTCATAGCAACCTTGGACATAGCTCATTCACAAATGAGGAGACTGATACCAAGAGGTTTTCTAATTTTCCCAAGGCCACTCAGCCAGAAAGTGACAAAGCTGGATCTTGACCCCAAATGTATCAAAAGACTACTTAGAACAGGGAAGGGGCTGGGTTCTGGCTCTACCCCTTTCACAACAGGTAGTTCTATGCCTGGCGTATGGTCTGCACTGAGAAAACCCACCCCAAACCCAGTTCTGCGTCTTCCTAGGCTGGAGGGACTCAGTCTAACCTAGCAGAGCACAGGACTTGGTGACGTTGGAGAAGAGAGCAAGCCCCAAGCTTTAAGGTACACGCAACTTGCAATAGTGTCCCATCTCGCACGGGGGTTGGGCTCTACAATCAGGATGTAGGGTGAGAACTGGAGAGAGTCAAAATAATCTTGAAAACTCCCTTAAAGCATCTTCAAGACACTAGGCCTTTGGCCCTTAGAAGCTCCCAAAGCAAGAATTAACTTTGTATCTCTTTGCATTTACGCTCTGCCTCATCTCCCCCCTGCCCGCTCCCCCGCCCCGCCACAGTGCCTGGTACCTGGGAAAGGCTCACAGATGAGGTATAGAGCTGAGTAAGCTGGGTCCCGTTTCTGAGAAGGTCATGCTCTTAAAGCAGAGGAGACAGACATGGGGATACAAGGCAATGGGGTCTGTCATAGCAGAACCTGGAGAGGTGAATGGGTCCCCAAATTGTTGCCTGATCGCCACAAGTACCCCCCTAGGTATGGAGACCAAGGTGTAGTCTGAACAGGGGAAAGGTAAGAAGTTCCTTGAAGGGACATCTTATTCTCACAGATAGAGGTAGAATCACAGTCAATAGCGGACAGTGCACCGATGCCCCCTTCTTCTTAGGAGCCTGGTTCTGACCTCACTAGTCCCTGCCCAGGCTGTGTCCCCTGCCCCGGGAGTCCTCTGAGGGCTGTGTTCTCAGGCAACCCCTCCTCCAAGAAGGTCCATGCAACCTGCAACGTGAACTCGTGCATTTATCTGAAGAGTCCACAGGGCCGACTGTGACCCTCTAGGGGCACATAGGAGGACCTTATCCCTCATCCCCATCTGTAAGTTCTGCTAGTACATCTCAGATTGTGAGTCCTGAGTTCCTGTCTGCAAGTCCCCTCTTGCTGCCAGAGGAAGGCCCTGCTCCCTTGGTTATAAAACCAACTGCCTGAGTTCTTTATCTTTGTTGAGACAGCATCTGCCTCAGGGGAGAGCGCTTCTCAGCAGCAACCTCAGAAATTCTCCGCGGCGGCTGTCCCTGGGCCCTGACAGCTTCCTGTCTCTAGGAGGGGAAGGGTCCGGGTGTCCCTTTGGGGTGGCCGCTGCCGGGACAGCTCTGGCCAAAGCCTGAAGGCTGGAGAGGGAGTGGCCCAGGCCCCCAGGAGGTTACCATGGTCTGGAAGCAGGAATGCAGCTGGGTCAGGAAGGGCGGCTTCCCGGGCAGGGCCAGCACTCGCTTCTCTACCATCGTGCATTCCACGTCATCGTCTTGAATCACCACGTCCTTCTTCAGGATCTTCACGGCGTACAGCTCATCTGTGCCCTTCCGCTCTGAGAGCATGACCTGCGAGAGAGCGGGCACGTCAGTGTAGTAGCGGAAGGGGCCCCGGGGAAGCCACAGGCGGCTGACGGTCACTCAGATCTGCTCCAAGCTTAGTCCACGTGCCCTCGGTGGATGCTGATACGACACACGAAGTTTCCCACAGACCTCGCACCTTGAATGGCTGAACCCAATCAACAGAGGATGGTTCCAAAACAGAGACAGACTCACAGACGTAGAAAACAAACTGATGGTGACTAAAGGGGAAAGTGGTGGGGGCAGGGAGGGATAAATTAGGAGTTTGGGGTTAACAGATACACGCTACTATAAATAAGATAGATCAACAAGGGCCTACTGTGTAGCACAGGGAATTCAGTATCTTGTAATAACATATAATGGAAAAGAATCTGAAAAAGAATAAAGGTATATAAACTGAAACACTTTGCTGTACACCTGAAACTAACACAACATTGTACCTCAATTATACTTCAATTTTTTAAAAAGCGCATCACTAAAAAACATTGTTTTTTAATTTTTTAAAAATAGAGGATGGTTCCAAGAGTGATGAGCAAGTATTCGGATATCCCTTTGGGATATGTATCAATGCCCAGCCAAACATGACTAGAATACATACCCCATAAGGGCAAGTATCTCTGCCTGTTTTGTTCACTGGTGTAACCCAAGAGTCTGGAACGGTGCCTGGCACACAGTAGGTGTTCAAGAAGTATTTGTTGAAGGAGGGAATGAGTGAATTCCTGAAAGAACTGAATTTGGGGCAATTGATTCCGTATTCTTTCAGTTGTTTAATATTCATTAAGAGCCTGCTAAGCACTGGGGAAGCAGCATTAGATGAGCAGGTACGTTCTCTGACCCTGCATTCCAGGGATGAAGGAAGACTTTGGACATTAATTACAGGGATGATTAATGTAATATTTTAACATCCTCTCCTGTTGTCCTGGGGCTTCCTTTCATGCAGCTGTGGTCACAATCTGAGCATGTTAATCAGGGTGGCTTGTGACACATCATTATTTGCACTGGCTGTGACTATGCCAGAGAGAACAGTGACCAGCAGGTACCATTCTCAAGAAGCCTCTTAGGGAGCATGGGGCGGGACCACACTGTACAAGACCTAACCTGGTCTGGGGGCTTCTGAGATGGCTTCCTGGAGGAAGAAGCAATCAGACTGAAGTAACTATATACTGTGTGTACTGTGTCAGACATTTTGCAGGCAATAATATCAATCACCACAATATTTTGAGTGCTTACCAGGGTGCCAGACAATGGTTTTCATTTATTATGTCTCATTCGCTTTGCCTAAGACCCTAGGAAGTCGGTACCATTAAGAACCCTATTTCAAGGGGGGAGGAGCAGCGGGGTGGGGGGTTAAGAGGTACAAACTATTAGGTATAAAATAAGCTCCAAGGGCATATTGTACAACACAGGGAATATGGCCAATATTTTATAATAACTATAAATGGAGTATAAACCTTTAAAAATTGTGAATCATTATATTGTACACCGGTAACATATAATACTGTACATCAACTACACTTCAATAAGAAATAAATAAATAAGTTTAAAAATTAATTAATTAAAAAGAAAAGAGCCCTATTTCATAGGAGCCCGGGGCTCAGGGAAGCTAAGTGACCTGTCACACCACAAATTCAGTTAGGGACAGAGCCAGGATTTGAACTCCGGTTTACCTGATCCCAAGGTCTCTGCCTTTATACACTCCACTTGTGAGAGTTCCAGAAGAATCCTCAAGGAGTTTAGGTGGCTGAGGAAATGAAATGCTCATCCCTGACTCAGCTGGAGGACCAGAGAGAGCAACAGAGGCCTGGGACCAGAGGGAGTGACGCACAGAGGGAGCCCCGAGGCAGGAGGGCAGCTTGCACAGTCCGCTCAGCTCCTGCCCTGAGGGTAAGAGGCCTGACTGGACTCCTGCACGGCAGCTCTGGGCTGCGCTCGCCGCCCCTCACAGAGGCCCGTCTCCTGCCCGCACCACGTTCTCTCTCATCACAGCCAGGGGCGGCCATGGGCGAGTCAGGCCTAGGAATTTAGAGCACTTAGGGAGAAAGTCCCTGACGCACACCTCCGCATCAAGAGGACTTTTCCGACTGCTTTCTCCCCCAGCCTCACCATAGAAATACGAGCTGCCAGCTGGGCAGGTCCTCCCTGCCGGGCATCTACTCAGCCCTCACAGCAGACCCACTCGCCCCCATGGCAGAGGAGGGCTCAAAGTGCTGGAGTGCGTGTCTTTAGCTCATTTCCCATCTCCCTCTGCTCCCTCACGGGTACCCAGAGCCGTTTTTCCTTCCCTAGTCCTCAACCAAGGCAGAACCAATGACTCCACTAAGATGTTAAGAGTAGGCTGGAGATAGGGGTTTTCTGCTCCCAGATTCCTGAGAAGGCAGGGCTGGGGCAATGGCGGAGAGGTGACTTAGCCAGAGGCGAAAGGGTAGAGAGACTGAAGGAGGATGGAAGCAGAGTCATCAGCTGAGAGGACCCCCAAGTACACAGGAGGGGCTCAGCGCTGAGCTGGCTCTGAGTGTGGCAACCCCACTGCCCCGTCACCACTGGTCAACGTACCATCTAACAACCCAGAATACTCGTAGACAACCCACCCCACCCCACCACCACCCAGGAACACAGGGGAGGGGCCCTGGACACCTTGAATGTCAATGCAGTCCCCTGTCTGGAGGAGTAGCAGGACAGATGGCTGGGAATTTCCCCAGGCACCAGAGGGAGGGGTGAACACCCTACGTCTGTTTCAATTACTCTCCTTCTACAGATGAACAAACTGAGGCTCAGAGAGATTAACCTGCTGGAGCTAATGATTGTTCTAAAAGTGCAGATCTGACCAGGCTACTCAAATGTTTCAAGTCCCTCAGTGACTCCCGCAAGTCAAACAATTTCTTGACCACATCCTGTTCTTTCTTCTCCTCTGGCTCTTCTATTGCCAGTGCCTGTAGTGTCCTTCCACACGCTTTCACTGCTCAGAAAATCTGAGATTCAGCTCAGATGTTCCCTTCCTCTCTATCCCTCAATGATCCACGTAGACCAAACAGGTCACTCCCTCCTCTAGACACTGGGACTGCTTTGTATCTATGGCAGGTACTTTAGGGCAAGTGTTTCCAAACTTCAATCATTCACGTGCCTTTTTCACATTTTTTTCCCTACCACCTAAACTGGTATTTACTTAGTATTTTTTAAATCTAGTCACATCTTTACTTAACTACATTTATCTGAAAAGGAAATTTTATATCACCACCATTAATGGCAAGCCAGAATCACCAGCCATAAGTGGAAGATGAGCATAAAAGTAAATAAAAGTGGGGGCTTCCCTGGTGGCGCAATGGTTAAGAATCCGCCTGCCAATGCAGGGGACACGGGTTCGAGCCCTGGTCCCGGAAGATCCCACATGCCACAAAGCAACTAAGCCCGTGTGTCACAACTACTGAGGCCCACACGCCTAGAGTCCATGCTCCGCAACGAGAAGCCACTGCAAAGAGAGGCCCGTGCACGGCAACGAAGAGTAGCCCCCACTCGCCGCAACTAGATAAAAGCCCGCGCGCAGCAACAAAGACCCAACATAGCCAAAAAATAAATAATAAATTAATTTTTTTAAAAAAGTAAATAAAAGCAAAGCAGTGCTAGGAAATTCTAGCTGGATACTGCTGGCTGCTGAAGGTTCCAAGCCAGGCCTGTTGTTTTCCTCTTGTTTAAGGAAAAAAGTGATATTAGCAAATGTTAGCTATTAATGGCATGTTGTCATCAAATGAGACTTTCTGATTCAAGTAATTAGAAAGACTAAGAGAAAACGTAAAAAGAGAAAAACCTTATCATTCATATGGCACCTATGTACCACCTTAAAAAAACTCAATTACTCAACTAAAATCATCTTGCAAATCAATACTATGTGCTTCACACCTTAGAAAATACTGTTGCATTTGTAGAGATATTTATCTTTCAGTCAATCAACAGGGATGTGTGAAGATTCTCAGTGCCTCGCCCTGCCCTAAGCCACAGGGGTAGAGGGGAGAATAGCCAGTACCAGAGGACCCCCCCCCCCCACATCCTGCAAGTGCTACACAAAGGGGCAAACTCTGGAAAATTCTCCTATAGCATCTGGAGGAAAACAGAACTGACACACACGAAGCATTAATAACAATTTAGAGATAGAACTGAATCAAGTTTTAGAACAGGGGCCAGCAAACTTTTTCTGTAAAAGGACAAAGAGTAAATATCATAGGCTTCAGGGGACAGTCTCTGTATCCACTACTCAACTTGCCACTGTAGTGGGAAAGCAGCCGTAGACCACACACAAGTGAATGGGTGTGACTGTGTCCCAATAAAACTTTGTTTATAAAAATAGCTGGTGGGCCCAGCGCCAGTAGTTTGCTGACCCCTGTTCTAGAACATATATTTCAAAAAAGATCGGGGAAAAATAAGAGTGACTACATTAGCAAAAGTGGCCACAGTTAAAAAAATAGAACTACCAGAAGACCCAGCAATCCCTCTACTGGGCATATACCCTGAGAAAACCATAATTCAAAAAGAGTCATGTACCACAATGCGCACTGCAGCTCTATTTACAGTAGCCAGGACGTGGAAGCAACCTAAGTGTCCATCGACAGGCGAATGGATAAAGAAGATGTGGCACATATATACAATGGAATATTACTCAGCCATAAAAAGAAACGAAATTGAGTTACTTGTAGTGAGGTGGATGGACCTAGAGACTGTCATACAGAGTGAAGTAAGTCAGAAAGGGAAAAACAAATACCGTATCCTAACGCATATATATGGAATCTTAAAAAAAAGGTCTGAAGGACCTAGGGGCAGGACAGGAATAAAGACACAGACGTAGAGAATGGGCTTGAGGACACGGGGAGGGGGAAGGGTAAGCTGGGACGAAGTGAGATAGTAAAATAGCAAAATAGATAGCTAGTGGGAAGCAGCCGCATAGCACAGGGAGATCAGCTCGGTGCTTTGTGACCACCTAGAGGGGTGGGATAGGGAGGGAGGGAGACGCAAGAGGGAGGGGATATGATATATGTATACGTATAGCTGATTCACTTTGTTATGCGGCAGCAACTAACACAACAATGTAAAGCAATTATACTCCAATAAAGATGCTAAAAATAAAAAAAAAGTGGTCACAGTTTAACTTGGATATGGACCCTAGCATGCTTTTCATTTCTTCCAACTCCTTCTTAGAGCCTTCTGATTGGGCAGGGGACTTATCTGGCCACAGCTGATTGGATTAGAGGTGGAGAACTGATCTAGGTTGAACCAATCAGATTCTCTCATTGAAAGATGTGGAATTAGGACGCTCCATGTAGGCAGTCTAGGATCCTGAAAAGAAAAACACACAGATCTGCCTAGAGTGGTCCTTTCCTACCACATGCAGGCAAAGAAAAGTGACCCGGATGTGTGGGGGAAACAAGAAGGTCAGGGAGGGCTTCCCTGGTGGCGCAGTGGTTGGGAGTCCACCTGCCGATGCAGGGGACACGGGTTCGTGCCCCAGTCCAGGGGGATCCCACATGCTGTGGAGCGGCTGGGCCCGTGAGCCATGGCTGCTGAGCCTGCGCGTCCGGAGCCTCAGCTCCGCGGCAGGAGAGGCCGCGGCGGTGAGAGGCCCGCGTACCGCAAAAAAAAAAAAAAAAAAAAAATGAAGGTCAGGGAATGAGCAAAGGCCTTGCTTTCCAGCTCTTGGTTCCAGTCTCTCAGGAGGCTTGTCTGTTTCCATAGAAACCTCCATATCTCCCCAATAAAGTTATTATTTTATTTAGACTAGCTTGAGTGGATGTCTACCTTTTAAAGATCTATAAGACAAAATTATAGCTTGAGGAGTACAAATTCTTAATAAAAATAAAAATTTCAGTAAGTCAAATAGCATCAGGTTAGTACATGACCTAAAACAAGACAAATTGCATTCTTTAGGTGCCTCTTGCCTGTATCAGAACCACGTGGGGTACTTGTTTACAAGGCAGATTCCAAGCGCCACCTCTCATCCAGAAGCTCTGACTGTGGCCTGGGAGGACGCATTTTAACAAGCGCCTCCCTTCCCCTTGATTCTAATCACTAAATTTGTTGCTCTGAGGAACTCTGAGGTAATATCAGAATTGATTCATTTAATATGAGGGATAGGAGGTGTCTAGAAGTAAAACAGATAGAATCCTTTTATTGTGAGTGTCCCAACGCTCTCTCCGCAGTCGTTACCAGGGGTGAAAAGGGAACTTTGCTCCTTAATATTCGAATGAAGCTTTCCTTTCAAAAGGAATCTCTCTGCCCTTGGTGAGCTTTTTGAGAGCTTCCTGAGAGCTTTCCCGGTATCATGAAAGAAGTGATATTCTGTGGTGGTTTCAAAACATGTCTGTAAATATTTGACACTCCTCAGTCAAGGGGCAGAGTCTGTGCCCTCTGTTCTGGAACCTGGGCAGCCTATGTGACTGCTTCAATGAATGGAATACAGTGGAAGGGATTCTGTGTGACTTGGGAGATAGCAGCTTCTGTCAGTTTCTCTTGGGACACCTGCCTTTGGAGCCCTAGGCCACCGTGCTAGCGAGGCCACAGCATGAGACCACATGGAGAGGCCTGGAGACCACACAAAGAGCTTGCTGCCTAGACAGCACTGGGTGCTCCAGCCTCAGCTGTTCCGGCTCCAGCCACTGCAGGACAGAGCCCAAGCCACAAGCAACCAGTGAGACTTCCCAATCTCCTGACCCACATACACCATGAGAGATAATAATATACAAGTTTTGTAGTTTTAAACCTCTGAGTTTGAGGACGATTTGTGATGCCGCAACAGGCAACTGGAACACATTCATCTGAGCTCATATGTGCCCTAATGCAACCCAGCCTTGTCAGGTGTGGCCCCTGTTACCTTGCTTTATTTATTTCTTGTGTTTGGTTATGAACGCTCTTTTTAATCAAAAAACTTTTAAGGCTTCAATTGAGATGGGCAACAGAGATGGAATTCAGTCTGCCTTCCAAATGTATCGCCTTTCCTAGTCTCACCCAGGACTTGGAAGGCTGGCCAATTCATTTATTCGTTCAGTAAACATGAATTAAGTGTCTGGGGTGTGCCAGGCACTGGTGATACAGAACGAGAATCCCTTCAGGAGGCTTACACACCGGCACAAATAAGTCCGATTCAATTATGATTAAACTCCTGAAAGAGAAGTTCATGGTGCCCTGAGAGTGTTCACATGGAGGACTTAACCTGGTTTGGTGGGCTGGCAAAAGATGCCCTGGGGAAGTGATGGTTAAGCTGAGACCTGAAGAATGACCAGGACTAGCACAGTGGACACGGGGGAGGCATATTCCAGCCAAAGGGAAGCCAATCGTGTTCCCTTAGGATTAAACTACCTGGATCCACAAACCTTGGTCTAGAATTACTGTAGGAAGTGAGCTCTTAAGCTCTATAAATCAAAGTCCAGATGCCAACTCCCAGCCCTCTGAGATGTCTCCAGCAGAGAGGGCAGCAGTGGCACCAAGTCGGGGGGCTGGACAAAGAACGGGTGACATTCAAAGGGAATGGGCCGGGCTTTCTGGTGGCGCAGTGGTTGAGAGTCTGCCTGCCAACGCAGGGGATGCAGGTTCGTGCCCCGGTCCGGGAGGATCCCACGTGCCGTGGAGCGGCTGGGCCCGTGAGCCGTGGCCGCTGAGCCTGCACGTCCGGAGCCTGTGCTCCGCGGCAGGAGAGGCCGCAGCGGTGAGAGGCCCGCGTACCGCAAAAAAAAAAACCAAAATAAAACAAAACAAAAAACAAAGGGAATGGGCCAATGTGCGTGCCAGGGAGAAAGAAGACAATGTTGGGATGACCAGCATGTGAGAGAAGGTGGCCAGTTTGGGGCTGATATGATAACCACCCCCATTTCTTACCTACTCTGTGCATTATTTCATTTAATTCCACACAGATGGGTAGTATAGGTACTGCTACCATCCCCGTTTCACAGGAGAGGAAGCCAGGGCTTAGAGAAGTTAGGTGAGTGGTCCAAAGTCACTCTTACTAGGAAGTGACCCTTCTAGGTCACCTATCTCCAAAGTCCACGCTCTTAACCATCTGATTCTCTGAGCCCTGAGCACCAAGTGCTGGGTGATGAGGCTGTACTGTCTGCAGATTATTGCTGAAGTGTTTCAAATTCGACTCCAGATCCTGGCCCTGTTCTCCTTTTCCTACCCATCCTACCTGTTGAGACTTCAGCCCTTGTGGCCTAATTCATGGTCAAGAACAGAACACTTATGTCCTTTTTCCATTTCTTATATAACCACTAACAAACCACTCATCTACTTGTCAAGATGAGCTTGGTCTGAGTCAGTTCATCCATCTAGTCCAAGAGCTCTATTGGGAATTGTGTGCCAGGCATGATGCTAGGCACTGGTGATGCATCCACGAACAGGACAGACGTGGCCCTGCTTCCAAGCAGTAAGTGGCTTGAGAAGATCTTACTCCCTCCATCTGTGCCCTGAAGTGTTGGTACGAGGAGGAAAATGACAGAAAAACAGCCGTAGCACCAGCAATGGCGATGGCCATGATCTAAAATGCTCCTTTACGTAGACATGATTTTTTATTAATTGTCTCTTGCAGTTTCTGGAGCTTCCACTTCAGTTAATACCAACATCGAGGGCATGGGCTGTTTGTTCAGCTGTCCCTCCATCTCTAGGGTGAGGATTCCAAACAGATTGAAAGGCTGTCTTGAAGTGACGTTCTTATCAAATTCCAAGCCACATCTGTTCCCCAAGAATCTTCTGGGAGAGATGTGATCAGCAGCAGCAGCTCTGGTGACAGCAGATAAAATGCAAAGTAGCCCAGGGACTCCTAGCCAGAAAGTTGATGGAGATGAACTTAACTGGCAAATCCAAACAGCCAAATGTGCCTGGAACCTTGGTCCTTGACCATGGGACAAGATGGCATCATGGTTAGGGCAGGGACTTCAGAATTAGGAGACCTGGTAAATATCCAAGTTCCACCACATACTAGCTGCGTGACCTTGGGAAAGTCACTTAACTTTTCTGAACCTTAATTTCCTCGTCTATAAAACAGATACACTAGCAATGCTCAGCTTTCGGTGGTGCTAAGGGAACTTTGGGGGATAAAGTATGCAAACTGTACACCTTAATTCAGCTCTGTGCTGGGCAAATGATGAGTACTTAGGGACTTGTACTAGTTATAATAACAAAGAACCAGAAACTGTGTGGCGTAAAACAACAGAAATCTATTCTCTCACGGTTAAGGAGACCAGAAGTCTGAAATCAAGGTGTTGGCGGGGTTGGTTCCTTCTAGAGGCTCTGAGAGAATCTATTCCATGCCTCTCTCCCAGCTTATGTGGTTGCCAGCAATCGTTGGTTTATGGACACATCATTCCAATCTCTGCCTCTGTCTTCACACGGTGCTCCTCCCTGTGTCTCTGCCCCAATTTCCTCTTCTTATAAGGAGACCAGTCATTGGATCGGGGCCCACGCTAATCCCGTCTGAACTCTGAACTTGATGACATCTGCAAAGACCCTATCCCCAAATACGGTCAAATTCACAGTATCAGTAGTTAGAACTTGAAAATATATATTGAGGGGAGACAATTCTAACCACTACCGTGGTTATCATCAGCTTCATCTTTTCAGAGAAGGACCAAGGGGACCACTTGTGATCCCTGTACACAGCATCAATTTCCAGCTCTCAACTGGCTAAGGAGATTTGCCCCGAGGGACTTGTGTGTCCATGTGCTTACTAAGGGGAGAGGGCAGAGATAGTTAGGGACCAAGGCCCCACTCCCCACTCCCCCAACTTCAACAGACACCTGCCGCAAGTCCAAAGCCAAACTGAGCCTCCCTCAATTCCTCTCTCTTACATCTCATCCAGTGCATCAACAAGTTTTGTTAGCTCTGCATTCAAAGTACATGCCATACCCAACCTCCTTCCTGATCTAAGCCACCACGATCCCCACCCTGGTCTCCAGCAATTGCCTCCTAGATAATTGTTTCCGCTCTACCTGCTCCCAACCTCCACGTACACTCTGTCCTGCCCGCAGGATCCTTCCCCCAGATACACCCAAGAGTTTGGTCCCTCACCTCGTTCAGTGTGACTTCCTTGCAGAGATCCTCCCTAAAGTTGCAGCCCCTTTGTCACTCCCCATCCCCTTCCACTACTTCGTCTTTCTTCCCACACCTGGCATTCTATTAATCGCCGTTTGTTTCTTTTCCTCCCTCCCTAGTACAGGAGAACAGCTGTTTTGTTTGACTGGTTTGCTGTCACATCCCCAACATCTAGACACTCAATAAATATTTCTCGAATAAATGAATGAAAAAATCTGAGTGAGGGTGAAGTAGTTTAAAAAAAAAAAATCCCTAGATCTAGGTCACTAAAGATCTTTAGTTACTTGGTTCTCAGCATTGTTTAATTTATCTATGGCTACATCCAACCTATAATTCACAATGAATTTGAGGTAGCATTCAACATTATATAATATTAAACAAGTAGATTTTATCATATGTAAATTATACCTTGATAAATCTGGTTAAAATGAGTATATAGCACATAGCGTGTATGTATATGCCTATATTATAAATATAGTGTGTGTGTTTGTATGTGTTGTACTATCAGCTTCCCAGAGGCCAAAGCAACCAGAGGTACACGAAATGACAACAGAAGTTCATATTTTCTACAGGGAAAATCATTTTTTGAGGAGAAAAATAAGCTTTCCCTAGAACTTAGGCCTAAAGGAAATGTCTCACATGGATCCTGAACACGCATTGCCGCCGTGGACAATGTTCTGAATAATATCCCTATGACAGGGTCAGAAGAGGAGGAGAGACCACACCATCTAGCACTGTCAGCGCCTGCAAGCTTGACTAACACACGGGTGTCTGGAAAAGATGCTAACTTGATGAACTCAGATGGTGCATCTAAAATAGAGACAGACAGAGACACATTTGGGGCTCACAGTGTCCCCGAACACTAATTTGAGAGGAGAGGATCGGTAAGGTGCAGGGAGCTGAGGGTGCACGGGAGAGGGATGGAGAAGCAAGTTAAGCCGGGTGTGTACAGTGCAGGCCTCCAGGGGGACCACGAGCCCCTCTCCCGGCCTCTCCCACACCCGCCACGCTAGGGAGCTGGCTGTGGACAAGGTGGGGTGCGGGTCTGATCTGCTGCAAGGTGTGTACCCTCCTCTATTTTAGGGTTCTGTCTCTTTGAGGGTCCCCCGCCCTCTGGGACTGTCTCCTGCTTGGGCTCCACCCAGTCCCTCCGAAGACCTGCAGAGCAGAGAGCACTTTAATTTTTTTTTTTTTTTTGCGGTACACGGGCCTCTCACTGTTGTGGCCTCTCCCGTTGCGGAGCACAGGCTCCGGACGCGCAGGCTCAGCGGTCATGGCTCACGGGCCCAGCCGCTCCGCGGCATGTGGGATCCTTCCGGACCGGGGCATGAACCCGTGTCCCCTGCATCGGCAGGCGGACTCTCAACCACTGCGCCACCAGGGAAGCCCAGAGAGCACTTTAAATCAGCTCAGTTCTAAGTCTTAAGGCAAATCCCGTCTCCTCCCCTCCTCCACCCCTTCCTTGGGTTTGCCTCGCCTGCTCGTACTGAGCTCCTCTTTCTCCAGGTTGCACATGAGAATTCCCTGGGGAGCCCTTACCGGCTGATGCTTGGGCCCCACTCCAGACCAATTAAATCGGAACCTTCTAAATATCTGCGACCTTCCTGTGTGGCCTGCCCTGGGAGAGGACGAGGTGATGAGCTGGCCAGAGGCCATCAGGATGGTATTGTAATCAGGGGCTGGAGCGCTGGGCAGACACTGGCCACTGTTCTTCCAAGGGCGTCTGCTCACTCGGGAGTAGGGTTTTGAGAGAGACTTGGGTGCGGCCAGGTTACTAAATGAAGGTGAGCGTCCACACATCCTCATCTCTTTACAGCATGGCAGGTATCCTGACAAGCTGTTTAACATAAGAATGTGATTTTGACCTTGACAGAATCTGATAAGCTGGAAGTTCATATCTAATTAGAACTGTAAAATCACAGTAGGTACAAGTTCATCTCTGGAATCACGAGTTCAAAGTTTAACTCTATCATGTGCTTGCTGTGTGATCTTGGGCAAGTTACTCAGCCTCTCTGAGTCTCAGTTCCCTCATATGTAAAAGGGGCATAATGATAGTTCCTCCCTCAGCAGGCTGTTGTCAGAGTGACGTAACGCAGGTAAAACTCAGAGCCTGCACACAGAAAGCCATATGGTTAAAGTGAAAGAATAAATACAGAGAATAAGAGGAATGGTGGGTACAGTGGCTCTTTCCCGCAGTCTCCAGGTGGCAGAAAGTGAATTAGAGCAATAGACCAAAATTTCTGCAAAATCTATTTCCCAGGAGATCCTTATGCGAAGCCCAGAATGAAAGGCAAGGTCTTACTGTCTGTGTTTAGAGGTGGGGCTGGCACCCGCCCTCCGGGAGAGGCTAAGGGGACTCTCCTGCAGGGAGCTACATGCTCAGTCCAGACGGAACTTCCCTGAGGAATCAGCAGACCATCTGTCATCTTCTGAAATTCTGAATGGGGAAGTGACGATATACCCTGGACTCCAGGTCTTCACAGACTCATCTCCAGCAGAGCCCTCCTTCAGACTGAGCCGGGGATGAAGAGACGGCTTAAGCCACCCAAGCCCTGACAACCAGAGGCCTGGAATGAGGGGCAGAGCCATTCCTACCAGGAGACCTTGTAAGTAGATGTGGGGATAAATCTAGACAAGAGTCCACCGATTCACAGGGCCATGATGATGCTTCAATGATACCTGTCATAAGAGCTTAACATATAGACAGAACTCAATACACTACGTTCATCAGAGTTGATGAATTCTTTACCTTTTGAGGTTCTCCTAACTTTCAACTTTCACCAGACATGAAGATGTCCTAACATGTTCTAGGTTATCTTAAGGCCCTAATTTTAATCCCCCAAAGTGTACTGTTACTGTTCAAACTTTGGGTCAGATTTTCTAAGCATATGTATCCACACATATGTGTGTTTAAATTTTATATTTGATGGTGGACACACTAATCGAATATGAAATCATGTGGTTTGGGGGAATCAAATGCATTCGCCTCTAGCAGCAAACTGGAAGTTAGCAGTCTAGAAATGGTTTCTGGCTTCTAATAGCTTGCTCTGGAGGAGCAACTGGGTGGACTTGCAAACTGAGGAAGTACTTCAGGAAAAACTGAAAAGTGGTATAGTGGGGAAAAGGTGCTAACTGGGAGTTAATAGTGTGGATCTGGGTAGGACTGAAGCACTTTTTGGATACAATCTTCAAGTTGGTAAGACAAAAATAAGAGCAGTGATAGTGTGCAGACCAACTGGGTTATTTCATGATTTATTATGTAAGGTTTTCCATATTTAAAATAAAATCTCTTTATATGGTTACGTACCGTATGATTCCAACTATATGACATTCTGGAAAAGGCAAAACCATGGAGACAGTAAAAAGATCAGTGGTTGCTAGGGGGTAGGGGGTGGGAGGGATGAACAGGCAGAGTGCAGAGGATTTTTAGGGCAGTGAAACTACTCTGTATGATACTATAATGGCTGAAGCGTGTCATTATACATCTGTCCCAACCCGCAGAACGTACACCACCAGGAATGAACCCTAATGTGAATTGCAGACTTTGGGTGATCATGATATGTCAGTGTAGGCTTATCGATCGTAACGAAGGTACCACTCTAGTGGGGATGTTGATAATGGGGGAGGCATGGAACTGGGTGGTAGATAAATTGAGTTTTCAGATCAGAGGTCAGGGTGACACGTGTCATTAAGATTTAAGCCTCTTAAAGTGATGCCACGTCACACATTAGATTTAATCAAGTTGAATTTTTGCCCACTAGCAGAGAAAGCCAGTGGAAGTGTGAAACGAAGTTTAGAATGGAGGTACTTTCCGCCGAGTCATCTCTGGCTTATGCGGACTTGCTATTGTTAAGCAAATGTCACTACACCCATGGAAGGAATGACTCACAGTCACTGCTGGAAAGAGGGAGGAGAGGGAATAAGAAGGTTTAAACTTGAAACGCCGAGCCCTGAGTTTTAAATGAAGAGGCTTAGTTGGATTTAATAAGAAGTGTTTGATTGGGTTGTAATAAGAAATGCAAAAGAACTATTATTTCAAAACTCTGGGTTGTATCACCTCTAATTATTGATATCATAGAACTGATATGGTGGAACTGGTAGGTATCCATTCGAGTTATTGAAGTGTTCTCTTGAGCTCAAATCAATGCTGGTGTCCTGTAGGTTTGCTTAGTCAATTTTCTTTGAATCACATGTTATATCTGACAAAACTAGCTGGTTAAAATAAAAGCAGATTTAATTTGACTCTTTTTTAAACAGTTCCTGGGAAAACAAACCAATAACTGATGGCTTTTACCAAAAGAAAACGCAATGAAACCCTTAAGGGTCTGTCATTCGTTTCAACTATTAGGCGCACAAAGGAAGCCTGTTTCCCTATAATCTGATCTGCTCTGTGCACACAAGCCTCCCTTTATGATTGGTGTCACAGACTAATGGAGAATGGGTTTTCTCTAAGGCAGGAGTGGAGCATGTTGAGGCTGGGTGGCACAGTGGTCATGCGTTCGGGGTTTGGACCTGCATCCACCACTGCATGAATCTGGAAGTCTCTCAACTCTCTGAGCCTCCATTCCCTCATGTAAAATGGGGATAATGACAGCACCCACCCCATAAGATCGTTGTGAAGATGAAACAAGCAGTGCATATAAAACACTTAGACAGGTTCTCAGCACTCAAAATACAATCTCTGCAGTGATTTTCAGAGAGGTCAATACATAATATCAAACAGACCTGAGGGGCGGGGAAGGATTGAAACAAACTATGGCATGTTTAATTATATTAACCATCTGTAGGTGTACATTCAAAATATTTACCATGGGTGTTGGATGATTAAAATCTATAGGTCTCTGCTATCACGTTTTTTGTAGAAAAGATTATGGGTAATGTTGTTAGTAAACAGGGATTCAATATCTTAACGGGTCTAGAATTTCTGAAATAGCACATAAAGATGCAGTTGAGATGGATGTGTGGAGGGTGAACTATGACAGCACGATAATTGGACCAGAGGCCGTGAATTATCGCCCAAGACAGAGCTTCCCTGTTAATAGGCTCTATCTGGCCCTTCAGTAAGAGGACTAGATTTAACTTTGTATTATTTTTCCCAAAGAGCCAGACAACGTTTTGAAGAATATACAGACTTAAAGGAAACACTGGCCTGTGTGCCAGACAGACAATATTTTCTTCCTTCTCCTCGAGGAACTACCCACATTACATTTGCTTTTCAGAGAGTCTGTTCCTGTTGTCCTTCCTGACAGATGGCTGGAAAAGTGACCTGTCCCTTTGGCCACAGCTAACTGGATCACATGATCACTGAGCCATACTGGTCCGTCAGTCTCTTTCCTGGGGTTTTAAATTCTAGACTACTCTAGATTTGGGAATTAGACATTGAGAATTGAGAAGTGACATAAGGCTGAAGGAGGTAACACTGATGCACATCCACAGTGAGAGATGTCAGCAAGAAGCCAAGGTGACAGATTGGGATCCCCAGGATGGAGACAATGAATGCTGGGTTCCTGGAACTTTCTGGTCCCAGCTGCACTTCCTGCCTTTGGATGTTGGGAGATACACAGGAACATGCCATGTCTGTCCAATAAATCCCCCTTTACTCCCTGTGGCTTGACAAGGAAACCTGAATTCCAGATGTTTCCCTTTCCTTGATATAATTCATTTTATTGGGAAAACAGACCCTTGTGCTTTTTTGTTCTGTAATTTACTATCCTCTGAGCGGTGAATGTAGGGGCTACAGAGAAGCAGTAAGTCACTTCATTGATGAGAGACCTGGATGAATTCGGAAAGTGGAAGGGCCTCACCGTGACTGGGGAAAATGAGTTGGCAAAAAAACCCCACAGCAGTCAGAATTGCATACGAAAGACTAGGGGCCGGGAGGAAGGTGCCATAATTGGGATAGAACCAAAGAGAAGGCAGGAGTCCAAGATCAGACAGTAAGTGTCAAAAGGTTCTCTGGAAGAGGATTAAGGGAACAGGTAGCGAAGACTTTGAGCTATCTGTGAACCACATGATACGGGACTCACCATATGGTGCAGGAAGATAGCAAAGCAGGTTGAAGTAAAGGGAAGAGCTTTTGTCTGGAGGATTATATAACCACCTCTAATGTATGGACGTATATGTGTGCATGTGAAGCCACACTACTAATGAGATTAAAATTAGGATAGACTCCCACCACGGGAGCTCTGGGACTTCAGGAAAGGCCTTTGTTACTGGTAGAAACGAAACTGCCTTTTCATCTCCTCAGGAAATTTCTTCCTGCGGTAATTCAGTGCTGCCCTTGGATCCAGCAGAAGACATTGGAGTCCGGGGCTTGGAGCTCTGTCTGGGTTGTTCTCTTGTGCCCAAACTCAAAGCACATACTAATTAAGGACCCCAGTGGCTTTTGGGGAGACAGCTTGGAGGTTGTGTGCTGTTGGGGAGCTAGTGTTAGCCACCAGGGCCAACTTCAAGCACACTGGGGACCACGATCTCTGTAGGGGCTCATGCAAGTGGTTTACTTTCTTTTAGAATCACAAGAAAAAAAAATGAACTTTTAGGCTGAAGAAACTGCTTTAACATGCAATATTAATACATTTGTCCTGATGCCAAAGCAGTCGTAAGATACAGGTTTTAACTTTTTTTCATGGTGTAAGGAAGAACCCGCAAAAGTCTCCATAGCAGTTTTGAAACTGTTTCAAAAACGAAAAGACTAGCAGTTTGGTGGAGATGAGTGGACCCAAAAGTAGAGAAGAGTGCTGTTAGGGATGGAAAGAGGCAACTGGAATCACAACACCTGATTTCAAGTCCTGGTCCTGCCTATCCCCAACTGTGTAGTCTCGGGGAGGTCACTCAATCTCTCTGACTTCCAATTTCCAAATAGGTGTAATAGGGTTAACATCAGTAACTACCTTGCATGACTGTGGTAAGAAATAATAGGATGTGTGATGCATATACATCCATAGCATGATCCCTGGCATTTAGTATGAGCTCAAAAGTTGGAGGCAATGGAGATGGGCAAGTGGAATTGTAGAGGGTGGGGATGGGAGATAGAGCTGGTGAGGGTTACAAGAAATGGAGGGTGATGGTGGAAAGGGAACCAGCTGAGGAACCACACACACTAGAGATGCCTCCAAGACTTGGAGGACCCCACGAGCTGAAGCCTGTAGAGGAGGTGAGAAGGGCAGGCTCTAGAAGAGAGTAGCCCATTCTCAGGAGCCCTCCCAGGAATCCCTGTTGATGGCTCACAGTTCCAACGGGTGTTCGCACATGCATAGCTAATTGACAAACACAGAGTGAGGAGGGAGAACAGAAAATCTGGAGCCTTCCATCACCATGCACGTGGCATTTGTCTAATGGCAAAGGCTCAGAGTGAGAACAAGGCATGCAAACTCTGCTTATACTTAGAGGCAAAGAGCAGAGAGGGGGAAATGAGAAAATAAGAGGGGAAAACGGTTAACCTTCTAGAATATGTTTGTGACATGGCAAGGCGACCACTGTTGAGACTAGAAATGCAAGTTTTAAGTATCAAGGCAATCAAGAGCCTAAGATCACACACATCTACACCAAACCTGGTCCGTTAAATGTCCCTGACGAGCTCTGTGACTTTACCAACTTATTTCAACTTCCCGCATCTCCTTTCCTCATCTGTAAAATGGGGATATAAGTAGCTACATCACAGCATAAACATGAGCCGAAACATACAAAGCACTTACAACAAAGCCTGGCCTATAGTAAGGACTCAAAATGTTAGGTGACATCATCATCTTCATCACTACTGCCACCACAAGAATATATGTTCCATGAGGGCAGATATTTTTGTCTGTTTTGTTCACAGCCAGTGAACAGTGCCTGGCACATAGTAAATGCTCAATACACATTTGTTGAATGAATACATCCTTAATCATGCTGTCAGTGGGCAGTTATTATAAAAGTGATACTCCTCCCCGGTATGGGTTCCAATCTCAGTCTCAGTTCCTCTCCCTCATGTCTGCCCTCTGCTGTCGTAAGCAGCCACCATGCCTTGCGCTCAGATCTGGAGAGTTCGGAGCTACGAGATCACTGATAACCTGGGAGACGGGCGATTCAGAAGTAGCTGAGAGTAGGAGTCACAAGGCAAAAGGATAAGGTACAGGTGAGTGGGGAGGAAGTGTAGGCAGCAAATCTCAGAAGAGCAGTTTGATTCTCTGGATATACTCAGTGAGTACAGGACAGCGAAGGGAGAGTCAAGGTCACAGAAAACATCTTTAAGGAGACAGGAAATGCTGAGCATGCTTCTCATCTAAAGGAAAGGATATAGGGGAGAGGGAAGATCAGAGATGTTCTGTAGCTTCCAGATATATACAAAAAATGTAGCAAAAGACTTCATGCTCTTAGGAATACAGTGGTAATTGAAGTACCAAATTGCCATGTGAGTGTAAGATCTTGAAGGCAGTTTTTCAAAAAATGTGGCACTTCTACCATCGGCAATACAAGGACAAAATTATTTTTCTTTTAATAAACTCTCCTAAGAATATATTAAAATAAATATATGACTGCTAGATGAAGCCTGTGATTTCAAATACATTATCACTTAGGGCAATGCTAAGAAGAAGAAAAGGCAGTCAATTAAATCAATTTAAAAAATATATTTAAGGGGAATTCTCTGGCAGTCCAGAGTTCAGGACTGCGCTCTCACTGCCGAGGGCCCGGGTTCAATCCTTGGTCAGGGAACTAAGATCCCACAAGTCACGCAACGCGGCCAAAAAAAAAGAGAGAGAGAAAATATTTAAGATAGTATAAAGGAGGTATGTACGTGCTTAAAAAAATAAACAAAAAAAATAAAAACAAGTGCATAAATAGGTAATAGTTGGGAAACTTGGCCAAGGCTATACTCAACCCTTTTGTACAGTCTGAATCTGGAGCCAAGGGAGTTGGTGTCAGCACCTTGGAGAGTGGCACACAAATGCTGAGTCTCTGGGGTGCCATAGGAAAGGGGCCACTGGCTAACACTAAATGGCCTCCTTAGTGACACTCAGGCACTTAATATCATCAGCCTCTTGGGCATTATTCTAGGAAAGTCAAACACCAGAAGGGAGGCTTAATGGTTTTGTCTCTCACCTCTCAACTTTTAATTTCTGATCATCTTCGATGCATACAGAGCAGCAGACCTGAATGGGACTTTTTGAAGAGATAAATGTAATACCGGGGCACTCAGTTTCTAAAGACTTGCCACTTTTCCTTTTAATTTTATAAGCTGCTGACTTCTTCCTACTTGATTTATTCCTGGCTTATGCTATGCTTCAGGAAAAGCAGCACTAACACCTGGCACGTTCCATGATTTGAGCACAAGGAAATGTCATCGAGAAGAGAAGCTTAAAGTTTTTTGTTTGTGGGGCATGAAAACTGGGAGTTCTAAAGGTTAAAGTCAGAAGGTCTTTCATGTCACCAAGAATTCCAACCAGAGCTGAAAAGTAGGGTGTATGGCTGAGACAACTATCTTTCCATCAAAATTGTTCTCCCAGTGTCCCTTGCACTGAGTCATGTGACTAAATTCTCTGTAATAGCGTGTAGGCAGAAGTGATGTACTCTGTACTCTTTCCCCCCCCGCACTCTGAGTATAGACAAAAACAAGGCTGTAGGGTTTGATGGGGCTGTGTAAGATGGAAGGAACCTGGGTCACTTAATCACCATATGGAGAGCGTGGGTGAGGCCAGGAACACCCATCTTGGACTGTTACATGAATGAACATTAAACTTCTATTGTGTCGGCGCCAGTATAGATGGAGGGGTCTTTTTGTTATGGCAGTTGGATCCACCCTAACTAATAAAGGAGGTTAGGTGTGTGGGCTCTGGAAGAAGAGATGTTCTTTTTTTTTTTTGCCACGCTGCATGTGGGATCTTAGTTCCCCAACCAGGCATCAAAACCGCGGCCCCTGCATTAGCACAGAATCTTAACCACTGGACCGTCAGGGAAGTCCCAGAAGAGACATTCTGAGATTTCCACTTACTCCCTCCCCTCTTTGCACAGTTAACTTAGCTCATCCTTTAGATAAAGCTCAAGAGCCTCTTCCTCCCAGAAGCCTTCCCTGACTTTGGCCAGGGCCGATCCCACTCCCGCAGGCTCTCCCAGCAGACGGCAAACATCACGGTTGTACTTTATATCTGTTAGTGTGATTTTTTTTTTTGATTAATGTTTATACTCCCACTGGGTTTTTAAGTATGCATTTTTCAAAATTCATAGAATGATACACTTCCTTGTGCATTTTGTTGTATGTAAATTTTATTACCTTAAAATGATCAAAAACAAATATTGAATTCTGGTTAAATGAAATGCATGCTGAAGAGTTCAGGGGAGAAGTGTACCGATATCTGCATCTTGGTTTGAAACGCATTAAAAAATGGGTTGACAAAGAGATGGAGAGACATGTGATCGCGCATATACAGTCAAATGCTGGCTGCAGAATCTAGGTATTGGGTATTATGGGTGTTCATTGTATAATTGTTTTAACTTTTCTGTATTTTTAAAGTTTTTCCTAATAAAATGTTGGGGGGAAGTTCAAAGAGAGTAGGAGCTATGAGTACGTTCCATAAATAGAATTATTCTGTGTACAGTGTATTTTATATTACTAATCATAATGTTCTGTGATTTGCTTCTATTTCTACTTGAAACTGTGTCATGGACATCTGTCCATGATGACAGATAGACAGACAGACAGAGATACGAGAGATACGAGAGACACAAAGACCTCATCCTTTTGAAGGTATCATATCCATATCCATGATATCCA
The DNA here is from genome assembly GCF_963924675.1 of Phocoena phocoena. Lineage (NCBI taxonomy): Eukaryota > Metazoa > Chordata > Mammalia > Artiodactyla > Phocoenidae > Phocoena > Phocoena phocoena. The sequence goes on from NC_089233.1 coordinate 19,946,724, forward strand.
CCATTATATGTTTAACTTTCACACTACTGATAAACATTTGGGCTATTTTCATTTTTTTCTATTACTGATCTTTTCCTATGATAGCTCTTCTTTATGTTAGCTCTAGGTCCACCACAACACGTTCCTGCCCTCCCCACACCGCCAACCCCCCCAGCAGGCCAGTATCCTCCACAGGCAGGAGTCCACGAGTATAAGAAAATAAGAAAGCCCTCATTCAAACTTCCCACCATGATTTTCTAAAAACATCTGGATCATACAAATCAGTACCACAAGCACATCTGAAGTCTCAGAAAGCAAGTGATACTAGCATGAATTAAATATCCAACGGATATTTATTATGGCACTTTAGAATTAGGGGAATCAAGTCTGTAAGGTACAGAGCTGTATTTGTGCTGTGTATACACCTTATCAGAGACTTGCTGTTTTACTTTATAAGCCCCACTTGTATCATCAGTCTGAACAGTGCATATCTGCCCAATTTATATATCTGGAGCACAATTTTAGCTGCAGAAATCACTCGACAACCACAGAGGTAAAATTCTTGAAAAGTGTAAAGGTTGGCAAAGCAGAAGTCAAAGGTTCAAGAAATCAGAAAAAATAGAGAGGATAAAGCTATAAAAATAAACATTAAATAACAAATGAATAATACATGCAAACGCTCTGCAACAAAAGTTCTAGAGGGCGTCTATCTCCAAGTAAGCCAGACATGCCAAGAGGCCCTGCCCTGGTGCGATAACGCTCCCAGGGAAACACATTCACATGGTCAGGAAAGCAAACTCTCCAAATTTTTCTTCTTTTTAAAGTTTTTGAAACAGGGTTTACTCGTTTGGAACTCAATGGCCTTCACACTTGCTTTGCCCCTTGTTTCATTTTCATAGGTCTTAGCAAAATGCTTGTGTCTCTCCCTACTCGCTCCACAAATTATTACTGTCTCTAAGAGCATGTTTTTCTGGGCCAGATCTGATACAGTGGGCCTGCGGGAGGGGAGGTGTGAACAGATTACCCAACGGTCCCTGTCTTTCATCTCTGGCGGGGGAGCAGTTACTGCTGCTGTGTTCTTGCATTTAAGGGGGTTGATGTATATATCCCACAAGACTGAAAAATGGTAAAAGTAGGCATTCAAATATAAAACCACATTAATTTAAAACCGCGACTGGCAAAACAAGAGTTGCAAAGGATTACTCTACGTTTTAAAGGATGGTAGAGGTTTTTGTTATTCTAGCTTGCTTTCATGACATACTGTTGTCTTCCTCTGTGATTTATTTGATACCACATCCCCAGTCTGGAACAGAACTCTCAATTAGTATAACAGTTTCCATGGAAACATATGATCTATTCTCTCTCATTCCCTCACTGTTCCCCAAGACCCACTCTCCCACTTCTCTACCCACCCCCCAACCCCAATCCTTTCTGTAAGACCCTCCAGAACTTCCATTCCTCAATCAAAAACTCTCCAATCTGTACTGCTGAGTGATCAAAAAGGTGAAGAAGTATGTGTGTGGTCTGCTAACTTTTGAGGCAACAAGGACAAGAATAAATATGCATATTTCTATTCGTTAAATTAGCAGAGAGAAACTGGAAAGATGCAAATTAACAAAACAGTTTGTATACGGAGGGCAGTAGCAGCGAGGGGGCACAGAAGGATGTGAACCTGAGTGGGAGCAAAAGACTTCTCAGTGTTTATCCTTTTAATATAATTTTAATTATGAACCACGTGAAAACACTGCTTATTAAAAATATAATTTAATTTTTTAAAACTCTCCGACAGCCTCAGCTGATTAGAACCTCCTCTTCATTTAGGCTCCATTCTTCCTTGTCATCAGGGAAACCCCCCCATCTTTGAAATCTAAATGCCTTTAGTCTTCCTAGCATTTTAAATCTATTGGCCTCAACCACTTGTTTCTCATCCCTAGGCCTCTAGACTCCTTCTTCCTCCCCAAGGTTATAACCCTCTTTCTGCTCTGACTTCCTTCCAGTCTGGATGTCCTTTTTATTCATTTATTCAGGACACCTTTGCTGAGTACCTGCTAGAACAGGCTCTGTTGGATCTGTAGTGGGCATCCCTCTTCCCAGAAGCCTTGACTCCCTTATCACTGGGATATTCTAGGGCACCGATCCTGCTAATCACCATCCTTAGCTCAAATCCACCATCTGCTTCTCCATCTCCACCCCCAGGCTGCTCAGAGCTGCTGGCAAAAAGGACACAGTGGCATGGACCTCCACCATCACTACTGCTTATTCTCTAGCCTTTTGGACCTCCAGGCTGCTCAGCAATCTTATTCCGTGTTCCTACTCTCTATTCTCACTCCCTGCCGAGGCTCTTCAAACTTTGGGCCACCACCTCAGATTCCTTAGTCCATCACAGCAGACGGATGGACCTTGTGGCCCACAGAGAAAATTCACGCACTCAGTCTAGACCCTGAATGAATTCAATCCACAGGCACTGGAAGTCCACTGGTGAACATGACAGGGCTCCTGGCTCTGGTGGAGCTCAGATCTTAGAACAAGGAGACAAACCAACAAACAAGCAAGAGAAGTATCATCTGGTGATGGGTGCTAGGAGAGAGTTCAGTATAATGGAGAATGAATGAGTGGCTCTTTCAGTGGTAGTTAGGGAAGACTTCTCAGAAGAGGTGATAGCTAAGTAGAGATGGGAATTACAAGAAAGATCCAGCTCTGCAAAGAATAAAGCAAACAGCATCACAAAAGCTCGAAGAGAGGAGGGAGCTTTGTATGTCTCAAAGAACCTCATGCGGCCCAAGCACAATGGGTGATGGGGAGAAGCAAAGGAAAAGAAGGTATCAAACAGAGAACAATTTAAACTGATCAGAATTTAAAGGGTGATGTAAGCCAAGGACACAGTATAGAATTTATTCTACTTGTGAAGTCATTGGAGGGTTTTAAGCGTGGGAGTGATTTGACCTAATGTAAGTTTTTAAAAATAACTATGGCTGCTGCATAGAAGTGTATTAATTATAGGTCACAAGAGTGGAAGCAGGGAAACCAGTTAGGAATGTCTGCAGTGGTCCAGACGGTATTGTATGGCATAGATTAGGGCTGCATTAGTGAAGATGGAGAGAACTCGGTAAATTCATGATATGCTTTGGAGGAGGACCTATCCAGACTAACTAATGGATTATGCACGGCTGGGGTAAGGGGAGGACAAAGAGGAGGCAAGGATAACTCCCAGATTTTTGACTTAAGCTACAGAGATGGGGAAGAAATTTGATATTTTTGCACACCTGAGTTCATGGTCTGAGATTGATATGAGACATACTGGTGGCACACACAGGGATTAAAAGACTCACAACACTAAACAAGTCAGGAATACTTATAACACAATCTCAACTTCAGTAAAACTGCATCTCCTAGTACCTATAATAGCATCCAGAATCACTCTACGAGTCCCAGGTCATCCTTCAACTGTGCTGCTGTTTGAAAAGAACCATCTCCATTCTCAGCTGCAAGAGTAATCTTTTCCCAAACCAAATCTGATCATGTCACTTCTCTGCTTAAGACTTTCAGTGGCTCCCCTCTGTGCTGTGAATAAAATCCAAACTTCTCATCACAGATTCTAAGGCTTTGCATGATCAGGCCCCTCCCACCTCTGCAACCTCACATCCTGCAACCTCCCCCTGCTGATGACATTTTGGCCCCAGCACCTTCTGATGGTGCCTAGAATGTGCCCAGCCCTTGCCTACCTCAGGGCCTTTGCACTTGCCGTTCTCGCTGCTGCGAACATTCCTTCCTAGCTCTTTGAATGTATGGCTGGTTCATTCTCATCCTTCAGGTCTCAGTTTCTACGTCACTTCCTCAATCTGAGTGGGTCCCTTCTTGATCTGTCTGTGACACAGCACTCCATTCATTTCCTTCACAGTATTCGTTACCAACTGTAGTGTAGCTCTATTTACTTTTCACTCTCTCCCTCACTGGAATGTAAGCCCCATATATGAACAGCAAATGTGCCTGCCTTGTTAGCTGTTCCTTCTGGAGCAGGTGCCACCACCCAGCCATACTGTACCTTGCCAAAGCTGCCTTTTCCAAGCACCATCAGGAAGTTAAAATCGGTCAGTTTCATCCGGTCCCTGTTCCCGTTGTTGTCAAATTTGGATATGGTGTTAGTCGTCTTTTCTTCAGGAGCCTTGGTCCCCTGATTGATCTTGGCCCTCTGGAGGGAGAAGCACACAGAAAACATCATCAGAGTTTGAGGATGCCCTTGTACGTGCTCAAACTCACGTACAGGCCGCAAGCTGTGGCTCCTGCAGCTCGTGCCCCCAGCTTGGTGAAAAGCATGGCCCAGCTTCCACAGTGCAGACCCAAGATGTGGAGGCCAGCCTTGGCCCCTCACTCCTCTTTCATCCCTCGTGTCTCATCCACCACCAGGAACAGTCACTGCTTCCTCCCAGCTTTCTCTAGAATGCCTTCTTCTTTCCATCTCCACCAGTACCACCTGTCATCATCTCTCACCTGGACAACCCACCTTGGTTCCCTCCACACTGGGCTTTACATGTAGCCACAGTGATCTTCCACTTCTTCATACTCAACCAAGTCACCACCTGCTTAAAATGCTTTGGTAGTGACCCATGATTTTTAGGATAAAGACTTCGGTGATTTCACTGGCCCAGATGCCCCAGTGTGATCAGGCTCTACCTGCTTCTCCAACCTCTTCAACATTTTCTCGGCTCCTTCTTCCCTGAAACACAGCTTCATCCTCCTTTCACATCTTGGAGTCCCAGTTCCCTCCCACTTCAGGGCCTTTGCACCTACTCTTGCTCCTGGGTGGATGACTATTCTCTCCCTTTCGCCAACCTAGTTACCTCCCGCTCCACGTTTTCACTTCCTCGGGGAAGCCTTCCTTGATTCTCTCTGTCAGGATGGGCTGTGCCTATGTGCTCCCTTCGTCCACCTCACTTCCCATTTACACTGCATGATAACTGTCTGTTCACTTGTTTTCCCCAACAGACTGGAAACCTGCCAGGGCAGGGACTATGTCTCATTCTCCGCAATTGCTCTGACAACTAGCACACTTTCTAGTCAAGTATTTTGTTGGATAAATGGATGGATGAGGCCCATGTTTGTCCTCAGTGCAACGGGGTAGGGGCCTGCTGCTGTGCACAGCAGAATGGTGACTCAGGATGGCAGCAAACGCTGTGAAAGCAGGGGAGAATAGGAGGCCAGAGTATTTGCGATTGGAGTCTAAAGTGGGGGATGCCTTGTAGGACTGAGCCCTTAACCTATGGGGTCTGCACTAACTCCAGGTAGCTAGCGCCGAAACTGAACTAAATTGTAGAACACCTAGTTGGTGCCCACAGAGAAGTGGAGAACTTCTTGGTGTGGAAAACCCACACACTTGGTATCGGAAGTATTGTGAGAGTGTCAAGTTTTCCTCTATAGGGCATGTAGTTTTTCGCATCCAGCTTCTTTCACTCATCCTAACGGCCTTAAAATTCACTCATGCTTCAATCAGTGATTTGTTCTTTGTACTGCTGAAGAGCATTCACCGTTTACATTTATTCGTTCTTCTGTTATGGGCATTTGTGTTGTCTCCACTTTTTGGCTGCTAACAAGGCTGCTGTGAGCATTCTTGGTCCAGTTATCTTGTAGTAAAGATATGTTAAGATTTAAATGTCTCTGGGACGATCAAGTGTAAATAAATACCCAGTGAACAGTTGTATTATGTGGTTTTCGGGTTAAGAAATGACATAAGAACTGGAGACAGGGACCTCCCTGGTGGCACAGTGGTTAAGAATCCGCCTGCCAATGCAGGAGACACGGGTTTGAGCCCTGGTCCGGGAAGATCCCACATGCCGTGGAGCACCTAAGCCTGTGCACCACAACTACTGAGCCTGCACTCTAGAGCCTGCAAGCCAAACTACTGAAGTCCGCACACCCTAGAGCCCATGCACCGCAACTACTGAACCCGCGTGCTGCAACTACTGAAGCCTGCACGCCTAGAGACTATGCTCTGCAAGAAGAGAAGCAACCACAATGAGAAGTCCGTGCACCGCAACAAAGAGTAGCCCCTGCTCGCCGCAACTAGAGAAAGCCTGCATGCAACAACAAAGACCCGATGCAGCCCCCAAAAAAATCATAAAAAAACCCCACCAAAAACTGGAGACAGATTTGGGGGTTAAAGCCTAGAGGGGTAGTTAAAACCAAATTGCAAACAAGAAAAGAGCCTCAAAGAGAAGTTGCATTGCTTTTTCAGGGCCATGTCCTCCCATAATCCCAAATTCTCACCCTCCAGCCCCCAGAGATTTTCCCAGGCTATCCCAATCTAAACATATCCCTCCCTCCCTCCCACCATCCCTGCTTTATTATTCTGTCTCCCACCTTCTCTGAGTCCCAACTCAGGACCCACCCGATACACACAGTCCAATCTCCAGCCTGTGAAGATCCACATCCTGACTGTCCCTGGTCCCCAGGCTCCGTTCCAGCCCTGAGGTTTGCTTCTATCCACCTGCAGGTCCCAGCACCCCTGCCAGTGGAGCATGAGTGAGGAGCACACATGTCCCCATTTCTCCATCTGACTGCTTAGAGGAAAAATTTTTCCCTGTTCTTCAAGGAGCAGCAAGTGTCCATCAGCTTGATTCCTCAGTCCTTCAAGCAACCTTCTCTCCTCTGAATTCCACACTCCATCTCAATTTGCTTGTTTGACTCTTCTCACAGTTACATGCTATAGACCGAGAATGTCTGTGTCTCCTGAAAGTTCATATGTTGACATCCTAACCCTCAAACGTGATGGTATTAGGAGGTGGGGCCTGTGGAAGAGATTAGGTCACGAGGGTAGAGTCCTCATGGGTAGGATTAGTGCCCTTATAGAAGGGACCCCAGAAGACTCCCCTTGCCCCTTCTGCCACGTGAGGACATAGTAAGAAGAGGGCCATGGGGACTTCCCTGGCGGTCCATTGGTTAGGACTCCAAGCTTCCACTACAGGGGGCGTCTATCCCTGGTCAGGGAACTAAGATCCCATATGCTCTGGGCGTGGCCAAAACAAAACAAAACAAAAAGAGGGCCATGAAGCAGGAAGCAGCCCCTCACCAGACAACGATTCTGCCGGCACCTTGATCCTAGACTTTCCAGCCTCCAGAACTGTGAGAAATAAATGTTGTTTAAGCCATCCAGTCTATGGTATTTTTGTTATAAGAGTCTGAACTAAGACAGAATGTTATCTCAGCCTCTAGATGGTAGATCAGAAGTCTAATAGCGTTATCGGTCTGGTCTGCACTAATATTTAAATTAGTTGAGATCTGTTAAAAATCAGGAGATGTTCCTACAAAAACCCAAATCCCGGCTTCTTCTAAAGAAGCAGATCTGGCAAAACTGGGCCCCATCCATAAGGATGGGGCGTTTAGACGGGACATGGGGTCTCCAGTTGACCGTCATCACCACCACACCCTGCTGTCTCACGCTAAGCTTTTCCCCCTTCTTGTTACCTTCTCAGTTCTAAAAACATTTGGGATAAGAACCCTGTCCTGTGTTCCTCCGAACATCCCATGTCTCCCAGCGGCCTCGTGCCTAGCAGGTCCTCCATCAAAGAACAAACATTTTTAAATTGAGGCCCAAATTTAAATGATCCTCTATCTTGCTGCGTTGGATACGGCTTCAGAAACAGGAATACACTAATGGTTGCCTTTTCATGTCTGTAATTTAGAGCCCTAGGACTTGGTGCTCAAAGATAAAGCAAAGAGACACGCTTCTGAGCAAAGAGCCCTGCCTGTTCCCAGACTGCACTACAGGAGAGTGAAGGCGTCCCAGCTGCCTGGCTCCAGGGCCCCATCTCAGATGAGGAATGCCTTTCTTGGCTTAAACTAACCTCCACCCCTACAAGGAGCTCCAACGGCACTCCCATACCCAGCAGTGGCGGGAGACACCTCTGTAGGCTAGCGGTCCACGTAGATGCTCCCCAACCCCCAAGCAACCCTTCCAAAGACCGAAGGAGCAGATCCTGAGCTTTATTTATTCCGGGGGGTGGTGAGGCAGGGAGAGGGCTTTTCTTCTCCTTCTCCTTCCTCCAACCATCTGACATCTGAATGACATGACATGCCAGACACTGGTTTAAATGCTATCTCACTCACTCTTCACATAACCATGGGAGGTCAGAAGAGCCATGATACCTACAGGTGGGGAATCAAAAGCTCAGAGAAATAAAGTCACCTGCCTTCAGCACCCAGCAAGGAAGGGACAGAGCTGGGATTCCAATCCAGGCAGGCTGGCTCTCGAACCACCTGAACAGAATAGGCTACGCGGCACGCGTGTGGCTCCAGGTATCCAGCCAAGACCCCTGGGCCCTCTCCTCTCTATACCTGGGGCTGCTTGCCGCTTCCACCTGTGACTCTGCCTGCAGGCTCCTTTCCTGGTTGCAGGAGCAGGCACAGCCCACAAGCAGGCCAAGGTGAAAGTGCTGGCAGGTTAATACCCCTGGAAGCAGCCTTCAGCCAGTGATGGGAGGGGAGCTCGTGGATAATACTTCAGCTGCCTGTCCCTTGACTGCAAACGCTGCGGCCCGGTTAATCCCAGGCAGGATTAAACCCCAGCTGCCCACAGTGGTAACTTGCTGATCAGAGACACTTTTCCAGCTCCCTTCCTTTCCCTGCCTCACTTTCCCACTGCTCTCGATGCTTCTTGAGCTCGCCTCCCAAAGAAACCACCTGCACTTGAATCCTTATAGTCTGTTTCTGGGGAAACTCAAAGTTAGACAATGACCAGCTGAGGGATATTAGAAAGTTGCTTAACCTCTCTGGGCCTCAGTTTCCTCATCTGTAAAAGATAAAGGGGGATGATAAAGGTACTGACCAGTCATGGTGGTTGTAAGGACTGAATTAAATGCCTTAATATTTCTAAAGCACTTAAAACAATAAATGGCACATAGTAAGCACTTTATTAAATTAAAAAATTCTAAGCTTGTCAGAAGACCCATTCTGAACCAAGCAAAATGGAGTCTGCCCTTCCCTGGCCCATCGGCAAGGCCACAGCCAGACAAAAGTCCCCAAACAGAGCCTCCTCCAATGTTCTGAAGCATACCATGTGTGGTAACTTCACCAAGCTCACCCTACCGTGAAATTCTATTACCCCAATTGCTGCAGCTCGATTTTACTGTCACTCAGAATTTCTCCAGATAAGAGGCTTGAAAGTAATTTCTGAGTCATTCTGGGGGCTAATTGGTTATTGCACAGGGATTACATTTCTCACGTCCAAGGTCAACTGAAATTCCTCTATGTGTCTGTGAACAATTTTCGGTCTCTTGGAAACATTTTTTTAATCAACAAACTATGGTGTGGAGCAATTACCACTCAGGCATAAGCAAGCATTTGCAGGCTCTTGCGGGAAATACAGGACACATTTTGTTGCACGCAGATAAAACAGTCCTTTCCTTCAAGCCAGTAACTGGCCCAGACAAATGCTCTATTCATGTAGGAAATGTTTTCCTAGTTGTTCTGAAATGTCACCCTGGCTGCCCTAAGACAGAAGAAATCATTTTGCAAAACTGAGACTTCATTTTATACAAGAAAACACTGGTCTTGTTTTTTTCACCCACAAGAGGACATTTTTAACTTGGCAGCAAACGGACACCACTCCATCAGAAAGCTGAAGGAAGGAGAAGAAAAGCGTTCTCTGGAAGGCCTGCCCTCCTGTCCTAAAACGTTATCACTGTCCAAGTCTCGGCTCTCCTGGGAGGGAAAGTTCTTTCATCAACTCGTTTGGGCTTGAGCGAGCTGCTCTATAAGGATGAACCTCAGTGATCAAGTACACTGGAGAATGACTGTTAGGTCCAAGGCTAGCATGTTTATTCCACTTGTTTCCATGAAGGGAAGTCCCACTGGGTCAGAACCGTCACCAGGTTTTACGGAGGGCACAGGCTCAAGACAAGGGTCAGTACACAAGTATGAGTCCTATCAAGTTGAGGGGACACTAAGATGGTTCTTGGAATAAATGCCAAAACCCTTGCTAGAGTCAGCAGTCCTTCTACTCTGACCCCACCCACCTCCCAGCCACACCGTGAACTCACCCTTTGCTCTCTCTTCTCTACCGACGCTGGCCTTCTTTCAGTGTCACAGAGTTGCTATATAACTCCCTACCACAGGGCCTTTGCACCTGTTCGCCTTTCTGAATGGAGTGCTCTTTTCCCCTCTTTACTTGGTTAACTTCCCTATTGTTTCCTCAATGACTCCTTCCCTGTCCTCTCAGACAAGGTTACATTTCCCTCTTGTATCTTCTCAAAGCGCCATGGGCCTCTCTTTCACAGAACTTCACCTCGTCATATTTTGCTTCTATTTGCCTGTGTGATTACTTGATGAATAACAATGTCAGTAACCTATTTCATTTTAGCTATTTTATACATTTTTCAGAGTCAGTAGGCCATCATTGCTTATCTAGAATTGATGATTTCCCATCAGACTCAGTATAGTAAGTTTCTGTGAACAAAATAATGTGTTTTCCCTTATGAAACTACTTTAAAATCACTCAATACACATATAATGAAGGGACTCAAACCCATTTTCCCCAAAACGTTTTCTTTGTAAAACTGGGATGTCCTACATACCTACTAGTCTCATGTATGGAGTCTATTTGGCTCCACAGAAGGGAAGGGGCTTATCTGGGGTAGAAGCAGACCAGCGCTATGGCCCAAGGTCAGAGCCAAGGGCTCTTAATCTTCGGGAAATGCATCCATGGGTATTTCACAGAGTCACCAGCACTATCAATTCCATTTGTTAATACAGCACCATCCTGCCGACAGATCCAAATCCAGATTCTATCCCTCAGCAAGCCTACTTGACTAAGCTTCCAAGATATCTCTACCCTGTCCACTGCTTTCATTCATCATTACTAACATCCCTGTCCAAGCCACCATCAAAATGACCTGGGTAGTGAATGAAGACTCTCAAGGAAAAGTCTAAATCTGAATGAGGACAGGCAGGCAGAATGACTTTACAAGGCAGGGGACGTTTAACTGGGGTCTTGAAGGATAAATAGGAGTTTTCTGGAAAGCAGAACCACATCGCAAAGGCACAGGGTCAGGAAAGGCCTTGGTAGAAACCACATCATAAACAAGAAAAACAGCACAGAGGCAGACTCAACCGGTTCCCACTGATGCCAAAAGAAAGACATCTCACCTCAAATTTCTGCCGCAGTTCCTCATTGCCCTCACTGCCTTCCGGTGGCACAGGTACGTTGAAGTACTCGCCTTCTTCCTGGCTAAGTAACTTAAACCTAAAGGGAGCAAAGGAAAGACAAATTCCATGACTCTACTTAATATAATTTTGTTGATTAGGATAAGGGAGGGAAGTCTATAGAAAGCTCTGCTTTAAAAACATGTGTTGACTACCAAACGTAAGGTAAAGAGCTAGTGGGAAGCAGCCGCATAGCACAGGGAGATCAGCTCAGTGCTTTGTGACCGCCTGGAGGGGTGGGATAGGGAGGGTGGGAGGGAGGGAGACGCAAGAGGGAAGAGATATGGGAACATATGCATACATATAACTGATTCATTTTGTTGTAAAGCAGAAACTAACACACCATTGTAAAGCGATTATACTCCAATAAAAATGTTAAAAAAACAAAAACAAAAACATGTGTTGAGGGTTTTTTGTTTTAGGGTGTGTGTGTGTGTGTGTGTGTGTGTGTGTGTGTGTGTGTGTGTAGCCAGGGACACTATATATTTTTATAACCATCAGAAACACATCAGAAAAAAATGGGTTTATAGGACGCAAGGTTCTCTGTCTCTCTAAACACACACAGACACACATAATTTTCTTGATTATATCATTCAGTGTTTCTACCTACTTTTTTGGTCCATTATGTGCTTTCTGATTCTGAAAGAATGTTGAGGATCTCCCACCGTCAACGTATTCCTATCACGCTGTCCCAGCATTTCTATCCCCTTTCACATGCTGCCACCCGGCCATCCCAGCACTTGGATGACTCTGGACTTGTCTCACTGACGCCGTTTTTCTATGCAGAAACCTTCCCAAAGTGCTCGGTAGTCAGGCTCCTGAGAAAGTACACAAGCCCTGGAGTCAAACTATGCCTGGGTCCAAATCTCACCTCTTCCCTTGCCTCTTTGGATAACTGAAGCTAGGTAGGCCCTCTGAGCCTCGATTTTTCTCATCAATAAATAGGAATAAAAGTCTTTTTCATAGGATGACTGTGAAGCTGAGATATGATGATGCATGTAAAATGATAAGCCTGGTGCCTGGCATTTAGCAAGTGTTCAATAAAAGGTATCATCATCATTGTTACTGATATTAATATTACTATAATAAACAAGATGGTTTCAGTTTGTTTCTAGACCACAAAGATGTTTCCATCTAGTCAGACTGAGATGAGTGTGAGGAAGGAAAAGGGACACTCCCAAGGCACTGGAGTCAGCAGGGGGGAAAAGAACCCAAAACTCCTCACCCCCAGAGACTTTCTAACCAGAATTTACAATTTTCATCACAATTTTTTTTCTCCATTCACAAATCTTCCTAGGCAAGCTTCTAAAAATAGAGAGATAGGTGACTCAAAGCAGAGATGACAATTTGAGCCTGGACACCTCCACATTTAATATTCAGTGCTCATCTTCCAAACTGCCAAAGAAATTACCTAAATAAATACAAAAGTAAGAGAACATCTGTATCTTTGCTGGGAATCAAGAAGGGTGTTATACACACAGCAGGGACTTCCAGGAAGTTCTGCAAATTAAAGTATTAGTAAGAGAGCACGGAGCAGTGTTTGGCAAAATTCCTCCAGCTTTGTGGATTTTGCTATATCTGGATGTTATTTTTGACAATGTTTTTCATTAAATTGTCTTTTCAAATAATAACTTCACTTTAAAAAGACACTTTATATCTCTTCTTTGTAAAGAAAGCCAACAACACTTGTTACAAGCAGAAAGTATGTATCTGTAAAAAATGAAGCATACGCAAATCAAAGCTACTCAAAGCCAAGTAGATGGTGTTGCTTACCAAAGGCTCTGAGACTAATACCTGCCCCTTTTATTAAAATGGGGGAGCAGCAAGCAGCAAGGGTTAAAGAGCATTAAGGATACACCAGCGCCCTCTGAGACTTTCTCTGCAGTAAACTCAAGAACTGAAGCAACACCAACAAAAGAATAGTTTTGGGACTTCCCTGGCAGTCCGGTGGTTAAGACTCCATGTTCCCAATGCAGGAGACACAGGTTTGATCCCTCGGGGAACTAAGATCCTGCATGCTGCATGGCGCGGCCAATAAATAAATAAATAAATAAGTAAGTAAACTAAATTTAAAAAAAAAAAAAAGAATAGCTTTGTCAGGATACAATTCAATATGGCTGATGCCCCAACCATGTACTACCTAAGCCATTTGGGGCCCCATACTTTGGAAAATACACATCAAAGAGGATTGACCAGCTGTGATCAGCCAGTGGGAACCTCAACAGGACCCCACTAACAACCCTGGAACAGACCAGCAGGGACTGGACGAGGGTCAAAAATTCCGAACCATATTCAGCAAGTACAGGACACGTCAGCACCTGGGGCATTGGTTAGAGCACGGCACCACCACCTCACGATTGCTGTGGCCAGTATGCTGTCACTATGGCCTCCAAATACGGACAATTGTGCCCATTAGAAAAGAAGAGCAGGAACCCCTTCCGACTTTGAGATGCACAAAACCAACAGGGGGAAGATGCCCCTCCATGGGGCAGTAGGGCTGCCTGCCATGCAGCTGACTCCAGCCGTAGCCCTCTCCCAAACATCTACAGGACCAGGACCCTCGATCCAACAAAGAAGAACTCCAAAAAATACAAAAGGCTCCTTTCTCCCTTCATCTGGATGTGAAAGATTAGAACAGGGACACTCAACATTTCTGTGTTCACCCTTCTATAAGGAGGGCATGTGGAAAACTCATTAAAATAAAGAGAAACAATGAGGAATCAGATTCCCATGAAATAGAACTGGTGCCAAAAGAGAGAAAATTCCAGAAAATATCCAACTCATATTTTCAATGAGATCCAAGAGGTTGATGCATCTATGAAGCGGCAACAATCTGAGCTTAGGAAAGACTACTTTCAGAAGAAAAATATAATTAGTAAATTTTAAAATCCATAGGAGACAGTAAACACTAGGATGGATAATTCAGAAAACAACTAGTGAATCAGTGGATAAACTAGAGAACTTTTTCTGGCAGTTGGGTTGATATTTATTATATTAATCAGAGTTGAATGGAATGCTTTATATACCACTAAGAAAAAAATGCATATTACCAGAATTAACCTACAACATCAAAGAGGGGAATATTGCAACATACATTTCAGCAAAGATATAGTATTATCCTTCTTACATAAAAAGTTTTTCTAGGGCTTCCCTGGTGGTGCAGTAGTTGAGAGTCCACCTGCTGATGCAGGGGACACGGGTTCACGCCCCGGTCCGGGAAGATCCCACATGCTGCAGAGCGGCTGGGCCCGTGAGCCATGGCCGCTGAGCCTGCGCGTCCGGAGCCTGTGCTCCGCAATGGGAGAGGCCACAACAGTGAGAGGCCCACGTACCGCAAAAAAAAAAAAAGTTCTTCTAAATTAATAAGAAAATGATAGGCAAAACACTGGAAATAGTCACTTATAAATACAAAAAAAAGGCAATATACAAATGAAAGCATTCAACATAATTAGTAACAAATGTATGTATAATAATAATAAATATTTATATTATAAAATAAGAAAAGTATATATAAAAACGTGTATCATATTATGTATATTATGTAAATATGTATAATTAGTAACAAAATATGTATAGCCTTTGCATCATCTTTGAAATTTATAATACCAGATGTTGACAAGTGTGAGTGAAATGAAAAGTCTCACACAGCATTGGTGAGGATGTAAATTGACTGAAAAAAATTACAGAACATTATGGCAAATACTTGAATAATGCATATGGTCTCAAAGCCATTGATTCCAGGCTTAGGAATTTATTAGGAAATGATTAAAGCCATGCCCAAAGGTTTCACTATAAGTATGTTTACTGTAGAATTATTTATATAGGTAAGCATTGCATATCTTATAATAAGAATATGTAAATATGTAAATTGAGGCTGATCTATAAGAATGGACTATATGAAGCTACTAAAAATGATGTTGCCTAAGATTACTGAATGATAGGGAAAAGGGTTCATAATGTATTGTTAGGTGAAAAATGCACACTGCCAAACAGTATGGACAGTAAGTTTTCATTTTTGTTTCATACACACACACAGAGAAAAAAACTCTAAAAATGGTCAATAGTGATTATCTCTGGGCAATGGGATCCCGATAATATTTTGTTTGCTTATTTATATTTTTCTAATAATTATTCAATTAATAATAATGACTAACACTTACTGAGTGCCTACTATTTACCAGACACTGGGCACTTCTCTTATATTAACTAATTTAATGTCACAACAATCCTATGACTTAATTACCACTATTATCTCCGAATGAGGAAAGAAGGCACAGAAAGGCAAAGGAACTTGCCCAGGGGTACACAGCTAGGAAGTGGTAGGACAGAAATTCTAAGCCACGAAGTCTGATTCCAAAGCTTTTGTTATTTTTTGTGTGTGATAAGACCAAAACATGACTATTAGTAATAACAAAAGAAAGCTTAAAGAAATATGACTTTAAGGTAACAATGCTTTAGGATAATCTGTTCAGCTGCAGAAAAAAAAAGAATGAAATAGCAAAGGAAAAAAATAAAACCTTTAGAAACAGAAACACCATGACAAAAATGGAGAAATTAAGACCAAACGTGTTAAAACACTTCCGTATGGAAAAGAGGAAAACACTTTCAGAATAACGTTTTCTTTTTTCTTTTCTTTCTTTTTTTTTTAAAATCCAACAACATGTCACTTTTTACACAAAGCCAGAGGACTTGGAAAGACTGAACATGGAAGCTTGGAAAAGGATCGACTAGGCAAGAGGTCCCTACAATTCTGCAACCAAAGTGGACAGGTTAATTTTCTCTGTGTGCGACAGTTTCTCCCTATATCTTCACACGGTCCATTCCCTCACCCCCATCAGGTCTTGGCTGTATGTCACCTCTTCAGAGAGTCCCTTCCTGAGCACGTTATTAAACCAGAATGTCACCGTCCCCTGGCAGTCCCTACCCCTGTTTCTTGCTTACTTTTCTCTATAGCATTCATCAGCATCAAACACTATCTTCTACTATTTTGTACCTCTAGTGACTAGAACGGAGTGGATACTCAATATATATTTGAATAAAAGCCTACAATAAATGTGGAGGAGAGACAAGGAAGTTGTAAGGAAGACGATGGAAAGGATGTGAGGGCCCAGTGATCCATTCTCTTTCTTGCTAAACCAGTTTGATTTTGATTGTCTTTCACTTGTAACTGAAAAAGCCCTGAGCAGGGACCATTCAGAAATGAGACAATTTCTCTTAAAGAGATAGGAGCACCCCTAATGACTACTTCTCTCAAAGTTCTAGTGCCAAGGTGGGCCATCTCTTCTGACTCCTTTACTCAGATAACTGGGAAGGAAACAGTTGCCAAAGAGGACTTATCCAGCCTCTCTGATGGGAATATTGGGGAAGGATTTTTTGCCATTAGAAGGGAATAAAGCAAAAATGTCAGAACAAAGGAGATTTTGCAGCTGGCTATGACAGCAACCTTCCAGCACTTTTGTGACCAGGCTTGGTAAGCAGTCCCAATGAAGAAGCATCTTCTTAAGGGGTCAGAATCTGACAGTGGATTACACGTATCTTCTGGGTAAAGCGTGAGAGCCCTTTTAGTGCCCATGGGGCCTGTCAAGCCATATAATTGTGTAAAGTGGGGCAGCTGTAAAACAACAGGGACTGGTGAGGACCGTGGCAAATAGAAAATCCACATCCTGTCTAAAGAGGATATTAACTATTCAACTGTCCTCATTTTTGCCCTCTAGGTCCAGATTTTTATGGGAAATGTCCTGATTTTGAAAATATTGGCAACTAATTCTTTTCTTTTTTTCTTTTTTTTTGCATGAGGACTAAATAAAACCATCTATGAGGCAGAGCCAATCTACCAGCTTTCCCTTTGTGATTCTGCTTTAGTCTTTCACATTTAGGAGAAAAAGGGAAACATACTTGCTCCCACATTTTGATGGACCAACCTGTACTGTTGCTTTCAAAGTGAAATTTCCCTTACCAGCCATCAACACCAGCTTTCTGCAGTTCAGAAATCCCAAACGACAAAGATCCCATGAAGTCATTCCTGCTGGTCAGATCCCAATCCCAAATCTCTACAGACAGTCTTCTGTCTTTGTCCGACTCTTTCAGCTGGCTGCAAGGAGAAAAAAAAGAGAAGTCAGTGGAGGTTATGGTGATTTCTCAAGCAGATGAAATGTACAAGAGGACAAAGCCTGAAGGTAGGAATTTTTAAGGATTACAAGCTGTTGTAAGAAACATATTCAGCTTCCATCCCAGGCAAGCTCCCCAGGGAGGTAGAGCTTTTCCTGTTTTACAGCGGTTTAAACAGGTGGAGGGCCTAGGCCAGCTCTGACAGGGACAGTTCTAACTACTTCTGCTGCCTTATGTCCTAATAGGATCCATGATGTTCAGGAAATCCTACTGACACAGTCACTGTAAGAACTATAGATGTCAATCATATAATTGTGTGAGTGTTTGCACACATGCGGGTTGAGGATGAGGCTGAGGAAATGTATGAAGGAAAGAGTCTTGATGGTGCCAGTCTAGGGGAGATTGTTCTAGGGCATGTCCTTGACTGAGGCGGAGATAGGCCCCCAGTTTTGCCCTGAGAGGGGAAAGAAGGAACGAGGCACCACAAGGAATCATGCTTTTGGCCCATGGCCCTTGAAGTCAGACTGTCTGTCGCTGAATCCTGCTCCATTTGTTGTGGGACATTGGCCTGTGCTTTAATCTCTTTAAGCCCCGCTGGTAAAATGGGGATGAAATGACCAACGAAGCTAGATCACTTAATTCAGTGCTCGTTATACATAGTACATGCTCAATAAATATCGGCTGATATATGTCATATTTGCTGGCCCAGATGCATCAAGAAGTGAACCCACATTCTTGGAGCACTAGCCACGTAAAATCCTCCATGGCAGCTGGCAGAGAGCTCCCGGCAAGCTACAGGCCCAGCATTATTCACGCACCCAGCCCTAGAGAGGTCATCCCCACACCCTATGGGTTATGTCCCATGTTTGCCAAGACCCAGAGCTTCTCCCACAATTTGCCTTCACCTAGCAACACATCACACTATTTTCCATCCCACCCACTCTCCCACACCAGAGACATTCTCAGCAGTGTATAAAAAAAAAATTCCAATTTTTACTTGGCTTGCAATGCAAAAATGCAGATGGAGGGAGGAAGGAAAGGAAGGAAGGAAGGAAGGAGGGAGGCAGGGAAGGAGCGAAGGAAAGAGAAGCTGGGAGAGGACCTCCCCAACCTCAGGTGGCCCACACAACCCAACCTGCACCACCCAGGCTGGGCTGCAATGATTTTAACTTACAATCTAAATGTCTCGTTCCACTCGGGGTTGAGGGAGCACTTGATGGTTTTGGTCTTCTGCTTGCTCTCACTCTTGGGATCAGGAATCAGTTTCAGTTTCACGTAAGGATCTGACAAGCCATTAGGGTCCATAGGTACAAGGTTTTTAGCATCTCTTACTAAAAACAGAAAAAGCAGTTTTAGCATTAATAGCCCCAGAA
Source organism: Phocoena phocoena (assembly GCF_963924675.1). Classification (NCBI taxonomy): domain Eukaryota; kingdom Metazoa; phylum Chordata; class Mammalia; order Artiodactyla; family Phocoenidae; genus Phocoena; species Phocoena phocoena. The sequence continues at coordinate 19,965,377 of NC_089233.1, forward strand.
TATTTAAGCACCAGCTACTGATGGTTGTAGAACCTGTGAAAAGATCATTGGCATCACACTTACTTAACGGGAATTTTCATTTATTAACATCAACAGCTAAGAAGCGTACAAAGTGAGATAAACTGAAAAGATGTAGACTCTGCTCTATATTGGGTTAAAATTGATTTCTGACTTTCATACAGCTCTCCCCACTCTGTCCCCTAGATTAACTGTAAGTTCTCTAATTTTATTTTCCAAAAAGTCTACAAGATTGGCTTCTTCCATCTAGCATAATGCTTTCAAGGTTCAAACACACTGTACTTCATTTATGACTGGATAATACCCGCTTGTATGGACATATCAAATTTTGTTTATCCATTCAACAGTTGATCAATATTTGGGCCATTCCCACCTTTTGGCTATTGTGAATAGTGCTGCTATGAACATGTGTATACTCTGACACAAAAGGTCACATATTCTATGATTCCATTTATAGAAAACACCCAGAACAGGTAAATCCAAAGAGACAGCAGACTAGTGGCTGCCAGGAGCTGGTGGGAGGTGGAATGGGGAGCTACTACCTAATGGTTATGGGGTTTCCTTCACAGGTGACAGAATTCCTTGGAACTAGATAGAAATGATGGTTGCACAACACTGCTCATGTACTAACTGCCACTGAATTGTACACTTTAAAATGGTTAATGTTATCTTATGTGCATTTTACCTGAATTCAAAAGGAAAAAGCTAAAAGACAAAGAGTTGCCCTCTAAACCAAAGTGCAACTATTTTCCATGTAGCACCCATAACCAGTACCCAGACAGCCCACAGAGAGAAAAAGAGCAGCATTACCATTAGGCTCCACCCTCAACCAACAACGCTCTGGGTAAAGGAGGCTTAGAGAGGGGAAAGGAAGCAGAGGTCAGCAGTGCAGATGCAACTGGGAATAGGGAGGATAAGGTAGAATAAGACATCAACCTGGAGAAATGGGAAGAAGTTAATTAGGAGTCAGTTCAAAACCAGTAATGCAGGCAGCCAAGGGAAGGAATGTATTAGCAGACTCAATCAGACTGTCTGCTAGAAGGCTAATAGATAATGACTCCTAGCAGGAATGCAAAGATGGTTCAACCTTAGAAATGTATTATTAAAATATTCATCATATTTATAGGTCAAAGGAGAAAACCATAGGATCACTGCAATTAGCTAGAAATAACAGGAAATTTTCTTCACGGGATAAAGGATATCTGAAATAATAGACACCAAAGTTAATGATAAATGCAATCCCATTAAAGTCAGGAATAAGACAAAGATACCCATTACCACAGCTATCATTCAACATCTTTTCTAAGTATTTCATAAGTGTAATAAGATAACAGAAACAGAAATGCAGGGGTAAAGTATCCCCCATTCCCTGCAGCCTTTGCTTCCGCCCCCATCACCTCCTACCTGGTGCTTATCATCCAGCAATTACACTACTTTCTTTTTTTGTGTGTGTGGTACACGGGCCTCTCACTGTTGTGGCCTCTCCCGTTGCAGAGCACAGGCTCCGGATGCGCAGGCTCAGCAGCCATGGCTCAAGGGCCCAGCCGCTCCACGGCATGTGGGATCTTCCCAGACCGGGGCACGAACCCGTGTCCCCTACATCGGCAGGCGGACTCTCAACCACTGCGCCACCAGGGAAGCCCTACACTACTTTCTTAAACTCAGTTTCATGTACCCACGATCTTATGCCACTTCCCATTTTCCAGTTCATTAACTCTAGTACCCCACTGCTACAGGCCTTTCATCACCAGTCTATTGAGCACAATATATTTTCTCTTTCTTCCCATTCTCTCTTGCCTTTACTCCATTCACCCCCAGTTTAGAGTTTTGGGTGCATTATAATCAGTCCCTGAAATTACTGTCAACTCCCTTACTCCTCTTTCTTTCCATTTTATCTGACAAACACAGCCTTAGTTAAATTCAAATATTTTCCCTTTATTTTCCTACATGCAAGCAGCTAACCACTGCTAGGGATGGGAGTCAGGGGAGGCTCACTTGCCTAAGATCATATAGCTAGTAAAGGGTTGAGACTGAATAAATGAAATGAGGAAAGGGCTGGGTGGACTGTCTGAGGAGTGACAAGGGACCCCGGGACGCAAGTTGTAACTTATTCTGCATTGACACTGTTCTGCACTCTAGTACATGGCCCTTTCTTCCATTTATCCACAGGTTGAATTCATGTTCCACCTCAGCTTGCAAGTTGTATCTCATTTTTGCACCAAAAGCAAGAATTTTTCCTCTTTGATTTGGTTAAGCTCAATAAGCAGGTCCCTGGGGCTTCCCTGGTGGCGCAGTGGTTGAGAATCTGCCTGCTAATGCAGGGGACACAGGTTCGAGCCCTAGTCTGGGAGGATCCCACATGCCGCAGAGTGGCTGGGCCCGTGAGCCATAACTACTGAGCCTGCGCTCCGCAACAGGAGAGGCCGCGATAGTGAGAGACCCGCGCACCGCGATGAAGAGTGGCCCCCGCTTGCCACAACTAGAGATAGCCCTTGCACAGAATCGAAGACGCAACACAGCAAAAATTAATTAATTAATTAATAAACTCCTACCCCCAACATCTTATTTTAAAAAATAAATAAATAAATAAGCAGGTCCCTAATGTGTTAGGCATTCTGCTAGGTACTGGTGACAGGGGCGCCAACATAAGATGTTGATCTTGTCCCCAAGGGATATATAAAATCAAATTTATTCAAAGTACAGTTGATTTCTAATGAGACAGTAGCCAGGTCATATAGTGTAGTGGATACAGGTCTATAAGGTGCCAGGGTCTGCATCTTGCCTAGCAGGTATTTCACATTTTTAAACCTCAAATTCTTGATCAGTGAAATGGAGATAATACATACCTCATTGGGTTATTATAAGAGTACAGTCAGACAAGGAATATACATGTTTAGCACAGAACCTGGCACCTAGGGAATAGTCAATAAATGCTAGCTATATTATTGCTATTTCACTGTTCTTAAAATTCATATGCAGTGCCCCTTGTGCCACATTTGTCTATTTTTATTATGAAGACTTAACCATTTCCAGACAGACTGATATTAAACAGAACCACTTGTGGTTTTCCTTCTTGAGAATAATGCATCCGGCTTTTCCATTTGAACTCTTCTAGAGGAATGCTCCTCAACCCTCAGCGTGGATAAGGGTCACCTAGAGGACCTGTGAGACACGTATTCCCACCGACAGATTCTGATTCAGTAAGTCTGGAGTGACACCTGCTCATTTGTTTCTCTATCAAGTTCCCAGGTGATGCTGATGCTGCTAGCCCACAGAGCACACATTAGGTAAAACTTTCCTAGATGATATAATTTCTTAATATCCCCATGCATTTCCCCCATGGAATACAATCTCCAACTGTTACTTTCATTTATTGAGCCTTCCAAGGAAAACAGCATGTGCCAGTTTCTAGGCTGGGATCTTGGAATGACACATCTATCACTCTAGGGAGCTGCATAAAAACATGGTTTGAGATGCTCTGAAGTGCAAGAAACTTGTCTGTCTGGTTGATTGGCAACACATATGCAAGTGGAAACAGCGTCTTTCTTCAAAGACCACGCTCCGTCCCCTGTCTTATGAACTGACACCACAGGACAATCACCAGGGCATTCCTCTATTTAAATTTGCAAGCTCACAGCTCTTTCAGAGTGCTCTTTGCAGGACAAGTGTATGTTGTATTCTTGAGCCAATCTCATAACTAATGGTTTAAGAATGACCTCTCCCTGGGCATCTACTTCCCCTGAACCAAACATTCCTAACTGAGGCATGACTCCATCTTTCCCCCAACCCTTATAGAACCCTTTCTTCTACTTCTGTCCTTTTGGGTCTCTCCTCTACCAAAGGGGCCAAAAATTTCTGTGGAAAGGTACGGAACAGAATTGATTCTGGGACTGTTCATATCTCCAAGAGCTCTGGCTCCTAGAGCCACTGTATCATGAGCAGTTGACAGTAGCTGCAGGCTAAGATCCAAAGGCCTGTCCCTCCTGAAGCTTTTCAAAGTACAGTCATGTTTCCCAGCAGCAAGAGAGCTGCATATGTATCGAGAAAGCAAATCTCTCTAGACCACACTTGGCGAGACTGACTTTGATTTTTCTTGATAAATGTTTCTTTACTATCTTTGTTGAAATTCAGCCAGCCCAGATGGTACAAAATGCTTCACACAAAGCAGAAATAGCAACCTTCCCCCCTGGTGGAAGTCTGCTAAGTGCACAGGAGAAAAGTGTCCCAATCAAGAGAACATTGCTTGCCTTGGAAGTGAAGCTGGCTGGGGGGTAAGATCTGGCTGTTTCCATCAAAGGGCCTTCAGAGCAAATGAGGCCTCTGCATTCTGGTGCCAGTTACCTAACACGGTGCTGAATCCATAAAAGATAGCACTACTGTTAACTATTTTCCTAAGAATCGTTCTTCACCAAGAACTTTCCTAGTCTTTTTTTTTGAACCAACTATTGGAAAGTCTGAATAACTGTGTTGCTTTATAGCCATTATCCTACACTGTGTGAACCAGGAGCTTCTCTTTATTAACTCCTTTTGAAGGTCCTTTCTTCAACATCACGAGTCCTCATTTGTCCTCACTACAAGTCCTCAGAACAGTTATTCAAAGCAACACACACCAACATTAAGTTATGTTTGAGGATGTTGGCAACGACAAAAAGTAGGAAATAATCTGAGTGCCCATCAACAGGGGAAGGGGTAAATAATCTACAGCATATTCACACTGTGAAATACGAGGTACATGTCAGTAACACCGGGCTATCTACATGCACTAACATGTTGAAGAAAATAGCAAGATGAAGATAGACAATTACAGTATAATGCTTCTTTATTTAAGAAAAAGGTCTGAGGACATCAGTGGTTCAGCTGATGAACTCTGGATCGGGACTGTGAATTAGATAATAGCATTGGGTCAGTGTTACATTTCCTGAGTTGGATAAGTGTACATATGCAAGAGAATGTCCTTGTTCTTGGGAAATACACACTGATGTATTTAGGGGCAAATGAGAACCATGACTCCAACCTATTCTCAGATGGCTGGGAAAAAATATACACACACAGGGCTTCCCTGGTGGCGCAGTGGTTGACAGTCCACCTGCCGATGCAGGGGACAGGGGTTCGTGTCCCGGTCCGGGAAGATCCCACATGCCGCGGAGCGGCTGGGCCCATGAGACATGGCTGCTGAGCCTGCGCGTCCAGAGCCTGTGCTCTGCAACGGGAGAGGCCACAGCACTGAGAGCCCGCGTACCGCAAAAAAAAAAAAAAAAAAAAAATATATATATATATATATATATATATATATATACACACACACACATAAAAATATTTAACAGAGAGAATGATGAACCAAATGTAGCAAGACATGAACAAGTGGTAAATCAAATCAGGTGAACAGCATACATAGTCCTTGTGCTGTTCTTGCAACTTTTCTGTAACTTTGAGATTATGTCAAAATAAAAAGTTTTAATAAACAAGGCCCTCCAAATCGTCAAGAGACAAGTATAATAAAATAAATTTTCTACAAGGTCATATATGAATGTAAATATATAGAAAAGAGTCTGGAAGGATAAACCGAAAATTGGCTTGAAGTAACGGTTACATCTGTGGAAGAGGTAAAGGAATCTGGTTTGGGGGCTGTGGGCAAAAGAGACGTCAGCCTTAACTGTCATATTCTGAATTTATTACAAAGAGAATGCATTCTTATATTAACTGTGTTATTAAAACTTAGTTTAAAAAACAATTCAGTTGTGGTGCATCTACAGCCTCCAAGAATCCATTGTTCTGGCCTTCAGAGACCTGCACCCTGTTCCCCAGAGACTTTTTAGAGCAACTAGGTCTGCAAAGATCATGGTTTCAATCCCTGAGCCCTTGGTGAACAATGCACAGACCCAGAATGACCTCTTTAAGATCAGCTGGATGCCCCCAGCACATATCCCAGAATCAAAGCAGGGTTGGAGGAAAGAGACTAAACAGGTGAAAAATTTCATAACCATCCACCTATTCTAGCACTCCTGCTCTGCATCTCCCTCGTTCCATTCCAGTGACCTCCAGATGGATGACAGTTCACTGGACCTTTGGTTAACCCCAAATCCCTCCACACTGCCCTGCTACACCTTCTTAAGTTGCAAGCTTCTTCAGCCCTCTACTCCTAGATCCGCATCCTTTTGATTCCTGTTCACTTATTACTTCTTCTAACCTCAAGGTTCTCTGATGCTACAGCTTTTGGGAGCCATGGATCCATCAGAATCCCCTTCCAGTCATCTTAACTGGCCATCCCTGGCCTCATCTGATGGAATCTGATTACAAAGTAAGCAAACCTGGGGTCTCTGGGCAGCCCACATGCAGCATCTACGGCATCCCAGGCACATCATGGCCAAAGGCTCCTAGAGCAGCTGGCTTCCCGTCACTGCTGGCAATGGTACAGTTATCACACATCCATTTATTTGTGTTGAGACAGACTTCCAGCTGGGACCGTCACAGTGTCTGTCTGGAAGACAGTCTGTCAAGCCAAGGCAAGTGAAACGATGATGGGGGAGCTAATGCAGGTGAATCAGGACCCAAATTAGCAATAGTTAGAGACTCTGGAGTCACACACACCTTCAGGTCTGAATCCTGCCTCTGCCTTTACTCTCACTAACTGGGTGCCCTTAAGTAAAAAGACTTCTCTGAGCCTGAGTTCCCCTGTCTTCGAAACGCTGATGAAGTCACATACAACTCAAAGGGATGTGTGATAATTATAGGATGGCCATCCATGCCAGTTTACCCAGAGCAGCCTCAGTCTCTATCTGTTGTCCTTTTACTCTCAAGAGAGTCCAGTTTGGACAATAAATTATATGGTTCCCCTAATTATAGAGGATAATGGTGTTGAAGTATAGTGTAAAGCACGTGGCAGAGGTTCAACAAACGTTGATTTCCTTTCTCCTTTGAGAGAATTTAGATCAAATTATATAACTATTAAGATCCATTTCAAGGTTAAAAGAGCATCTCTCCAATGTGATTTTCATATAAATGAACCTAGAGGAGGTAGTCAGAGAATGATAGATGATCTGAAGCCAAATGAGATAGATCCCTTCCTTCTTCTTATATTATGGCTTCCTCTCCATCCCAATCCAGCCACCTGGAATGGCTCTTCCTCTGAACTCCCCAATAACCTTTTATCCTTTTAATCCCCTGCTCCCTTTACACCAATTTTTTTTTAAACCTCATCAAACCCTCAGATCCCTCAACTCTTTCCTTTCCTCCGGTCCATCAGTGTGCGCCTGAGTTATTACTTTTTTCCTAACCCTACCAATATGGAAAGCCCTCCAATCACTTCTGGCCACAGGCTTAAATATTTTGTCTTTTCAACAACATCCTGTCTGCATACCTCAGACCATCAGTGATATATGGCTTAGAGAGTGCCCCTGGAGAAAGTGGGGGCTTGATGCATGACCCACTCAGGATCTCCAACCACACCTTGGCCCTCCACACCACCTGTCAACCCTACTGGGTATGCCCAGTCAACCCCCCATCTCATTCTCGACAGAAGCAATTTCAAGACCTCATCATTTTAAGGCTCGCACCTGATTCCCGCTCCATCTTGTTCATCTGAGGACCTTCTGTATTATGTTTGTGTCATGAATTTCTAGTTCTATTATGTTTTCATCAGAAAATGTGGGCTGAGCCATTTCTGGGGCATTTTGTGAAGAATTTCATAAGGTTTGCATTGCAAGCTAACATATCACCAATTTTGTGCATAGTAGGGAAAAAGGTGTTTCTCTTATGGAAGGGTTCAGGCTTCAAGATAGAGGTACTGGACACTCACTTTAATTATATTAGTTAAGTTATCTATATCCATATTTTTTTATCTGTTTTATCTGTCAAAGACTGACAAAGTATGTTTTAAAACCCTCCTGTGATGGTATTTCTATAAATTTCTCCTTTCACTTCTAGCAGTTTTTGCTTTTATGTATTTTGACCCTGTGTTACTTGAGACTCATGACTATTTTTTGGTCTTGGATTTTATGTTTCATTCTTAAAAAATTCTTTTTATGCAGTTTATTATTTGTTTGTCTGGAACTCTACTCTCAATATAGGTGTTTTTCCATTTAGCTGGTCTTTTCTCCAGGAACATCTGATTCCATTTACCTGTGGATCAATGCTGTTTGTCCTCTACATCTTTTTTTTTTTTTTTCATGATTGTAGTCATTTCTTTGTCCCTTTTCCCTGCCACCTGGAAGTACTCCTTAAGCTTGTTTCCATATTACTGATAATATTTTCTGCAGTTGGCATTCCTCTATTTACTGTTTCTACGCATTTTAATTTACTTTATTTTTTACATTACTTTTTATTATCGTAACATGAGCTCCTTCTTGCTCACACCTTCCCCTGAGCCAGCTCCTCTTTCATCTCAGGCTATTGCCTTACCTTCTGTCCTCCCCTGCTCTCAGTGTCTCTCTCTCTTCCTCCCTCCCTCCCACCCTCCTTTCCTCTCTTTATCTTTTATCTGTTTATTTTCTGCCTATGGCATTTAATTTTTTAAATTAAATACAGCATACAGTAATACTGACTTTTTTATTTTGGTGTATAGTTTTCTGAATTTTGACACATGTATAGATTCATGTAACCACCACACTACCAGGATACAGAACAATTCTGTCATTCCAGAAAAAAACCCTTGTGCTGCCGCTTCCTAGTTACAAACTGCCCCCTCCCTCAGCTCCTAGCAATCGATGATCTATTTCTCACTTACTACAGTTTTATCTTTTTAAGAATGGTATATCCATGGAATCATACAGTATGAAACCTTCTGAGATTGGCTTTTCTAACTCAGCAAAATTCCTTTGAGAGTGAGCCAAGATGTATGTATGAACAGTTAATTCCCTTCTATTGATGAGGAATATTCCACTGTATGGATGTACCACAGTTAGTTTACCCATTCACCTGTTCAAGGACATTTGAGTGGTCTCTAGTTTTTGTTGATTATGATAGAGCTGGGCAACTATTCATATGCTTTTGTATGAACAAAAAGTTTCATTTCTCTAGGGTAAATTCCTAGGAGTCAGATAATTAAGTCATATGGTAAGTGTATGTATACATACATACATACATATATATATGTCAAAAGGTTTTCCAGAGTGACTGTAGCATTTTGCATTCCCACTAGAATGAATGAAAGTTTCTCTCACTCTGCATCCTGCCAGCACACCCAGTATTTATTATCGTTATCATTTTAGCCATTCTAATACGTGTACAGTGGTATTTCATTGTGGCTTTAATTTGTATTTCCCTAATTTCTAGTGATACTGAATATCTTCTTGCGAATGAATTTGCCATGTTTATATCGTCTTTGGTGGTGTGTTGGTTTGAGTCTTTGGACCATCTTTTTCGTGGGGTTGTTTTCATACTTATGACTCTGAGAGCTCTTTACTCTGGATTCAGGTCCTTTGTCAGATGTGTAATTTGCAAATATTTTCTTCCAGTTTGTAGCCTGTCTTTTCATTCTATAAGTGTCTTTTGCAGAGCATACTTTTAAAAAAATTTTAATACGGTCCAAATAATCATTTTTTTCTTTTATGAGCCATGTTTTTAGTGCTATGTTTGAGAATTCTTTGTTTAACTCCAGGTCATAAACATTTTCTCCTGTTTTCTACCTTTATATTTTACATTCAGATCTATAATCCATTTTGAGTTAATTCTTATATAAGGTATGAAGTAGAAGGTGAGGCTCATTTTGTTTGCATATTGATGCCCAATCTTTCCAACATCACTTGCTGAAAGACTGGATAGTCTTTCAATTTCTTTGTTTTTATACTTAAAAAAAAAAATCAATGGGCCATATTTGTGTGGGTATATATCTGGACTCTCTATTCTGTTCCAGTCATTTATGTATCTATCCCTTTACCAAAATCACACTGCCTGATTACTGAAGCTTTATATAGTAAGTCTCAAGATTGAGTACTACGATTCTGCCAACGTTATTCTTCACCTTAAAAATTGTTTTGGCCCTTCTAGTTCTTTGGCCTTTCCATTAAATTTTAGAATCACCTTGTCCATATCAATAAAAAAAAATCCTGCTGAGATTTTGATTGGAAATTCATTAAGTCTACAGATCAGTCTGAAGAATTGACAACTTTACTGTATGCTGAGTCTTCAAACATGGTACGTCTTTTTCATATATTTAGGTATTCTTTGATTTCTTGCAGTGTTTTATAATTTTCAGCATACAGATCCTAGACATGTTTTGTTAGATTTATAACAAAATATTTCATTTGTTTTGAAGTTACTGTAAATGGTGTTTTTAAAATTTTAGTTTCTAACTGTTAAAGGTTGATATATAAAAATACAAATGATTTTTATGTGGTCACCTTATATCTTACAATTTAACTCATTAGTTCTTGGAGGTTTTTTGGTAGATTCTTTTGGATTTTCTACATAGACCATCATTTTCTATGTACAGAGACAGTTTTGTTTTTTCCCCTCCAATCTGTATTTCTCAACCTGTTTTTCCAATCTTTCGTTTATTTTTATTCTCTTACTACACCAGCTAGATCTTCCAACATGAAGCTGAATAGAGTGGGTGAGGGTGGACATCTTTGTCTTGTTTCATAGCTTAGGGGGAAAGCATGCTGTCTTTCATTATTAAGTACCTTGTAGACTTTTCTCTAGATGTCCTATATAACATCAAGAAAGCTTCCTTCCATTTCTACTCTGCTGAGAACTTTTATCATAAATGGATAGTAAATCTTGTCAAGTGCTTCTTTTTTCTTTAGATTATGAACATAGTGGAATACATTAATTGATTTTTTAATTATTGAACCAGCCTTGCATTCCCAGGATAAAATTTACTTTGTTGGGGTGTATTATTCTTTTTACATATTTCTGTGTTTGATTTCCTAATATTTTGTTGAAGATTTTTGTAGTTATGGTTATAAGGGATAACTGTAGTTTTCTTGTACTGTTTTTGTCTGACTTTGGTATCGGGGTAATGCTATCCTCATAAAATAAGTTAGAAAATGTTCCCTACTCTTCTGTTTTCTAGAAGAATCAGTGTCATTTCTTTTTTAAATGCCTGGTAGAATTCCACAATATAAATCTCATTCCAAGCACTTCTTTATCTGGACTCCACAAATTCTGATGTGTTGCATTTTCATTTTCTTTCATGGGTTCAAAATATTTTCTAATTTTCCTTGAGATTTCCTCTTTGAACCACAGAATAAGTAGAAGTTTGCTTTTTAATTTCCACATTTTTCCAGGGGCCCTACTCCCATGATTTTAATTTCTATCTAAAAGCTCTTTACTGAGCTTTATAACAGAACACACAACTGTCTACCATATATCTGGAACTGGATATCCCATAAGTACATCAACCCAAAAGCATGTCCAAGAATACTCACTCTCATGAAATAAGTCAGAAAGAGAAAAATAAATACCGTATGCTAACACATATATATGGAATCTAAAAAAAGAAAAAAAGGTTCTGAAGAACCTAGGGGCAGGACAGGAATAAAGACACAGACGTCGAGAATGGACTTGAGGACATGGGGAGGGGGAAGGGTAAGCTGGGGCGAAGTGAGAGAGTGGCATGGACATATATACACTACCAAATGTAAAATAGCTAGCTAGCTTGCGGGAAGCAGCCACATAGCACAGGGAGATCAGCTCGGTGCTTTGTGTCCACCTAGAGGGGTGGGACAGGGAGGGTGGGAGGGAGATGCAAGAAGGAGGGGATATGGGGATATATGTATATGTATAGCTGATTCACTTTGTTATAAAGCAGAAACTAACACCCCATTGTAAAGCAATTATACTCCAATAAAGATGTTAAAAAAGAGAGAAAACTTTCATGTGAGCCACTAAAAAGGAAGAAATGAAAATGAAGTTTTTTAAACATTCTTTTCTTAAAAAAAAAAAAGAATACTTCCTCCCTGTCATTATCCCCCAACCCCCACCTACCTACCAGCATACAGAACAGAGCATATGTGCTGCCCCTCTTTCAATGCCATCCTTGATGAGTGCTTAACCATTCACCCAACTGTGGTGAGAAATCTGGAAATCACCTTGGTCGCCTCCCCTCGGTAAAATCTTTGACTGTGTACTATTCATTCTGCCTCTTTATCATTTTATGTACCTGAGCCCTTCTTACTATCCACAGTTACCACCTTAACAATAATAATTGTGTCATAGGGTTACGTGATTACTAAGTCATATCTGAAGCCTGTAAAGTGCCTGGTATTGTCCTTGGCAGGTAATGAGTGACGGGTAAACAGGAGTTGCACAGGGTTGTTGTCTGCGCATTCCTTTTTTCTCTCCTAGCTGGTTTCTCCCCTACAGTCTCACTCCTTTCTGCGCTTCCTCCACGCCCCTACATCAAAGAGATCTTTCAAAACCTCAAGTCTGATTACAAGCTCTCTAAACAAAACGCTTCATAGTTTTAGAAAATCTATTAACATTATTCACTATAAAACTAGGTCAAAGGAGAAAAAACATGTAATTATCTCAAAAAATGACAAAAAAGACAAGTGACAAAATTTAATAAATCATTCTTTCTTTTAACCCTTAGAAAAATAGGAAGAGACACATGTTTTTCTTGGTGTGATAAATGTATCAAAGGCTTTCATCATGCTTACTGGTGAAACTCTAGAGGCATTTCTAGTTCCCTTAAGGCTGCAATCAAATTAAAAATGCCTACCATCACCACTATAATTTAACATCATTCTGGAAGTACCAACCAATACAATTACATAAAAGAAAACTATTAAGAGGCTTAGATGTTGGAAAAGAGAAGACAAAATTAGCTTGTATTGTCTCAAATGTATCTTAGAGAAATTCTTCAGAAATTCTCAACTGTATCTTAGAGAAATTCTTCAGAATTTCTTAGAGAAATTCTACCAACCAATACAATTACATAAAAGAAAAATATTAAGAGGCTTAGATGTTGGAAAAGAGAAGACAAAATTACCTTGTATTGTCTCAACTGTATCTTGGAGAATTTCTTCAGTGGTTCTGGCAAGCGATTGACACTCTCTGGTTTGCAGCCCTGATAAATTTTTCCCTTTTTTAATCTCTTAGTCACTCAGTGGGGATTTGGAAGAAGGAGAAGTTAAATATATGGTCTCAGTTGAGCATGAATTACTTTTTTAATTTTAAAAACTTACTCTAGGGCTTCCCTGGTGGCACAGTGGTTAAGAATCCGCCTGCCAACTCAGGGGACACAGGTTCAAGCCCTGGTCTGGGAAGATCCCACCTGCCGCGGAGCAACTAAGCCCATGCACCACAACCACTGAAGCCCGCGTGCCTAGAGCCCATGCTCCGAAACAAGAGAAGCCACCGCAATGAGAAGCCCGCACACCGCAACGAAGAGTAGCCCCCGCTCGCGGCCTAGAGAAAGTCCGCGTGTAGCAATGAAGACCCAACGCAGCCAAAAATAAATAAAAATAAAATAAATAAATTTATTTTTAAAAAATAATTTTAAAAAAATTAAAAAGTTACTCTAAATCTGGGAGAAAAAACTCTTTGCTTAATGGGAGGCCAGTCTTATGCACAATTGCGCTCAACAAACTTGAATTGGATACAACTTGGATGCCCCAAGACCCAGTCAGCTGATTCCCCCAAGCTCGGAGTCTGTCCATCACTGCCAAAACCATGCAACTTTCATGCTCTGTAACTGGTTTCTTCTTAGAGCCAGAAACTTGGAAAGCTGGGCATTCTATAATCCACTGAACCCAGTTTAGTGTCATCTATTTTCTACAGAGGTTTCCCTGGTCACTTAGGGTCTTGCAATTCCCAGGGCTGCTCTGCACCTGCTATGAGTCTATACAGCCTCAACCCCTAGAGGTCCAGAGACCACTCCACTCCCCGGAGAGGATCTGGGTTCGTCACCCTTTGAGATCTCACAAGCGCAGCCTCTTAGTGCCTGGCACTCCCCAGTGGTGTGGGCGATGTCACCGGACCCCCCTGGCTATGCAGGGAGAGTGTGCAGGGATTCATGGAGATAGAGGAGGCGCTCTTCAGACCAGCTTGGAAAAACAAGAATAAACCCTGTCCCCATGAACACCTGTTCCCCTCAGGCTGGCCCTGGGGGTCTGTCCTATGCCTAGGACAGATGGTTTGTGAGTAAGGCACCCAAAAAGCTAGCTTTATTTCTTGCTTAGAGACCAACTCATGCCTCAAGTTGAGAGAAAACAGACAGACGAGGCTTTCAGCTTCTCTGCCTGCATCCTCAGGACAGGAACCCTGATGGTGTGCCTGTGCCCAGCACCCCACCCCTCCACCAACCCGTGCGGAGCAAATGCAGCAGAGGCACCGGGAGGGTGGCGTCCAAACCCTGAGCTGCAGCGGCTGAGGACATGGCTTCGGGCGCTGCTTCACAATGTGGTTATTTCTAAAGATGTGACATAAATACTAACACGGGGTCCCTGGAGCTGCAGAGTCACTACCTGGCAGCTTAATTTCGACATTCAATCAAAACGGTCTGTCGGCGGCTTTGCGCAGCCCAAGTAGCAATGGCCAGAAGCCCCACAATCTGCTCTCTAAGTGATGGGTTTAATTTCCAGAGGCTCGGGACAAAAGCCTTTCAGCTCTGAGGAAGGCAGGCTTAACCTCCCTTCTCTAGAGAACCAGTGCATATTTCCGCATCTCTTCGATGGGCGCCCCGGTTTGATAGAAGAGTCCTATCTGCATTAACCACGTCACTGAATCATGGGACCCAACGGGTTTTCTAAAACCCGACAGCCGCATTCTCACGCCACGTTCCCCAGGCAGTCAGAGGAAAGGGCTGTCATTTGAAGATAAGTTTCCTGCTTCTTCTACTGTCATTTGGGGATGATGAGGGAAGAAAACATCTGTTCAGAGAAGTCCCAACAGAGGAATAGTCCCCCTTCGGTACTGTCAAACATCCTCAATGGCACAGAGGCACTAAAAGAGGGAGAATTTTCCCGCTGGACCCATTTATCCTAAATGGATGGATGGATGATTAAAGCAATTGGTCTTAACCAGCCTGTAGGAAACAGGCATCCTTCCCACTTTGTTTTTATTATAATTTTACCAAACTGTTCATATCTCAAGGTCATTATAGCGCCTACTAAATCCTCCCTACCTTCCCCCACTCTTCACCACTGTATGTAAACACACACACACACACACACACACACACACATTATATTCAAAATACTTCCAAATGCCATAACCCAAGTGCCAACTAAACAGTACTGATGCCATCCTCAGAATTAGAACAGGGTCTTGAAGGCTCCTCGAGATGCCCAGGTGTGAACTTTAGTTGCTGGGCTGTGGGGAGGTCCAGGGAGGATCTGGAGAGCAGCTGGGACAGCAGGGAGAGCCACCTCAGGAGGGTCACAGCTACTTGTCAGCTGGTACGGAGCATAATCTGGAAGAATGTCCTAGTTGCCCTCAGACACTCGTTCATGCACATCCGATGACCATCTAGGAAAGGGCGCACAGCTGGCGTGGGGAGAATTTTCTTGCTTCTGGTCTATCACAGCCCCACCCCATGTCTCCGCCTGATACCCCAAGCTCAGCTCAGACTCAGGTGAACATTTCGGACACCCTGCCCATCAGCAGATGCTGTCCTCTGGCTGAGAACAAGCTCTACAATGCTTCTTTCTGCAGCTCACACCACAAGTTTGAGGCACACGTGTGGCGGGTAATACGCTGAGGTTTTAAGCTTCTCCCACTTCGCACTTCATTGAATTCTGTCATTTATATCCCAAGGCCCTTTGCCCAAACCCGACCCAACCGTGCAGCTAGACTTGAGTCATTCATGCCTCGGGGAGAAAGTTGTCGGGCAGGACCCAGGGACAGAGGCAGCGCGTTCTCGGCTGTTCAGTTGTGAAAGCGTCTGTCTCTACTGTCCTCTCCATCAGACGTCAAAAGCAGAGCTCCAGGAGGGCAGGCAGAGCACAGGAGGCAGCAGAGATCACTCTTCGCTACTTGATCAGTCTCTCTGTTCTCCAGACTCCCAGTGAGCCCTACTTTCTCCTCCTTCAGCCAAGGCTCCTATACACCTCCCCTCACGAAACAGACCCCCAGAAGCACCGCCGCCTGCCGGTCTCCTGTCTCGGGAAGAGACAGAGTCCAAATCCCAAACAGGATTAGCTGGGACATATAAACAAGACTCGCACGACTGTCAACAAGCTCAAAACAACTCCCCTTCTTCCCTCACACCAGGAACTGAAAAGCGGTGTTCCAGAGAGAGGGTTCTCCAAGGGGGAAAGTGAGGGTGTCCCAGACCAGAAGCATCAGCATCTCCTGGGGACTTGATGCAAATGCAAATTCCCAGGCCTACCCCACCCCCCGACCTCCTGAGTCGGAAACTGATGGGAAGGGGAGGGGAGCCCAGCGATCTGGACTCTAATGCGCCCTCTAGGTTATTGTGCTACACTCTCGACCAGCACCATCCAACAGAAATTCCTGGGAGGACGGAAGTGTTTGCTGCCCCACGTAGCAGCCACTAGCCACACGCGGCCATTGAGTACATTTCACCTAATTTTAATCAATTTAAATGTAAGTAGCCACGTGTGACTAGTGGCTGCCACGCTGTAAGCACAGCTCAGACTGCCGCGTCAGCCGCCCTTCACCCTCTCTTCCTTCCAGGTCAGCCTGTGAGCTGCAGACAAATTAATCTTCCTAAAGCAAAGATCTTATTGTGTCATTCCCACTCTCAAAAAATCCTCAGTGACTCACCATTGCCTACTGATTTTAAGTCCATGCTCTTTTTTTTCTTCTTTAGGAAGCCAAAAATGATTTATTCCAAAATATGACAGAAATCAAGATTAAATCCTAACAGCTAGTGGCAAACGAGCTCTTACTATGAGCCAAGCACTACGTGTTGTACGTGTTCTATCTCATGTAATCCACATGGAAATCGTACGACGTGTGTATTACTGCTCTCCCCATTTTACTGATGTGGAAACTGAGAGCTGAGGAGGTTAAATGTCTTTTCCAAGGTCACATAGCTGGTTAACAGTAAAGGTGGGATTTGAACTCAGGCTGTCGGGCTCTAAAAACTGCACCCTTAACTGTGACATCACACTGCTGCTGAAAACCGAGGCAGGTCAGACCTTTCCCCTCTGAGTGTGCCTCTTATTGAATCCACAACTGTGCTCATATGTTCTGTGGCAGCAGCTTCCAGGTCTGTCTTAAACATAGCACTTGCCCTTCTATAATGAACGAGCAAGAGCCACCTTCAGATGTCTTGGGCTCCTTCAAGGGGAGATCAACATATTTCTCCCCAAAAGAGCATCCTTCTACCACCTCAGAAGGTGTATTGGGCACATTTTAGGTGCAGACAGCACATCATTCAGAAAAGTAGTTTAAAAATGACAGGGGGAAAATATTGAACTTCAGACTAAGACAGGTAAAAAATGGTAAACCGGTTGAAGGCAGTTTGGATGCAAAAAGGTGAGCAATGCAAAGCAGTCTTTGGATTAGGAGAGGCTGTTGCATCTGGAAGAATTCCAATCCTACCCTCCACCACAGGGCTGACAGGCAAATACTGAGCAAGCAGTGCTACCCAGCAGAATGGACATAGCCAAAGCCCTGGAGTGGACCTGAATTCTCCCCCCACCGGATCAGACGTTAGCCTTTTCACTGCTGGATCAGGTCCAAGGGGTCCTGGAGAGGAGACCAAGGAGGCAGAGGGCACTCAGGTTATTGATTATTTGCAAACTGATATAGAAGTGTTCAGATGTTGTGACAACCAGCCTTGATCTAGATGACTGAGCATTACATGATCATCCTCTTCTTTAGAGTTAAAGATACTTGAGGTACCAAACAGTTGAGTTTCTAAACAGTCTTAAAAAGAGAGAGTTCAAGAAAGCAGATCAGTGGTTGCCAGGGGCTGAGGGCAGAAGGGAATGGGGAATAACCGCTTAACGGGTATGCGGTATCATTTTGGAGCAATGGGAATGTTTTGGAACTAGATAGAGGTGGTGGTTGTACACACTGTGAATGTACTAATGCCCCTGAGTTGTGTACTCTAAAATGGTTAAGTTAATGTTACGTGAGTTTCATCTCAATAAATTAAAAAAAACAAAAGAGAGAGCTAGAGAGTGGGTTAACCTGGAGCCAAACTGCCATCAGCCCAGGAGAGAGCAGCAAGCTGAATTGGGCACCTTCGTGGAGACAACACCGCGGCGAGACCCTGGAGCAGGGCCCAAAGACGCCTACGATCCCTCCAGAATGCGTCCACTGTTCTCACCGGCTCCTTTTCCCCACTATAACTCTACAGCCTTTCCTGCCACTTCTTCCTCACATGTATCCCAAACTCCAGTCATACTTGACTGCTTGCTGCTCCCTGCAAGTTCCCGTCTCTGCAGGAGGAGACGGACACGATCTAGCATCCAGAATCATGTCCCACAGCAACTTCCCAAGGGATACGTGCAGAGTGGCTGAGCCAGGCAGATAGTCACTCTACTACACTAGGACCTTCACCCCAAATCACAAGTACAACCAACAGCCCTGGTGAGTTGGGCCTGACCAACAGTTCTTAACTCTAGATACACATTAGAATCACTGGAAATTGGATGGGCTCTTTTTGCTTCCTTTCTCCTACTACTGTTTGTTTTCCTGGTAACTCAGAGAGAGTAGTGTCCCAAGCAGGAGATAAGCCCAGAGTCCTCTCCACTCCAGCTATCTGGAGCTCTGAGAGGTCTGAAGACAGAGTCAGCCTCAAACAGAAGCCCAAGAAAGAATATTACGGGTGTATCATGATGATGAAGTCGTTAAGCTTCCCCTCATCTCTCTGAGCCCCACCAGCCCTCTAGCCAAGGCTCATGAACCAATAGCATCATCCAGGTCCTTAGCCTTGACCCACATCCCCACATCAGCCATGGCATAGAGAGGAGCTTCCAACTCCCCCCGGAGGCCAGAGTGTGCACTACCCTCTACCCAGTGAGCTCCCTCCCTTGGCCCTTTGCTCATTCTGGCAGTTGGCTCTCTAATGCCACCTCTTCCCAGAAGCCTTTCTTGACTTCATCTGACCTACCAACAGGATTATTGCTTTCTTACGTTGAGCAGCACAATATATTTTAGGGATATGTTTGCTTGCCTTACTTGTTCTATTATATTTAATAGAACTCTTTAAGGGAAGGAACTGTGACTTTCTAATATTTCTGGAAGGAGCACAGTACCATGGCTAAGAGCAGACCTGGATTTGAGTCCAAGTAATGCCATTTTCTAGTTGTGTGACCTTGGAAAGTTACTTAACCTCTGTGAGCTTCAGTTTCCTCATCTGTAATATGAGAACAGTCACCATGCCACCTCACCAGCCTGGGAGGGTTTAGGAGCCTATAATGCATGCTAAGGGATCAAACCTATTATATACTCAAAAGCCTAGGCATTATTATTACTCTAACCCATTAAGTGCCTAGAACTGGGCCATGTATTTTGCAGGTGCTCAGTATCTGATTATTCAATCAGAATAATTCCCTGATTTCCTGCAAGGTTAAAAGCTTCTGTTTCTATTGTGGTCACTTTTGTATTCCCAGCCCCAGCACAGCATCTGACACGTAGTAGATGGTGAATCAATGAATGAATTGATAAGGGATGAGTGAGATGTTCCCTTCTCTCCATGCCCTAAAACCACTGTAGAGCTCCAAGGGCAGCATGGGTCGGTGCCCCTCCTGTGGTTCCTCAGAACACCTTGTCCTGATGTCTGGTGCAGGACGCGTAACCCTTTACTGTGATTATCCATGTACCTGTCTTGTTGATGGTGGTGACTCCAGAGCCCAGCACAGTGTGAGACACTCGCTGAAGGAGAGAATGACCATGAATCTTATCACCTTGGGAGGATCCCAAGGCCTCAAGCCCAGAGAGAATTTACAGGTTTTGTGATCTGGGTTGTTCTGGCCGATGCTGATGCCGATGCCGACGACATTCACTGAGCACGTTATGTGCACTTTATACACATCACGGTATTGCCCGTCCCCAGAGCCTAAGTTCTTCCCTTCCACACTTTGCCACCTCTCTCTGGGAGGCAGGAATCCAACCTGTTCAGAAAAGGCAAGTCTTGACTGATTTAAGAACAGACTGTTCGGGGAACTTCCGCTTCATTTGCCCCAAGATGTGGGGACTGGACTAACCTCTTCCTCCAGCACAGCGCCTCCTGCATTTCAAGGACCTGTATCTGATCTAAAGCCACTGTCCTTACCAAATTAGTAGAGTTGGGTGGTGAGAAGCTCAGTCAGAAAGCTAGAGATCCTGGGTTTTAATATAAACCCTGCCACTCAGTGCTATGTGCCCTAAATGTCACCGAACTTCTCAGTGACTCAGTCCCCTTGTCTAAGATATGGAGCTAACAGTAGTTTCATAAGGATGTTGTAATAATTAAATGAAGTCATGGAATGTCTGGCTCATGGTAAACATCCAGTATGTGCTAGGCTGTTATTATTGGCTATTGTTCTGTATCAGTACTCCCATGAGATACTTATTGACTTTAACTTCACTGTCTTCGTTCCCCAGAGCTCTTAGGGTCCCCCTACCAGGACCTAGAAGAAATGGGCATTCTTCACTCTATCACTGATGCTCTCCCCAACCCCTCTTTTTAAAAAAGTTTTTTTTAACTTAGTTGCAGATGTAACGGAACCCAAAGCACATATTGTCTTTGATTTTATCCTAAAATTAAATAATGCTTTAATTTGTACATTCACCTTCTGGTCGTTACCCACATTAACATTCAATTTTTACATAATTATAAAACCATACATCTACTTTGCATTTTCACTTAACATCATACCACTTGGGGCGATGATGGAGTAGCTCACAGAAGCTCAGCACTCCAGCTGAGAACAACTATAAAGGCCAGACAGATAAACAAACAAAATATTTTTTCAAGGAACTGGGATGTTAAAGGAATTGGAATTGAGATGAGCCCATTATTCTGTGTGCCACTTTTTCCTTTGGGGCAGAAGTCATTCTCGGCACAGGGCAAGAGGCTGAGAAGCCAGGCAGATGGCAGCTGCTAAGAAGCAGTTAGAAGCCTCAGGGCCAGGAATAGAACTGCCAGGGAAAGCAGGACTTGGGAGACCAAGATACCAGCGAGAAGAGAAGACCAAAGAAACTAACTCGACCCTAAGCATCGGTTCTCCCTGGGGGCTTTGCCAATTCAAATACAGAGGTTGAGACACAAAACAGAAATCTGCTGACGGTTTCTGGCAGTCTCGTGGTGCTGGAGAAGCAAAATCTGGAGTGCAGGACCTTGCAAGGAGGAGGGCCCTAGGAAGTCTTCAGCCTCACAATTGGAAACCTCTAGCGGCTCCATCATTGGACTGGGAATGAACCAGAGGAGGAAGATAACTTCATCCAAACCTCTTTGATTTGGCACATGAAATGACTGGAACTCAAACCAAAGTTCCAAATATGCCAAGAAACAGGACGAGAAGAAAAAACAGCCAATAGGACAGATCCACAGGTGACCCAGACACTGGATTTTAAAATAACTGTGATTGAGAGGGTTTTAAAAAAAAAAAAAAAAAAAAAAAAAAAAAGGATGACAATATGGAGAACTTCCCTAGAGAGCTATAACCTATAAAAAAATGTGACATTTAGAATTTAAAATACAATAATTCCCAAACTGAGGGGAACTCTACAAACACCTGACCACTACTCCTCAAAACTGTCAAGATCATGAAAAACAAAGAAAGACTGAGAAATTGTGATGAACCAGAGGAATCTAAGAGGATATGACAACGAAATAAAACTTGGTATCTTGGATGGAAACCTGAAACAAATAAAGGATATTAATGAAAAATCTAGTTAACACCCAAATAAAGTCTGGAGTTTTGTTAACAGTAATGTACCGATTAATGTTAATTTCTGAGTTTTGACAAATGCACCATGATAAGGTAAGATGTTAACAACAGGGGAAACTGAGTGAAGGGTTTATGGGAACTCTGTACTATGTAACTTTTCCATATATCTAAAAGTATTCTAAAATAAAAAGGTTTAATTAAAAATACAATAATTAAAATTAAGAACTCAATATAAGGGTTTAGCAGCAGATTAGAAGCCATTGGAAGGCATATTAGTGACTGGAAAAATAGCTCATTTAGAACCATCAGACTAGGGAATTCCCTTGTGGGCCAGTGGTTAGGACTCTGAGCTTCCACTGCAGGTGGCATGGGTTCAATCCTTGCTCAGGGAACTGAGATTCCACAAGCTGTGCCTAGAGTGGCCAAAAAGAAAAAAAAAAGAAAGAAAGAAAGAAAAGGAAAAAAAAAAAACAAAATAGAACCATCAAACTAAAGCACAGAGAGCAAAAAGGATGGAAAGTTTTGAAGACAGTGTCAGAGACCAGTGGAAAGGTCCAATCCACGTGTAATTGAAATCCAGGATGAAAAGAAGAGAAGGAATAGGGCAGAGAGTGGCCAAGAATTTTCCAATACTGATGAAAGATGTCAAGCTAAAAAATTCAAGAACAGAATAAATACGTATGTATGTACACACACACACACACACACACACACACACACACACACACACACACATTCCTGAGAACATCATAATGAAACTGTTGAAAATCAAAGATAAAGAGAAAATCAAAAGCAGCCAAGTGAAAATAAGGCACATTACCTTCAAAGGAGTAAGAAAATAAGAATAAGAACAATGGGGTAACATCTTTAAAGTGCTGAAAGAAAACAACTCCCGATTTTGAATTCTATACGCAGCAAAAACATTCTTCAAAAGTGAATGTGAAATAAAGGTATTTTAAAATTTATTTCCAGCAGGCCCCAATTAAAGTAAACGCTTAAAGGGGTTCTTTACAGAGCAAGATAATGATTCCAGATGGAAATGTGAATATGTAGGAAGAAACAAACAAACAAAAAACCAAAAAACAAAAAGGATAAATATATTTGTAACTCTAAATTAATACTGATTGTACAAAGCGATAATAATAAAGTATAATTAAACTGACATGTAAAATTAAAACAGGGTGAGACAGGGTAAATGGAACTCAAATGTTTAAGGACCTAGGGTTATTTGGAAATATAATGGACTCTAAAAAGTCAAGGATGTATGTTGAAATCTGCAGAGCCAACATAAAAATAATAACAATATATGGCTAACAAGTTAATGGAAGTGAAATGATAAAATATACTCAAGTGATTCAAAACGAGGCAAAAACGAAGAGAAAAAGGAATATAAAACACATGGGACAAATAAAAATAAATAGGAAGATCACAGACATAAACTCAAATATATCAGCAATTACATTTAATGAAAATGGTCTAAATGGTTGAATTAAAAATCAAATAGACTGGATTTTTAAATTATGCTTATAAGAGACACATCCTGAATATAAGGATTGAAAGCAAAGGGAAAAGAATATGCATTTTGAAATGTTCTTCTTCCTTTCATTTTCACTTTACATATTTTTTTCTTTTTCTTTTGTCTTTTGATCTTTCCATATCCTTATATTTAGCTTTTTTTTCCTTTTTACTTCCAGTCACTCACTGTCAACCACTTTCATGAGAGAGAGAGAGAGGCGGAGAGACAGAGAGAGAGAGAGAGAGAGAGAGAGAGAGAGAGAGAGAGACAGTCTGGGAAAATCCCACATGCTGCGGAGCAACAAAGCCCGTGTGCCGCAACTACTGAGCCTGTGCTCTGGAGCCTGCAAGCCACAACTACTGAAGCCCACGCACCTAGAACCCGTGCTCCGCAACAAGAGAAGCCAGCGCAATGAGAAGCCCACGCACCACAACTAAGAGTAGCCCCTGCTCAGCACAACTAGAGAAAGCCCACGTGCAAGAACGAACACCCAATGCAGCCAAAAATAAAAAATAAATAAATTAAATAAAATCATCTTAAAAAAATAAAAGAGGAAAATGCACAGTCGTAATAGGAGGCTTGAACATAACTCCTTCAGTAACAGAACGAGCAAGCAAGATAAAAATCAACAAAGATACCGAAGACATGAACAGCACAACGACAAAACCTTAACCTAATTTACCCACACGAATACTACAACAACTGCAGAATATCTATCCTTTACAAGTGCACAGAGAATATTTCCCCAAATGTCAAGAGGATGAAATGATGTGTGTTCTCTGACCACAGTGGAACCAAACTTAAAATCCATAACAAAAGATCATAAGAATATCCACAAATGTTTGAAAATTAAAGACACTTTTAAATAGCCCCTAGGAAAAAGAAGAAATCATAATAGAAATTCAAAAGCTTCAAACCTTGTGAAAGTCAGCTAAAGCTGTGCTTAGAGGAAAAAGTTCATCTGAAAATCCACGATCTAAGTATCGCAAAACGTTAGAAAAAGAAGAGCAAATTAAACCCGTGCACTTTCCCATTGTGCTAGTTTTTTCCTCAAGTTCTCCTCCCCCATCATCTCCTGCCCTACCTTCTCTTCCTCCCCACACCCAATACCCACCCCAGCAAACCCAGACTGACAACCTGGTGTTTACCCTTCCACACCTTTCCCCCTGCAGTGACAATCACTTGGAAAGGAAGGGATCGGGAGAGTTATTCTACAAAAATGGAATCACATTGTACCTGTTACCCAGCAAAGTACTTTTCCTACCTCACAGTACATCTTGTCTATTTCTCCATGTCAATCAATTGAGAACTAACTCATTCTTTTCAAACTGCCTATTATACCACCGCATGCACGGACCACAAACTATTCAGCCACTCATTCTTCCATCAACAGGTATTCAGGACGCTATTAGCTTTTTGCCACCACACAGATGCCATAAATACTCTTGGACGTCCTTCCCAGAGTCCTCAGAATTCCCTGAACAAAGCCTAGACAGTGGGAACCCTCACACTTTAGCGCTGAAGTTCTCAAACATTCTTCCTGCCACATGAGCATTTTTGGAGGCTACACGCTCCTTTTCATGGGCATGCCCAGCATGAAACTCGGTTCCCCAAATCACAGGCTGCAAACTCTATTTCCTTCTTCCCTTATAAGCAAATGCAAGCTAATGAAAGTATATCCAAGTAGGATCGAGAAGGAAACAGAATTCAATTCAGATGGTTTAAGAGACTTTAATTAAGGACCTACTCAGAAATGTGAGGCCAGGGTTAAAGGAATCAAGAATGGATGGTGAGGCACCCAGAGACTAGCAATGGTGAATGTCACTGCCACTCTTAGGCTGAAAGGCAAAGGGAGGAAACAGTGTTACCAGAGCCCGGTGCACCCTGGAGCTGGGGCCCAGAGCAGGGGGATTGGGAAAGAACACCTCACCTTCTCT
Organism: Phocoena phocoena; assembly: GCF_963924675.1. Lineage (NCBI taxonomy): Eukaryota > Metazoa > Chordata > Mammalia > Artiodactyla > Phocoenidae > Phocoena > Phocoena phocoena. Next base: position 19,990,585 of record NC_089233.1, read on the forward strand.
CTCCTTCAATCCTCTGGCCAGTGCTTCTTACTGCATGCACTCAAGCAGAAGCTAGAGGGCCCAGGTGATGCCCTCCGCAGGGGTTAGTCTCCTGAGACACAGGGAAGAGCAGAGAGTGGATGGGGACTGAGGAATGCATGTACTCAGCACAGCAGGCAATCGTTAGTACTAATTGGTAAAAGGAGGGCATCACTCCAAGGCTGAGTGAGGGGCCAACCAGTTAACAGAGGCCACAGGGAGCTGCCCTCCTGGATATCAGAGTGGTGGAGGGAACGAAGGAAGGGGAGACAGCATGTGGCAGCACACAGGGTGAGTTCACCCCCAGGGGGCTGATTACAGGGCGGGTTCTTGGCTTGCTGTGTGACCTCAGGCCAGTTGCTCAACCTCTCTGATTCCCAGCTTATTAGCTATAAAATGAGACTACTCGGTATCTTCCCTGCCTACATACTCCTATTTATGCCAGTGAAAGAATGAAAGTCTGTTTTTCCGTTCTCTGAATGTAGACTTGGTCATGTGAATTGCTTTAGCCACTGGGACATTAGGCAGTGTGATATAAGCAGAGTCCTAAAAAAGTGCTTGTGAATTGAGGCTTGAGTTGAAATGCTCTCACTTACTGCTTTTGAGACGCCTATGACTACAACCACATGAACAAGCTAGAGCCAGCCTGCAGAATGGTGAGAAACACAAAGCTAGGTCAGCCCTGTCACTCCAGCTGACACTGAGCAAACCACCACGTGTGAGGCTGAGGCCATCCTAGACCCTTCAGCCCCAGACAAGCCAGCCCAGGTCAGAAGAACCTCCCAGCAGACTCACAAAATTGAGAGAAAGAATGTTTGTCCTTTTAAGCCCACTACATTCGGAGTGATTTGTTACACAGCAAAAACTTACTGATACAATTACTAATGAGATACTGGTAATACATCTCCTCCCCAATAGCAACACAGTAGTAGGTTGGAGTACCAGAGGTACAAACGGTGGGGCAATGCTCCAGAATGCCCCATGAAGCTTTCCATAGTGAGCCTTCTCAATAGCATGAGTGTTTTCAAAGTCCAGTAAGCCTCAAATTAAAACAACAAAAAAAGGAGGAGTGGGGGCTGCGGGGAGATACAATCTAAATCTTTAGATTGCTTTGTCCCTCCAGGCTTCCTTTTCTTCTCTTTTTTAATAAATTGCCTAGCGTAAAGAGTTCTTTTCTTTCTTCCCTCCCAGGAAGTTATTTACTTTTATGGGCTTCTTTTGGGAAATAAAAATCAATTTTGGGTTGCAAGTGATACATTTTACTCTCCCAATAATGAAAGCTAGAAAATTAAAGGCCCTAAGGAACAACCTCTCTGTACAAAAATGATGTTGAATGCAGCCCTAATATTCTTGTGTGAACATTTTATAAATTGTGACCACTGTTTGCTGACAGAAACCTGGAAATCACTCACAGAAGACACAGAGCTACTGTGAGCGATGGCTTCATACCGGGTGGGCCCAGGCAGGCTCACATGCCCACAGAAAGGCACTCGTGGAGAACTTGATCTGTAATTCACAATTCTAGAAATTTGTATATAACAGGGGACTCCTGTGTGTCTGTCTAGGAAATCAGTTCATTCATTTATTCAACACATAATTAATGAGCATCTATTACGTGCCTAGACCTGGTGACACGACGAACAAGACAGACCAGAGTCAACGTCTTCAAGAAGCTTACAGTTCAGGGGAAAGATAAAGACATTAAACAGGGTGTCTTAAGTCAGGTTCCCTGAAAACAGACTGATGTGGAGACTTGTGTGTAGGGGTCTTGCTGGGTCTTACCCTTGGGAATAACCCCCGCAGGAAATGAGGGAAGCAGGACAGACAGAACAGAGGGAGGAGTGAAATGGGAATGCGGTCGTAACAGACCTCACCCAATCTATTAGGGAGCTCTGAGGTCGGGATGTTCCTTCAGACATGTCCCCAGTGGACACGTCTGTACCCACCCCCCAACCAGAGACCAGTCCTTGGGTGTGGGCTGCGCCTGGACAATGCAGGTCTCTTCAGGGCAATTCCTGGAGGACTAAGCTGTGAGTCGTCAGCAGCCATCGCTCCCCATGCCTGGGGCAGAAGTGCCTCAGTTATGAAAGGGGGATCTGGGTGGCGCCCCACACTACCCACTACACAGAGAATCATTATAAGTGTGATGTGTGTCGTGAGTTCAGACTTTAGAGCAGAAGGCAGCTAATGTGGACCAAGGGTTAGCGGGTGTCACTGTGGTCTTTTCTAAATGACATCTATAAAGGAGCTTGAGAAGAGTCCACTAACTCAAAACTCTCCAGGTACTAGGCACTGTGAAGGTCCCAGTACACACTCTCCTGGCACCCCTGCCGTGACTCTGTGAGGTGTGTGCTCTCGCTGTTGGGCAGTTGAGGAAGCAGAGTCTAAGAGGGGCTGACTCACTTGCCCAGAGTCCCACAGCTGGCAGCTGGCAGAGCTGGGATTTGAACACCTAACTATGTGACGACAAAGGCCTTAGAACCTCTTCTGCATACTTCCTGCCCCCTTTCCCAAGCACCCTGAGCCCTTCCTTCACGCTTTCTTCCATTCCCACTACAGAAATGATTGAGCTTTTTTCATAAATGACTTTCTCTCAAGCTTCCTCTCCTGACCCCTTCCTTTTACAACCCACATTCTCATAAGAGCTGTCTACACTTCTCTTTCCACCTCCCCTTCCTAACACCCAGCATCCTGGCTTTTCCTCCCACCATGCCACTGAACAAGCACTGCCCAAACCCCTAAGTTCAATGACCAAATCGGGAGGCTGTCTCCACGCTCAGCCTGTTCTCTCTACCGTTTCCCGTTGGCAGCACGTAACAGGCTGGCCACGTTCACTTTCTTTCTTTTTTTCTTTTCATGTGCACCTTTTTTTTTTAAAGTCTTTATTGAATTTGTTACACTATTGCTTCTGTTTTATGTTTTTTGGTTTTTTTGGCCACAAGGCATGTGGGATCTTAGCTCCCTGACCAAGGATCGAACCTGCACTCCCTGAATTGGAAGGCAAAGTCTTAACCAATGGACCTCCAGGGAAGTCCCCGCTTCACTTTCTTGAACTCTCTCTTGTTTTGGTTCCCGGGACCCTCCACTCTCCTGGCTCCCCTTCTTTCTCTCAGAGCGCCATTTTTTTCTCTCCTTCACTGGTTCCTTGAAGTGGCTCCATTTCCCAGGGTCCCACCCACACTGTTCTTCCAACTCCCCGCCTTCTAATACCTGGCACACCCAACAGCTTTGGCTCCACTGTTAGGCTACTGACGCCTGAACCTCTGCTCTCGGCTCTAATTTCTCAGTTGGGTGTCTGGATATATAGATCCACCTACTGGACGTAGTCACCCACGTGAGCCCAAAACGTCACAGACCCAGCTTGTACAAACCCAAGAGCATCGCCTTTCCCTCCAAGTGAGCTTCTTTGACTTCTAACCCTGATTGCTTATCACTATGCACACACCTTCCCGAGCCACAAATCTCAATTAATCCTTGATTCCTCCATCCTCTCCTTGACTCTCCGCATCAACTGACTCTCATCTGTCCCTTTCTGTTGTCACTTCCTTAACTCAAGTGTGCATCTCCTCATCCATCTTCCTGAGATCCTTCTCTTTCACTGCCACCAGTGGTATCTAGATTAGATAACTACCACCCCAAATGGCTCATCAACTACCGAATAACGTCCAAAATCCCTAGGATGCAAGAACAATTCTTCTGTGATATGGCATCGATCTGTCCTCACAGATACACTCTGTAGTCTCAACACCCCAGAAATCCAATGGCCCTTCAGGCCCAGGGTCTTCACTCATGCAGTCACTTCATCCTGACAGCTCACCATTTAACCCACTTTTCCACCTGTTTAATCACTTGTTCAGTAAACATTCACTGTACGTCCGCACATGTCAGTTGCACACAAGGCGCTAGCACACAGTGGTATGAAAAATAAGACTGGCTCTTCCCTGCATCCAGTGGAGGGAAACAGGTAAGAAGCAAGGAAACAAATAAACAACATTATAACAACACGGGACAAATACCAAGACAGTGTTAGGGTAATGGGGTACAGGGACTGGGGGGGGATTCATTCTTTGGATAAGGTTCTGGGGTGCCCTTTCTGAGAAGGTAACATTTGAGTGGACAACTGAGGGGTGACCAGAGGCACCACATGTAGAGCTCAAGGAAGAACAATCCAACTGAGGGAAGAGCAGGTGCGAGAAGGAAGGACACTCTTTTGGGGGAGCAGCGAAGAGGCTATCACGGCAAGAGGACAAAGGAAGAAGATGAGGTTGGAGGGAGAGGCTCAGAGAGAGAAGCAGCCCCTGCAGGCTCTCAGAGCAGGGCCACGGGTCTGGATTTCAGTGGAAAGCTCTGCGAAGCCTTAGAACAGTTTAAGTAGGGGAAGGGCACTGTCTGATTTACATTTGAGAACGCTCCCTCTGGCTGGGTGTGAACAGTAGATTTCAGAGGGCCAAAGCCCATGAAAGCGTCTATTCATCTTTCAACGTATGAAACAGACGAAGCTCCCAGCTGAGTCCTAGCAGGGGTTAGTCCTTCCCCTCCAGAGCGAACTCCACTGCCTTTGCCTCTCTGAAGCCTTTCCCAGCCCCACTGGGTGGAATACTTCTCTCCTCAGCAGTCACCTTCCCACAGCACTTGTCTTCAAGCTGGGTTATCACTTCACCCGTGGCCCCTGATAGAGTCGGTTCTCTCTCCCTTGCTCTCTTAGTAAGTTGTGAAATACTCTGTGTGGAAGGGGTCATACTCATTCACAGAGCCCTCTCGGTGTCTGGCAAATGGCCTCCCATGCCGGAGAGACTCAAAGAACAATGGAAGGAGGGAAGGAAGTGGGGTGGGGGGAGGGAGGGAGAGAGGCTCAAAGAAAATATCTTTGTGTTCCCCAGGAATGCTGCGCGTTAAGAGCCTAGGTTTACAATCAGTCGCATCTATATTTTAATTCAAGCCCCGCTGCTCACTAGCTGTGGGACTTTGGGCAAGTAAATTCACCTCTCTGAGATGCACTTTCCTCGTCTGTAAAATCAGAATAATAGTAGGAAAGGGATAGGTATTATCTCATAGGGTTGTGATGAGGATCTAATGGGACAAAAGAACACCAATGTCCTCCCCTTCTCAAAAGTATACCTGTTTGGGACGGGCAGGGGTAGAGCAATCCAAAATGTGGCCCCATGGCTATAGGACACTGTTGACAAGGTTGTCTTCTTCAGATTTTCATTTCTAACAAACGTCTGTTGAGTGCTGACCATGAACACCAATGCAACCATCACCCCCATTATATCTGCTATAAACGGTTGGGGAAAGACACATCCAATGTGCTCGTGGATGAGGGTTGAGTCTGGCCCCCTGCCAATGTGCCATGGACCCAAGAAATGCCTGAAACAAGGCCATGGAAACAGGCCTTTCACATTAACTTTCAGACCCCAAGCCTTAGTGAACAACCCACTCCCTGGAGACCTGGCAGGCAGCATCCCTGCTAAAGTAATCTGAAGACAAGGCATTTCAAGCCCAGGATCTGCCTACCCATCCATCACCCCCATCTAGGGGAACCTGTAGCCCACAAGCCCCAGGAGCTGCCTCTTGAGCTAATGAGGAGCAGCGACAGTGATCAGCCCAGGTCAGTCTGACATGAGGAAGCCTGGATGGAAAGGCTGGGGAAATAGTGAAAGCTCACTCATCCCTCAGCTGAAGTCACCATTTCAATTCCTAAATCTTCAATTTGTCACAGTGGTTAAGGACTTCAGGGATCAAACGTCAGTTCTGCCACCTCCTAGCCAAATGACCTTGGGCGAGTCAGTTAAGCTCGCTGGGTCTTAGTTTCTCCACCTGTGAACGGAGATTAAATAAATGTACTAATACAGGTAAAGAATTCTGCACTGTGCCTGGCACTTAGGAGGCCCTTGCTTTGTGCATTTTATATTTAGAGAGATGGTAATGATTTTGTCAAGGGAACTGCACTGTACAAGTCCCTGCAAAACTAGGAGAAATAAGCAGAAAGATACCAGGGAGCATCCTTTGGGTCTACTGGCTCTTTGTGAATATACCCGTGTGTCTTTCTCCACTGTTTCCTAATTTCTTGCGGTTTTGCTCACTTTTCTTTCCTTGCTTCAAAAGGCTGCTTGGATTGGGATTTCTTAAGCTACAAGCGAAGACAGCAGGTTAGACTGGAAGAAGAAATAAAATCAAAGGATCATTGATCCTCAACTTTGGGGGGCAGGCTCTTAGGTCTTATTCCAATTCCCTGGGGAGGCCCATGTTCTGAGCCGAGGCAGGCACCCAGTGAGGACCACGGACGCTGGCGTGAGAGCCCAAATCCAGCCATCCAAGACTGCGTCACGCAGCTCCACAGGGGGAGGAGGAACAGACAATAGCAGTCTGTTACCGCCATTTCCCTTTCCTGCCCCAGCCCTTCTCAGAGCCCAGCAAGCAGCTGATGATAACTCGGAGTCTGACAGCCCGTGCAAAGCGCTCAGTCTCTCCGGCTTCCAATCACCAGGTATCTGAAGGGGTTGCAGGAGTAGTCTGCTTCTGCCCTCATTAAAAGCCCTTTGGTGGGCCGAAAAGATGATTGTTAAAGGAACTGCCAGGTTCATCAGCCTACTGACGAGGAGGCGGGCAGAAGTCCCCAAAGCTCTGACATCCCCACCCAGCCAAGGCGGTCCCCTCATTTGCATCTCATTTGCATGGCATACTTAACAGGACTCCAGCTTACACTGTCGCACGCTGAAAAGAGGCTCTGCCGTCATGTTTGTGCAAATGAACAAACAGGGGGGTCCACAAAGCAAGCCCACACGACGGTCTCGGCCCTCCAGGAAAACAAGACCTCAATCGGACCACAGTGATGCGGGCAGATGTAGATGGCACTATTCTGGGACGGATGACCCACTAAATAAAGCCATGGTTACATCATGCACAAGGCCAGACAGGGAAAATTCCAAATGTTTTCAAGAAACTGTGTTAGAATGATTCAGGCTAATTGCATGCAAGTCTTGTACTATGAATGTCAAACTACACCAGCATCCCATAAATGAGCTGTCAGAGATTTGGTCAGAGTTCCCACAGAAAAGAACATTTCCCCTCTCTCAGGATAGTTCCTGTTTTGTTTGACTGATGCACATACATCTCTCCTCGGCAAAGGTTTTCCATTTTATTGTCCAAAACCCACAGTTTCCCCCAGTACCTCTGAAGGATTACAGCGTTGCCTCTCAGGATAATGTGGGTGCTAACATCTCTAATAAAGGCAGACCTGGGTTCAGATCCAAGCTCTGGCACTTACTAGCTGTGTGGCCTTAGCCAAGTCACTTAACCTTTCTTGAGCTTCAGTTTCCTCCTCTACAGAATGGAGAAAATATTAGTCTCTGTCTCACAGGAATTAAATGATGTATTGCATGTAAAAGTGCTTGGTACAATGCCTGGTACCTCTTACAAAACAGAAAATCAAGAGGTACTTATAACTGAGGAAACAAGAAATGGAGCTGTAAATATACAATTGGCTGTCTGTATTTCCAGACACAGGGGTGGGGGAGGGGAGCCGACTCTAAGGGATTTGAGCATCGGTGGACTTCGGCATCCACCAGGGGTCCTGGAACCAATCTCCGCAAATACCAAAGAACGATTAAAACTACTAGAGCCACAATACACTCCTGGAATCCATTATTGTGGCTCAAATTCCTTCCGAGGGATTACAAAGACTTCAGCAGCTGCCTTCACGTTACCTCTGTCTTCCTCTCCTGCTCTCCCCACCCTGGCTCACTCCACTCAGACTCAGGAGCCTCCTTGCTGCTTCCTCAACCTTGTTGAGCATGCTAATGCCACAGGGCCTTTGCACCGACTGTTCCTTTGCCTGGAATGCTCTTCCTCCAGGGAGCTGCATGACTCCCTCCTTCATCTTCAAAACTCTTTACTCAAATGTCCCCATCTCAGTGACACTTCCCCTGCCACCATTATCTAAATTTGCAAGTCCTGTCCCCTCGCCCATACTCCCAATCCTCCTTTTCTGCTTTATATTTCTCCTTAACACTTACCATCTGACATACTGTATATTCTACTTCTTTACCTACTTTATCGTCTGTCACACACACTACAACAGAGGTCCAACGGCAGCCTGCAGGCCAAATCCAACCCATCACCTGTTTTTGTAAGAAAGTTTTAGTAGAACACAGCCATGCCCATTCATTTACATATGGTCTGTGGTCACCTTCATGCTGCAATGGCAATGTTGAGTAGCTGTGACAGCAACCATATGGCTGCAAAGTCTATCTGGTCCTTAACAGGGAAAGCCTGTGGAGCCTTTGCACTAGAATATAAGCTCCATGAGGGCTGGGTTGTCTTGTTCTCAGGCAAATCTCAATGAGCAGTCAGTGCCTGACACCTACAAGATGCTCGATAATACGACCCTTTTGCTGAGCGAGAGAACCAGAAGTGGCAGTACACCTGTGCTGCAGGTATGTGGAGGAGGGCATCAGAGGGACGGTGTCAGCGAGCTAAGTCCGGCTCAGGAAGTTGGAGCCATGAAGCAGTGAAGTGAAAGAGTGACAGAGTATGTCATTAAAACATAGAGCTCAGGCTTCCCTGGGGGCGCAGTGGTTAAGAGTCCGCCTGCCGATGCAGGGGACACGGGTTTGTGCCCCGGTCCAGGAGGATCCCACATGCCGCGGAGCGGCTGGGCCCGTGAGCCATGGCCGCTGAGCCTGCGCGTCTGGAGCCTGTGCTCCGCAACGGGAGAGGCCACAACAGTGAGAGGCCCGCGTACCGCAAAAAAAAAAAAAAAAAACAACATAGAGCTCAAGTACAAGAAGAAAGAATTTCAAATGGTGTCCTCCAAGGCAGTAGTGCTCAGAACATGGTCCCCTGGAGGGATGATACATCGGCATCTCCCGGGAACTTGCTAGAAATTCAAATTCTCAGGTGTACCCCAGATCTGCTGAAGCAGAATCCCTGGGGTAGGACACTCTGTGGGTGATTCTGGTCTCAGAAGCACCACTCTGAAGAGAGGAACTGGGGGTGGGAGAGGGGACGCTGCTTTCTATCAGAGGCTCTTCAATGCACACGGGGTTTTTAAACTCTGTACCTAAACGAGTTTGATAATACCATTAAATAAAAAGTTTTAAATGTATTAATCACAGCTTTTTACTTTCTGTGTTTCTGATGCTTTGACATCTGGGGCCTTGCTGACCCCAGAAAGACTGCGCTTCCCACGGCTAGCCAATTCCTAGAGATAATAAAATCAGCTGCAAGTGTATCTTTCAGAAGCAAAGTAGCCAATCCAGAGCCCATGCCTCCAGCCATCTCCTTTATGGAGCTCTTACACTCCAGGCCACTATTCCCCTGCACTAATCACACCAGGGCTGGACACCCAGAGACAGTCCCTTCTCTCTAGAACCCGCTGATGTTAGTGAGGGGACACACAGCTCTGTCATGTGGTGTTTGAAATTGTGGTTTGTGGCTTAGGGATTAGATAGCAAATGGCTGAAGGAGTTGGGGCAGCTTCACCTGGGAACTGAAGGATTCTGGGGCCCCCCCAAGAACGGTCTTCAAATGAGTAAGAAGCTGTCAGCACACCTGTACTGGGTGACCCAAGAGATGATACTAGCAGAAGCTTCACGAGGTTAATTAATATACCCTTTGGTAGCCCGACGTGCGCGGCTTACTGGACTCCCAACCAACTGCACCCTGCCTGCCTGGACCACTCACTGCTCCTCCTCTGATCTCCCAGCACACCGTTCCCATCCCCAGCTTCTCCAAGCTTGTGTAAGGTCAAATCCCTTGTTCCATTGTCTGCTCGGTGACTTTGATTCTCTGAATGATACGGGAGGCTTGCAAGGCCCAGCATCCATCCAGGTGGGAAGCTGGTTTTCCCACGAAGACCTGTTCCTCCCAGAAGCTCAAACCACCTTGTATCCTGATGTTTCCCCGTGTAACCTGAATGCCTTTTTATTTTTAAGTGAAAACGCTTTCTCAAGATACTGCTGTGAACTCTATTCTATCCCTCTCCCTCTCACCTTCTGGATGCCCTCAGTTCCACCAACTTGAGCACCCAGGGAGGCAGGATGGGGTAGAGGTTAGGCACACAGGCTCTGGAATCAGCCCGGCTTTGAACCGTAGATCTGCCACTTCGTGACTGTGCAACTTTAAATGAATTACTTAACCTCTCCAAGCTGCAGTGTCTTCACCTGAACAATGGGGGTGAAACCTCAAAGGCTGGAGGTGAGCACGACATGCGATGCTTCCCTTAAAGCACCTGGCACACAGTAAGTGCTTAGTACATGTTGGCTGCATATATAAGCAGAACAGTGTCTTAAAGTGGCAGGCTTAGCAACCAGGTCCTCTGAACTCCTCAGCTGGGCAGGTACCCCCTCTCGGGCCATTTCAGGGGAGCCAAATGCCTCACTTCCTCATCAAAGAGGCAGCTTAAGTGTTGTAAGTTTTCCAGGACATATGGTACCCAGGAGGGTAGTAACAAGACAGAAAACAACAGCTGGCATTTATCCGGGGTGCCTCTGACCCCTCTCTCTGCCTGCCCATTACAGTCTCCAAGACGCTGAACTTCTCACCCAAGAAACCATGTCCTGAAAACATGCCACTTTGGGAGGAAATAAAAAGCTCACTAAACAGGAAACTCCAAATTTGGCAAATGCAGCAAAAATCAGCCAGGGAACTTGGAAAGGGTTGGGTAAACCACGCTGACCAGACTAGCGGCAAATACGTATGGCGCCCCGAGCATGTCCCAGGTGGTGGTCTAAACGCTTGTACGCACAGCCTGTGGGATTCCCACAGCCACATGGCTCTGAGGTGGATACTTCCACCACCTTCACCTTGTCCTCCTGAGCCAGCCAGGTATTCCTTACCTTCCAAGCAGGAAGGGAGAGCCCCTGGCCCTACCACAGTGAGGTCTGAAGAGAAGGCTTTCCCCATTGGTCCACCTCTCACAACCTAGGAACTCAGCCAGCCTCTTGCGCAGGTCGTGGCCAACGAGGCCAGCCTTTCTGCAAACAGGCAGGCTGACCTGAAGGACTGGCATCATATCAGCCTCACAGCCCAGCAAATACTGGCTCGAACACTCCTGGAGGAGAAAAATGGGCGAGCAGGGGGTACTGGGAAAACGGAGCCCTGGGAAGCAACGTCTCCATCAGCGCAAGGCAGCCGGGCCCTGTACCCACTTCCTCCTCGGTGGCCTGGGGAGAATCACTCTAACAGCGGAAGTGGTGCTTGTGCGTCCGCGGCACGGCCGGAACACAGGAAGTGTTTCAGAAAAGGGAGATGCTGCTGGTGTTACCCCCACCCCCAAGGAGGGACAGAGGTGGTGTTCAAGAGCCTCGTGCTCTGGGACCGACATGGGTTCACGTCCCAGCTCCACCCCTTCGGAGCTGTGGCACTGGAGCAAGTCATAAACCTCCCTCTCTGTGCCTCAGTGTCGTCACCTGTAAAATGGATGTGATATTAGTAACTCTCCCACAGGGCTATTGATAGGATTACATGAGAACACTGGGGAAGCGCTAGCCCTCGGCCTTATTTTATTTCCTTCATAACCTTTATCACATAAAAAAGGATTCTGTTTGCTCAGTGGTCGTCTCCCATCATCAGAAAGAACACAGATGTTCATTGCAGCTCTATTTACAATAGCCAGGACATGGAAGCAACCTAAGTGTCCATCAACAGATGAATGGATAAAGAAGATGTGGCACATATATACAATGGAATATTACTCAGCCATAAAAATAAACAAAATTGAGTTATTTGTAGTGAGGTGGATGGACCTAGAGTCTGTCATACAGAGTGAAGTAAGTCAGAAAGAGAAAAACAAATACCGTATGCTAACACATAAACATGGAATCTAAGGAAAAAAAAAAGGTCATGAAGAACCTAGGGGCAGGACAAGAATAAAGACACAGACCTACTAGAGAATGGACTTGAGGACATGGGGAGGGGGAAGGGTAAACTGGGATGAAGTGAGAGAGTGGCGTGGACATATAGACACTACCAAATGTGAAATAGATAGCTAGTGGGAAGCAGCCACATAGCACAGGGAGATCAGCTCGGTGCTTTCTGACCACCTAGAGGGGTGGGATAGGGAGGGAGGGAGGGAGACGCAAGAGGGAGGAGATATGGCGATGATATATGTATACGTATAGCTGATTCACTTTGTTATAAAGCAGAAACTAACCCACCATTGTAAAGCAATTATACTCCAATAAAGACGTTAAAAAAAAAAAAAGAAAGAAAGAACACAGGACACAAGAGCAGGCGTGGTCTTGTTCATGATGGTAAGGTGCCTGGCACACAGGACGCACCTGACAAGTGTTTGCTGAAGAAGTAGAGGAAGCAGGATTCGAACCCAGGCCTGACCCCAAAGCCCTTGCACAAGCTCTGGGATCTCAGACTATATTGGCCTGTATATTGGACTACACTGTACAGACTTGCCTCAAGTCAGTGAGAAAAGCAGGTGAAGCTAGTGACTGAAAAGCAAGGTGTGCCTTCTCCCCCTGCGGCAGGAGACAAAGGCACAGCAGAGAAGGGCTCTGGTCATTTTCCATGAGCCAGGGGCTCCGTGCTGCGTGAGGACTATTTCAGGGGACGTGGGGAGGTTCAGGCGGTCGACAAAAGGGGATTCTGGCCCCTGAGATACTAAGACCAAAGCTTCACGACAGGCGAAATGTCATGGCCAAGGTGGGCTGGGAGGCACACAACCACCCAGCCTCCACCTGTGGCCGTCCCTGCAGAAGCAGAGCAGGTAAAGCCTGCCATCTAGTGGACGAGGTGCATCCCGTTTCACTGAGATTGTCTGACAGCAAGGGGTACGGAATTTTAAAGTGCACACAGAGAGAGACCTTCAAGACGGCAGAGGAGTGAGACGTGGAGATCACCTTCCTCCCCACAAATACATCATAAATACATCTACACGTGGAACAACTCCTACAGAACACCTACTGAACGCTGGCAGAAGACCTCAGACCTCCCAAAAGGCAAGGAACTCCCCACGTACCTGCGTAGGGTACACAGAAGCCCCACACACCCAATTTGATTCAACGTTTTCAACAACTGCGTAATACCTCATAAAATGGATATTAGCCCAATTAGGCTGATTCCAATTCTTTGCCACTGCAAAGAAAACATCAATAAACATGCTTATTCCGGATGTTATTTCCTTTGATGCTAGTGATTTATTTCAATAGGATAGATTCCCAAAAGGGAAATTTGAGAGTCAAAGTGTGTATATGTATATGGTTTTTAATAGATATTGTCAGACCACTTCCCCCAAAGGCGGTAACAAGTCACAGCCCTGCAGGTCCTGGCAGGGCCCCCACCAGTGCCATTCAGCAGGCATTTTGGAACAATGACCGCGTACCCAGCACATCTCGAGGTTTGGGTGCCTCAGACAGCGGTCTGGGCTTGACAGTTCTCACAAGACTTAAACACTCAGGGAACAAGAAAAGGAAAACTGGGTAGAAAGACTTTAGCTCCCTCCATCTTCTCAAGTCAACTCCACCTCCTTCAGTGTCCACACACCAACTACCACCTCCCAAGTCAAAAGGCTTCCCGTGAAGGGTGGGCAGGGGACTCTTGCCCTGGCCTCAGCGGTGTGCAGACAACTATCTATAATGCATTGAGAAAGATGGTTAGAGTTCCATAGGTAGAGATAGGATTTAACTCAACTTCATTACAAAAACACTAAAGAGAAGCAAAATAACATGGGTGCCTTGCTAAGTTTAAGGGGATGTGCTCTCCAGTGAGTACACAATGAAGTGGTTTGAACAAATCTATTTTACTACATTACAATTCACACCCCCCCACCAAATTTAACAACTATCAAGTGTAATATAATCTAAAAGATCTTAGGTTCCCTGGCGCCCTAATTCCCAGAGTCCGCGGGGGTGCGGGGCATGCATGTCGGCATACAAGGGGATTGCTCTGAGAATGGTGTTCACAGCTTTCACCAGATCCTCAACGGCAGCTGTGACATCAGAAAAAGAGGGTTGGGCTCTCCTGGTGGCGCAGTGGTTGAGAGTCCACCTGCCGATGCAGGGGACACGGGTTCGTGCCCCGGTCCGGGAAGATCCCACATGCCGCGGAGTGGCTGGGCCCGTGAGCCATGGCCGCTGAGCCTGCGCGTCCAGAGCCTGTGCTCCGCAACGGGAGAGGCCACAACAGTGAGAGGCCCACGTACGGAAAAAAAAAAAAGAGGGTTAATGTGATAGGAGATAGGGTAATACACCTGTCAAAACTTAGCCATTGTACACTGAAGATGTGTGCATTTCATGGTATGTAAATTTTACCTCACAAGTTTAAAGAAATTGTAAATACGTTTTGAATTCTTGATGATGTGTGCAGGCTGAAGTGTTTAGGGGGAACTGAATTGATGTCTTCAATCTACTTTGAAATGTGTCAAAATAAGACAAACTGATGGATGGAGAGCGAGATGGATGGACACGTGATTAAGCAAATGTTAAGGGCAGGATCTAGGTGGCGGATAAACGATTGTTCACTGTAAAATTCTTTCCACTTTGCTGTATGCTGGACATTTTTCATAATAAAATGTTGGGGGAAAAATACTAACCAGTAGTATAATAAAGGAGGGGGAAATCCACAAGAACTGGGTCCTATCCCCACTCTAGGATGTGTGGCCTTGAGAAGTTATTCCTTTTTCTGGGCCCCCGTGACTCACCTGTTTAACGGGGGGGGAGAAGGGGATAACTGTTGCTGTGATACCTTCCATTACGGACAGCGATGGTGTTGTGGTTTCACTTTGTTCTGCAAAATCTGGGCATCTTGTGAAAGAGATTCTTATATATAAAATAGATAACTAATAAGGACCTACTGTAGAGCACGAGAATACTCAATACTCCATAATGACCTACATGAGAAAAGAATCTTAAAAAGCAGATATATGTATATGCATAACTGATTCACTTTGCTGTACAGCAGAAACTAACAAAACATTGTAAATCAACTATACTCCAATTTAAAAAATTTAAAAAAGATTTTGGGGGGAGGAATGGCTTTGAATGCAAAGCCTGCCCCCTAGTGGCCTAGCTTGTCTTTTTTTTTTTAATTGAAGTATTGTTGATTATCTTTTTGAATTATAGTTTTGTCCTGATATACACCCAGGAGTGGGATTGCTGGATAGCTTGTGGTCATTTTATATCCCTGCAACTGATGCATGGCTGGGTAGTATTTTGAGATATTAATCCGTCTGGGTTTTTCTTCATTACATTTCCTTTTTCTTCCCTCCTTCCCTTTCCCCTTAAATCAGAGAGCTAAGCAATTATACCCCAGTAAAGATGTTTAAAAAAAAAAAAAATCAGAGAGCTAGCTCGGGGAAGGATGTGACAGGCCAAAAAGCAGAAATAGTCTTCAGGTCACTCTGGCTCTGTGTCCCAAATTCCCAAACCTCTGAGGTTTTAAAGAGGAAATGGACAGAGCGTGTCTGAAAAAAAAACTCGAAGGGCAGTGAATGTAACCTGACAAGAAGGAAATTCTCCACGGCAAACAAAAGGAAGAAAGATGAGAAAAAATTCCAAGAGTCCTAGGGAATTGCCAAGACCCTAGGTTGTGATGTTTGTCCAGGAAAAGAGATTTGTCTTGCCCCCTGTTGTATCCCAATGGTCTAGAACATGCCTGACAAACAATGGAAATTCAATCCCTATTGTTGAATGAATAAGTGAATGATTGGCAGAGTGAGTGAACAGATTCTACAGGAGCTTATAACTAGAACGTAGGGAAGGGAAGTCACACTCAACAGCTAACAGCCTCCCTCAACCCCTGCCATTTTTCCAGCCTCCAGGCTTTTGTGCACCATTTTCCCTCTGCCTGGAATGCAGCATCGTGGTGAGACTGAGGGCCATCGAGCTGAACTGCCTGGGTTTACATACGAGCCTCACCACTTACTGTGCAACTCTGGGAAAGTTAGTTAACCAGCCCTGTGCCTCAGTTTCCTCACAGGTAAAATGGGGATGATAATAATACCTACGACAGGGGATTGTTCTGAAGATCAATGAGTTGATCTGTGTAAAGCTCCTGGCGTGTAATAAGAACTCAATAAACAGAGTGGATACTTTCTTATTTACCCTGACACAAAGCTTGCTCCACCCAGATAACTCCTATACATCTTACAGACTCAACTCAGCCATGGCTTCCTTCAGGAAGCTTCAGGGGCCCCCTCTGAGGGTTCCCATGGTACCATCACACCATCTGCCACATTGCAGTATAATTATCTATGTCTAGCTCTCCCACTAAGCTGTGAGCTCCCCGAGGGCAAAGATGAGATCTCATTTGTCAATGGATACAACCTGGTAGTCAGGCCCTTCCTGAGCCCATCTCACCTTCCTACCTATAACGTGCCACCTTTCTCACACTGTAAACACATAAACACCAAACTACCCCCACCTCCCACCTCATCCCTCAGGTACACCATACCCAGGCCTGCCCTCTGCTCTTCTGGTCTTGTCCTGCCCTATTGGTTATGGAAGGAAGATACCCAAGTAGAAGGGCCCTCGTTGGTTTCCTTGAACTCTTCCCCCCTTGTTAGGGTCTCCGTGATGGGCAGAACCTTTTCTACCTTGAAACAGTTCTTTACATAACAAGAGGGGCTTCTTTGAGCCCTCAACATCAGTTTCCTTTCTCCTAAGAATGGTTTTAAAACTTCTTTTGGAACCTAGTGTACAGGTGGATGCAATCCTCAGCCTTTCCCAATAGCCCATCAAGGATTTATGTTCCTCTGGTGCTCTTCTGCTTTTGATGTGTGGATGTCAGATCTTGGGAAGGATTTAAATACAAAGTATTGGGAGTTCCTAAGTCTTTCTGGGAGATGCTTCAGTCTGAGAAGGTTGTGTACAACACAATACATTGTAAGAACACCGAATGGGTGTCCCAAAGAGAAACATCCAAAACATTGCTCCTCTGCTATTTTTAAGAACAGCCCCAATTTTTGTGAGATAGAACTATGGATATGGTTAAGGATTTGCAGACTGTTGCAATGTAGATGGAAATGTTAATAATGGGGTATTAGTTGCTATGTTAATAGGGAGATACTGAATTGAAAAGGGGTATTTTATATACAAGGACATGGGCTTCATAACCTCCAGGAGCATTTTACGACTTCGATCAGGGCTTCTGATTGCACTGCCTCCCATCCATGGTAACACAGGGCGTCATGAGGTCCACATGATTTCCTATGATTCTACAAGTCTCACTGTTCTGTGTCTTTTCTACATTATCCAGGGAATGAGGGTAGTTATGGCTCCAAAGGGCGAGTCCCAGTCCCAGTAATACCTGCTGCTGACCTTGGACCTGGTCCTTCGGATTTTCTGCGTGGTCTCCTTCTTTAAGGATTACGGTGTGAATTGGATTATCTGTTGAAATTTAGCTCCTCGCTGTGGAAGGCACTGATTTGGGGATCATCTGTGAGTTCTGGTATCCATCAGGATCCTCTAGAGGTATCTCCTTCACACATATATCCACTGATTCCGCAAATATTTAGTGATGTCATCACACTAGGTGCTGGGATACAGTGGTGAGTCAAGACAGACACTGCCCTGCCCTCACCGAGCTTAAAGCCCAGAGGGAGAGTCAGACACTAATCAGCCCAACATAAAACCACAACTGATACAAGTTCAAGTTCAGGATACCATGAATGTCTACAATAAAGGGAGGTCCAGGGAAGCTTCCTTGATTGTAAGAATGAGCTGAGACCTACAGGAAGAGGAAGAGTAAACTGCTGAAAGAAGACAAAAGGGCAAACACTCCAGATGGAGGGGAGAGAGTATGCAGATGTCCAATGGTGGGTGGCAGCCTGGAGGGGATGAAGGATTAAAGAAAAGCAAGAAGACAGAGAATAGATAATGAGATTACCACGTCACAGTTAGTCTGTGCTAAGGGCAATGAGAAACCAGTGATGAGCTTTTTCAAGAAAGAGAACTGATTGGATTTCCCGTCTGAGTTTGACCTGCAAGACCCCTGACAGCAGATATAAAGCCAGGATGTCATGAGCCAGAGATGAGGAAACCTTCAGATCTTTCAGAAGCACCTGTAGCCTGGTACCTCTGGAGATGGTGGGATTTCAAAGAGTATGTGGCATCCTGGGCTGCTGAGTGGCAAAAGTACCAACACGGGGCGGGCCTCTACGGTCTGAACGACGTGGGGCGATTCAACACCACAGGTCACGTTTGGCCTCACACTCCTGGGAAGGGCTCTCTTCTCTCTGATCTGTCTGGCTGAGATCAAGGAGGAGGGCCTGGAGTCCCAACAATGAGACCAGAAGGATGCTTGGGAGATCAGAGTATACCCAGGAGACCCAGACCCTGCCAGCTCCCCTCCACTCGGGCACCAGCTCCCGGCTACCGTGAGTGTTGGCTGTTAATGGCTCACAGTTGCCCCATGTCCAGATAGCTGCCCTCAGTCTCACAGAAGCCATGGATTCTGGGAGGTACCATCCCACTTTCAATCCCAGTAGCCTGGAGCAAAGACTGACCGTCTTAGCCAGCCCAGGCTGCGGAAATAAAATACCTCAGGCTGGGTTACTTAAACAACAGATGTTTATTTCTCACAGCTCTGGAGGCAGGAAGTCCAATATCAAGGTGCAGGCCAATTCGGTTCCTGGTGAGAGCCCTCTTCCTGGCTTGCAGGTGGCCACCTTCTTGCTGTGCCCTCATGTGGCCATAAAGCCACCAAGCCCATAATAAGAACCCCACCTTCATCTAACTCTAATTATCTCCCAAAGGCCCCATCCCCAAACACCATTTCACTGGGTTAGGGCTTCCACATGTGAATTTTAAGGGGACACAATTCAGCCCATAGCAGTGTCTGACCCTAACAGAACAGCCCTCTTGCCTCGAGGGGGGACTGACCCTGTGCTATAATCTGTGGTCCAGGACTCCATGGGATCCAGCTATAGCTGGTCTTCAATGGAGAACACACTCTCACTCACCTCTTCCCTGCTCTAGCCTCACTCCTATCTTATGAGCAGCCCCAGTAAATCACTTGAACAAAAATCTCCATCTCGGCTCTGTGTTTAGAGAACTGCAGTCAAAGCATCAGGTTCTTCTATCATCAGTCAATCAACAATCCCACACCAGGTACTGACCGTGCCTGGAACGGTGAGGAGGCAAGAGCAGGGCACAGTGACCTGCAGACAGGAGGCCCAGGGGCTCAGCCTGCTCTGCACGAGACATCAGGCAAGTTGTCCAACCTCACCGAGTCTTAGTTTCCCCTTCCGTATGTTGGCAACACCACTATCTCCATTGGATGAGCCAGTACCAAAGCACTTGGGAAACCACAAAGTGCTCTTAGTATATTGGTAGCTATTCAGCTAGTGCTAGCAGAACCCTGAACATGCAGATATTCTGTCCTTAACTTTAAGGGAGTCCTAACTATTCTTCCTTCCCCTTGTTATGGGTTGAATTGTATCCCCTAAAACATGTGTTCAAGTCCTAATCCCAATACATATGAATGTGACCTTGTTTGGAGATAAGGTCTTTGCAGATGTAACCAAGTCAAGATGAGGTCACACCAGATTAGGGTGGCCCTAATCCAATGCCTGGAGTCCTTAGAAGAAGAGGAAATTTGGACGCCGAGACACACAGGGAAGAATGCCATGTGATGATGGAAGCAGAGATTGGAGGGATGCAGCTACAGGCCAAGGAGCCCCAAAGACTGACGGCAACTACCAGAAACTAAGAGAGAGGCATGGAACTGACTTCCCCTCAGAGCCCTCCTGAAGGAACCAACCTTGCCGGCACTTTGATTTCAGACTTCTAGCCTCCAGCCTCCAGAACTGTGACTGAATAAATATCTGTTGTTTGAAGCCACCCGTTTGTGGTACTTTGTTACAGTAGCTCTAGGAAACAAATATACCACACCCTCATTGGGATTGCCTGAAAATCATCAGCTTGTGATCAAGATATAAGACAGTGTATCTGTGATTGAGGGGGAAGACTTTGACCTCGAATTGGAAGAGATGTTGTATTGTACCATGTGAAACAAAGTGCCCAAGAAACACACATAAGAGGTAATGCAGCTAAACCACAGAGGGAATAAATAAGGTATGGGGGGAGTGTTAGTGCAGGGAACTAAACCAAAAAGTAACCTAGTATATCACAATAGTGAACAGACCTAGGTGATGTCGTGTGTGACTCTCTAAGCCTGTTTTCTGATAGAACGATACTACTACTTAGCTCACTAGAGTTAACTGAAAATTTGTAAACACGATATTGCCAAAAGTGCTTTGCAGAGCGATGAACACACTTAAAAACTCAAATGTTAGCTACTTTTGATGTAGCTAACTGGATGATGATGACGATTACAAATGGTGTGAGCTCTCAGAAGCACAACTTCCTGAGCCTCAGTATCTTCATTCATAAAACAAGTATAATAGATATTTCACAAGGCTGTTTTGAGCATTGAAAGAGATAACATGTAAGTCTTTTCTATTTAATTGAAATATCATTGACATCTAACACTGTGTAAGTTTAAGGTGTACGGATGTGTTGATTTGATACATTTGTATATTACAATATGATTACATCCCTGGCATTAGCTAACACCTCTGTCACCTCCAATAATTATTTCTTTTTTGTGGTGGGAACAATGGATGGACCTTGAGAGCATTATGCTGTGGTCTGGTTTTGGGCGCTGTGCATTCAATGGGTTCCTTGAAGGTTGGCTGGCCCTAGTAACATCTGAGCCAGTGTAGTTCCTAGAGAATAACAGTAGAGAGCAGCAGGGTCTCATTTTTGCCCCTCCAGCCCAGGAAGCTTAGACAGTGGGGAAACCAGCTTTTCGTGAGGCTTTTCCTCCTCGGGGGAGCCTCGAGCATTTCACTGGGAAGAAGTCATGTCAGCCATTGCCTTCCTTTCAGAGGAAAAAACAATTCAACGGAATACACGTTCCATAAGAGCCCACTGGGTGT
This sequence comes from Phocoena phocoena, assembly GCF_963924675.1. NCBI lineage: Eukaryota > Metazoa > Chordata > Mammalia > Artiodactyla > Phocoenidae > Phocoena > Phocoena phocoena. The sequence continues at coordinate 20,011,496 of NC_089233.1, forward strand.
CATGAACCTCAGTTTAAAACAGGGATTATATTTTACAGGGCTATCTTTCAACTTTTATGTGGTGTAGGCTCAGTGCTTCAGAGTTGCTGAACCATTCCAGGGCCTCAGACCAATTTTTGCAAAATCAATCCCTTCTATGATCAATTTCCTAAGATATCAAGTCAAAAAACCTTGTTTAAATTAACAAATTGTAAATTCTAAGAAGTTTGACACAAGCCTCTGGGGGAGAATTCCTTCAAAGTTCTAGTCCCATTCTGGGGACTTCCCTGGCGCTCCAGTGATTGAGACTCCGTGCTTCCAATGCAGGGGGTGAGGGTTTGGTCCCTGGTCAGGGAACTAGGATTCCACATGCCGCACGGCGTGGCCAAAAAATATATTAAAAATAAAATAATAATAATAAGATAAGATAAATTTAAAAAAACAAAGTCTTAGTCCCATTCTGGTCCAGTTCATTGCCGCATTTACCATAGCTTTATGGCTGAGCAGTTACCCATCCAGCACAGACAGATTTCCATTTTGTTTGCGCTGCCCATGTCAGAGCCAAGCATTTTGTGAATGCTCCATTAGGAGGGACAGACACCATGCTGCACTTCTCATAAGAGGCTGTATTATCCCTCTTTCTTATTACTATGAAGTATTTCAGAAGTGCGAAAAATAGGGAGAATACCAGAACAGGGACCAGTGAGGCCGCCGTCAGGTTTAAGAAAGAAATACTTCAAATACATGGAAAGCCCCCAGGGACGTACAGTGCCATAAAATTAAGGTGTTCAGCATTTTGTCTGCTCTACTGGCTCCTTTGAGGTCTTCGAGAAAAGTAATGTACTGCTGGTGTCCCAGCTCTAAGCTCCAGCGTACCAGAGGTGCTGAGAGCTTCACCCTGCGGGGATGCAGTCTCTAAGGATGCCTACGGCGGGGATGGGCTGTAATGGGGGCCGGCGGCGAGGGGAGAGGGGAGGAAGGCAGTGTGTCACCGCACCTCTCGCCCCGCCCCTGCACCGCCCATCCCTCCACCAACCTCCCCTCCCCTAACTCAGCGGTCCAGCCAGGTCCGAACCTAGCGGAACCGGAGCGGGAGCCCAGCGCCACCTACCGACAACAATAAGGACCTCCCTCTCGATGTGGGCCTGGATGTAGATGCGGCCGCGGCGCTCCGTGTGGTCTGTGCCGCAGAGGCTGGGGACGTTCATCACGCAGCGCTTGTGGACGTTCATCATGCAGGCTGCGGGGACAGAGGGAGGGTGCGCGGCTCAGGCTGGTCCAGGCTGCCTGTTCCCCTCCTTCCCTCCGAAGCTGGTGGAGACCAGCCGGCCGTGCCCGCCCTGCCCGGGTCTCATCAGAAGGGCTTCAACTCTCCCCCGCCCCCCGCCCCCCACCCCAGGCCCTGACGGACAAAGGAGGAGGAACATGTCCGTCCTCCCGAAAGGCTGAGGCACCTCGCGCACCCCCGACGGCTCTGAAGCCAGAGGCACCAAGCTCAGTGGCACGGGCAGCAGGTAACGCAGTGAGAGACGCTGCGGGTGTGGCAGGACCTGACCGGCCAGGGAGCGCAGTGTCCGCACTCAGGAGCAGCCATGCAGGGTGCATGCCCCAAATTGCTGAGATCGCCCCATTTTTCAAGATTAAGCAGGAATCCTGACTTGTATGTGACATCTCCCGATTTTTAAATATTGACGGCCCATAGGTGGGTTTCCGTGGAAAGAGTCTGGGAATGGGAGTTGTGAGCCAGCAGGTTTACCGCAAGGGCTCCTGGGAGGGAGGAGCTCGCCCACGAGGATGCACTGAGGCTGACAGTAAAGGGAGCTCTGGACCTCCAGTGACCGTTCAGAGTTGTCCCAAACTGATACAAGAGGACCAGGCCTCTGCACCCCTGCACCTGCCAGGAACCATTCCCTGGGAGGGGCATCATCTTGGGACCTGAGCAAAGCCCGCACAGTATCCACCAAAACTAACTGCAAGGAAAAGAATTAGACGCAGGGTAAGACGAATGGAATAGGTATGCGAACTGAATCGGACCTTCATGTCTCTTGTGTGATACGATAAATACAGGCTCCCTTCCCACACTCCTGTAGTACATCTGTGCTTCTTTCAGGGGGTGGTTGGTTTCCCCTAAGTCCCACGGCTGCTCCAGGGAGGTGTGCCTGCAGTCCAGTGTTCTCTAGGGGACCCTTGTTCCAGTTTGAGAAGCCAGGAGGAGAGGCTAGATCACCCCATGGGGCCTGCATTTCAGGAGATTCCCTGGGGAACTGGGGGCACGGTATCCCCAGGGGCAGGGGGTGCTGAGGACACCCCTTCTCAGCCCGCCCAAGCTCCAGGAGGCAGCAGCAGATTACAAAACTGGAAATGAATCGTGGGGAGAGAAGGATGGTGGGGAGGAAGGAAGAGCCCCCTGGAACCTGAGTGCCCACGTTCAGGGCTCTGCGTCAGCCCAAGCTGCCTCCCACCCAACCCTCTCTGTCCTTGAGGCCCACCTGGGGCCCCACGTGCGCTAAGAGGAATCAGTGTCCCACAAGCAGAAGGCAGCTGCACCGCTCTCTCCCCGCCTCTGTTATGTGTCTGCCTGGGAGCCCCCATTCCCCACGTGTGTCTCTGTGGCTCTTGCCCTGTTTGTTTCTCTCTGCCTCTCGGTACCCATATCGGTGTACGTCTCTTTCCTGGGTCTCTGCTCCTCTGCTTCAGCATGTGTCTCTCGCTGCCTCGGCTGCATCTATGAATAGGTCCGTTTCACGCTCTGGGCCTGTGTCACACCTCTTTGTCTCCATCTCTTTCTGTGTCTCTCCATGTGTGCGTTTCTGCCTGTCTCTGCTCTCTCTCCATCTCGGTATCTCTGCAGGAGCCTGACTGAGGGCATCTCTCTCTCTGTCACTTCCAATCATTGTGTCTGTTGGTTCGTCTGCCTGTCCCTCCTGCTTGAGTCTCTCTCTAGCTGGGCCTCTTTGTAGCCTCACCCATCACTCCCTACACCTGGGCGCACGTTTCATCTGCCCCCTGAATCCGTCCCTGTCTGTGATTGTGTGTTTCTCTCTGTCTCTTGCCCCCTTCCTCCCCATCCACACCCACACTCCTCTCTGTCACTCTCTGCCCCTGAGAGTTTCTCTCTGTGTCCTCTGGGCCTCAGGACCCCTGTGACAGGGACAGTCTGGCCTCATGACCGCTCAACATGCTGGGGTCAACAGGCCTCTGGGAGCCACCAGCACTGAGCCCCCTATCTCCACCCCGCCCCCTTTGCAGTTGCAGCTCTCAAAGCCTGCTGGCTCCCCCACCCCTCGGGCCATTCAGTCCTTCACTTAATAAAGGGAAGTCCTGCCCCCTCCTGCCTCTTCCCACCCCAGCCTGGTCAGAGAATCACACGCCTGCCCGCCTTCTAGCATAAACTGTAGGTGCTAAAGGGAGGCAGATTTTCTCTCTGCAGAGAAAGGCATCAGCCCCGCATATTGGTGCTGGCAACAGCTGTGTGCGTGGCTGCAGGAATGGCCCCGATTTGACCACGCCTCCCTGTGTCCACACCTGTGGACTGTCCCCTCCCACACAGACTGTGAACCTTGCCATGTGACTTGCTTTGATCAGTGGGACTTGCCCTCTTAAAGCACTTGGGACCTCCGTGTGAGCAAGCCCAGGATAGCCTGCTCAGGACGGAAGGACGAAAGACATGTGGTCCCCCAACCCCCGTCATTCCCATCACCCAGGTGACAGCCAGCCATCCTTGCGGACAGGTGGGTGAGGCCCTCCAGGCCCAGACAGCCCCTCACCAACCTGCTAACCCACCACATAGGTATGAGTAAGCCCAGCCCAGACCTAAAGGACAGCCTTGCAGAATCTTGAGCTATATAAATGGTTATTGTTACTCAGCAACGAACAAGTGGTACCCAGCCCACCCAGGACTTGGGAGAATGTTTTGTAGACCATGAGGAAGCAGCCCAGTCAGCAGAGGCTGCCAGAGAGCAAATGTACTTACTGTCACATTTCATCCCCTGGTGGATGAGTCCATACAGCAGCGACCCACAGTGGTCACAAAACGTGGGGCTGGAGTACGTGTGGATCTTGAACTTGTGTTTGCTCCGGGGGTCCTAAGGTCAAAAGAAACAAACAAAAGAGGTTGGCATCAGTGTGGCATGCCCCGGTTTCACACTGCACTGTGCATCACTGGAGAACTCCTAGAGAACTGAACTTGGCCCCCAGCATTCATCATACTTGTTGGGACCATCACTGGAGCTCTGTGGCCAAACATGGTGCTTGATAAGTAACCACTGAATGAATGAATGCCTAAGACAGCTGGTGGCTCCCATCCTGCCCCAGCACACTCACTGTGCCTGCAAGTCCTCCATCTGGGAACCCAACCTACTGACTCCTATCTGCAGCAAGGACTCCCCAGATGGCAAACAAAACACCAGACAGATCAGGTAAACAGGTCACCTTGCTCCTACTTCTCTCTGCTTTATCAGCCAAGCAACTTCTGGATGATCTAAAACCCAAGTCTGGGCATGAAACCTCCCCAATAGGACCTCATCATCTACGGGACAGAGTTCAAAGTCCAATGAATAGTCTACAGGTTGTGGCAGAGACTACTGGTTTTCCACCAATACCCATTCTTCCTTTCAATAACAGAACCCTTGAGTCTTAGCAGAGACCGTGGCTGCCCAACTACAGACCACATTTCCCATTCTCCCTTGCAACTTGGTGTGTCCATGTGATTGAGTTCTGGCCAATGGGATGTACGTGTTTCAGTCATTCCTTTAAAAGGAAGGTGTACAGCCTCCAGGGCCCCTTTTTCCCTTCCCATTGTCTGGAAGATGGTAAGAAGTGGAAGTGACCACCTTGGACCCAAACTTGGACCCACCAGCCCTGGACTTTGTACTTTTGGACAGACATCTGAGAGAAAACCTACCTTCTGTCTTGTTCAAGTCACTATATTTGGGGGCTATTTGTTACAGCAGCTTACACCATTCCTTAACTAACTAACATGCCCTTCCTAACCTGGCAATGTAGTGCAGTAGTTAAAGGTCCAAACTGCCTGGGCTCTTCTTTGATGCATAATTTGGGGCAAGTTATTTAATTTCTTTGTGCTTCATTTTCCTTGTCTGTATGATGGAGAGAATGATATAAGCTATACCACCATTGGGAAGAATAAATGAATTAACCTATGTAGAGATCTTAGAACAGCCTGGCACACAGTAAGGAGTATAAGCTTTTGCATTATTATTACTAGATCCCCCATGTGACCCCAACTATGACCCCAAACACACACTATGTTTTCAGTACACAGGACTTGCTTATACTCCCAAATATGCCATGCCCTTCATGACTCTCTGGCTCTGCATGATGTCTTTCTCCTTCAAGAGCTACTCCAACCAAAAAGTTCCTTCTTCTCTTTCCCATCCCAGCCTGAAAGCTGCCTTCTCTGTGAAAGAGAAAAGTTAAAATCATGGGCCCTAGGTTCCAACCCAGGGCTGATCTGATGTTCTAGCCTTTGCTATATGCTACCCATCTCCTAATTCATTCACCCATTCATTCATTCATCCACTCACATTTATTTATTGATGCAGGTGCCTTTTAAAAACATTCTAATAGAGACAGGAAATGAACAAGTGAGCAAATAAATTGACAGAATAAGTAGAAAGTATTTTATGTGCTATTAAAATGATGAGCATTTCTCCTTAGGAAACTGTTATTTACAAAATTTAAAAATAATCCTTCTATCTTCCAGAATGGCTAAAATTTTAGAAAAATTGATACTGACAATACCAAGTGCTGATGCAGAGAGAACACTATTGGAACTCTCCTACAATGCTGGGGTGAGAATGCAAAGTGGTAGCACCTCTTTGGAAAACTGTGTGGCAGTTTCTTATAAACATACCCTTATAATATATGATCCAGTAGCCCCACTCCTAGGTGTGAAAGGAATACATCTATCCACAGAAAAACCTGAGCGTTTACAGCTACTTTACTTATAATAGCCAAAGTCTGGAACCAATCAAGTATTCAACATTCAACGTGTGAACGGATAAACGAAGTGTGGTACGTCCACACAATGGAATACTTCTCAGCAGTAAGAAGGAATGAACTACTGATACAGGTAACATTCATGAATCTCAGAAGAATTTGGGTAAGATAAAGCTGTCAAACACATGCTGTTGGATTCTGTTTAAATCAAAGGCTACACGCTATATGATTCCACTTAAATGACATCCTAGAAAAGGCAAAACTATGGGGACAGAAATCAGATCAGTGGTTAAGAAGGATTGGGGGTGGAAAGGAGATTGACAACAAAGGGACAGCATGTGGGAACTTTTATGGGGTGAGTGGAATGTGCTATGTATCAACTGCGGTGAATTTTACTATATGTAAAGAAAGTGAATTTTGCTGCATGAAAACTCTGTCTCAGTAAGCCTGCCTAAAATCCTGTCCATCCCTGAAGGCTTTTGCTGGCCTGCATCTTCTTAATGAGCTACAAGGTTTCCTTCATGACATTCCAAGCCTCTGCGGTCAGGCAGATGAAGTGTTGGCCCTCGCACAGCTCTGAACTGCCAAGTTTTAGAGGCTGGGTCAGCTCTGCTCTGGCTGTGGGACCCTGCAGGGCTCCCAGGATGCAGAAGGACCCCAGGACCCCCTTGTCCTGCTCGAGGATTGAGGTGCTACCCTAGTAACAATTTTTTGGAAATCAAAAAAGGAAACTAAAGGCTCCCCGTTGATGGCTTAACCAGCCATGTTTCCTTTCTTAGGCAATGAGATGCAGAAATACATCTGGTTCCTGGAAATAGTCCCAGTGCTCTGTGCCATAAAACACTTCCCTGGCCTTTGAGAATTCACCTTAAAGTTGAGAAATGAGTGTCTCAAATCTGCCTAAAAAGAAACACCTGTTCACCACTGGTATTGGCCTGAAGGGGGAGCTCAAGGCTTCTCTCACTCCCTTACTCAGCCTCAAAGGAGGAGAACCTATTTGGTTAGTCAGAGTCCAAGACACTGATTGGCCCAGCCTTGGTGGGTGGAGCCTTCACAGGCTTTAAAAGCTGCACCACCATCTTTCTCTTTCTCTCCCTCTCCCAGGAGGCTTCTGGGTGGCCGTGGCCTCACCCTAAGAAGGTTGGGCATGAATGATCTGGACCAGCTCCACTCCAAGCCCTAGGACAAGTTCTCTCTCTCCTCTTGGTTTTGTATTTCCTATTATTGTATTTCCTATGTTAACCTATAGGAGCCAAGAATTAGTTTTGAGTATGTTTTAAATGTCTTTAGGCCTACCTAATATAGAAGAAAGGAGTCCCCAAGGGCCTCATGAGCTCTACTTCGAGATTTGAAGCAAAACCCCAACTAACAATAAAGTTGCTCTTTGCTGGCTTTGCACTTTCTTCCACGGATAAATCTTAGTGAGGAATCTCAGGGAGAAGGATTCGAGCATTTCTGACCACATACTATTGAAACAAGCAGGACCCTGTGGGGCTCCTGGGCACGGGAGCCGTTCTGTTCGGCCTCCATGACCTTCCCTGAGTTCCAAAGGGCAGGTTCAAACGGTTGCTAATCAGGGTAGAGAGGGGATGGAGAGACAAGGGAGGAGCAGTCAGAAACAATAGTGCAGGAGGGAGAGTCAAGATGGCATTGTGGGAAGACGAGGAGTTGGCTTCTCCCCACAACTAGGGTTCCTGCTAGCCGCTGGTGGGGGACTCTGACACTCAAGGAGATGGGAGGAACCCCATAGTGAACCGGTAGGATGTAGGGGGACTGAGGGGGGGGGAGGAGAAGTGGAGGCCAGAGAGGATAGGCGCCCCTGAGGCTGGGGAGATCAGGAGAGGCAGGTGGGAGTGACTCTCCAGGAGGAGCAGAGGGCGACTGCCCTGCCCACTCGGGCCTGAGGAGCCTGCTGAGCTCCCACGCTGATCCCCTGCCCTCCAAAGCCCCCTCCAGGCCACGTGGGTCCTTGGGGGCATAAGAGGGAGGCCAGGGAGATCAGGAGAGGCAGGTGGGAGGGGCCCTCCGAGACCAGAGGAGCAGGAGAGGAGAGGAGGGCATCTGCCCCGCCACTAGAGCTCAGGAAGCCTGCTGGGCTCCCAGGTGAGGTCCCCCGCCCCCTGAGACCAGGGGTGGGGGGCACGCCTGGGCCCCTTCTGTTCCTTGAGCCTAAGCCCCACCCCCCACAGTCCCCAGAGCCTTTTCCTGCCCTGTGGGTCCTGAGCATAGGCCCCACCCACTGCCCAAACCTCATCCTTGCTTAGGTCCCACTCTCCACAGCCAAGGCCTTTCCCCCTCCTTTTTTTTTTTCTTTTCCCTCCTCCTCTTTTTCGATATTGTGATAATGACATACCTTTCAGTTGGTTGATTCATCTATATTTTTATTTTTCTATTCTTTCTAACATATCTGTTAGTTTCCTAGTCTAATTTTACTTTTTACTTTGTTATTATTCTTTTTTCTTTTTTTTTTGCCACCCCATGCAGCTTGTGGGATCTTGGTTCATGAGCCCAGGGTCAGGCTGAAGCTCCTGCAGTGGGAGCTCTGAGTCTGAACCACTGGACTAACGGAGAACCTCAGACCCTAGGGAATATTCATCAGAGTGAGATATCACAGAGTTCCTCATCTCAGCACCAAGATCCAGCTCTACCCAACAGCCTACAAACTCCAGTGTTGGAAGCCTCAGGCCAAACAACCAGTAAGACAGGAACACAATCCCATTCATTAAAAAAAAAAAAAAGAGAGAAAGAGAGAGAGAAACAGCAAAAAAATATGTCACAGATGAAGGAGCAAGGTAAAAACCTACAAAGCCAAATAAATGAAGAGGAAATAGGCGATCTACCTGAAAAAGAATTCAGAGTAATGATAGTAAAGATAATCCAGAATCTCGGAAATAGAATGGAGGCATGGATTGAGAAAATACAAGAAATCCTTAACAAAGATCTAGAAGAACTAAAGAACAAACAGAGATGAACAACACAATAACTGAAATGAAAAATAAAAATACACTAGAAGGAATCAATAACAGAATAACTGAGGCAGAAGAATGAATAAGTGAGCTGGAAGACAAAATAGTGGAATAACTGCCGAGGAGCAGAAATAAAGAAAAAAGAATGAAAAGAATTGAAGACAATCTCAGAGATCTCTGGGATAACACTAAATGCAGCAACATTCAAAGTATAAGGGTCCCAGAAGAAGAAGAGAAAAAGAACGTTCTGAGAAAATATTTCAAGAGATTATAGTTGAAAACTTCCCTAACATGGAAAAGGAAATAGTCACCCAAGTCCAGGAAGCACAGAGTCCCATACAGGATAAACCTTAGGGAAAACACACCAAGAAACATATTAAACTAACCAAAATTAAATACAAAGAAAAAATACTAAAAGCAGCAAGGGAAAAACAAGAAATAACATACAAAGGAATCCCCATAAGGTTATCAGCTGATTTTTCAGCAGAAACTCTGCAGGCCAGAAGGGAGTGGCAGGATATACTTAAAGTCATGAAAGAGAACAACCTACAACCAAGATTACTCTACCCAGCAAGGATCTCATTCAGATTTGATGGAGAAGTCAAAAGTTTTTCAGACAAGCAAAAGCTAAGAGAATTCAGCACCACCAAACCAGCTTTACAACAAATGCAAAAGAAACTTCTCTAAGCAGGAAACACAATAGAAGGAAAAGACCCACAAAAACAAACTCAAAACAATTAAGAAAATGGTAATAGGAACATACATATCGATAATAACCTTGAATGTAAATGGATTAAATGCCCCAACCAAAAGACAGACTGGCTGAATGGATACAAAAACAAGACCCATATATATGCTGTCTACAAGAGACCCACTTCAGACCTAGGGACACATACAGACTGAAAGTGAAGGTATGGAAAAAGATATTCCATGCAAATGGAAATCAAAAGAAAGCTGAAGTAGCAATACTCACATCAGATAAAATAGACTTTAAAATAAAGAATGTTACCAGAGATAAGGAGGGACACTACATTGATTGATTGATCAAAGGATCAATCCAAGAAGAATATAACAATTATAAATGTTTATGCACCCCAATATAGGAGCACCTCAATACATAAGGCAAATGATAACAGCCATGAAAGGAGAAATCAACAGTAACACAATAATAGTAGGGGACTTCAACACCCCACTGACACCAATGGACAGATCATCCAAATAAAATAAATAACAAAACACAGCCTTTAAATGACACAATGGACCAGATAGATCTAATTCATATTTATAGAACATTCTACCCAAAAGTGACAGAATACACTTTCTTCTCAAGTGCACACTGAACAGTCTCCAGGATAGATCACATCATGGGTCACAAATCAAGCCTTTGAAAATTTAAGAAAATTGAAATTGTATCAAGCATCTTTTCTGACCACAGCATTATGAGATTGGAAATCAATTACAGCAAAAGAACTGTTAACACAAATACATGGAGGCTAAACAGTGCACTACTAAATAAGCAAGAAATCACTGAAGAAATCAAAGAAATAAAAAAATACATAGAGGGCTTCCCTGATGGCGCAGTGGTTGAGAGTCCGCCTGCCAATGCAGGGGACACAGGTTCACGCCCCGTTCCAGGAAGATCCCACATGTCGCGGAGCGGCTAGGCCCGTGAGACATGGCCGCTGAGCCTGCGTGTCCAGAGCCTGTGCTCTTCAGCGGGAAAGGCCACAGCAGGGAGAGGCCCACGTACCGCAAAAAAAAACCCCAAAAAACATAGAAACAAATGACAATGAAAACATGACAACCCAAAACCTATGGGATGCAGTGAAAGCAGTTCTAAGAGGCAAGTTTATAGCAATTCAATCTTACCTCAATAAACAAGAAAACTCTCAAACAATCTAACCCTACACTTAAAATAATTAGAGAAGGAAGAACAAAGAAAACCCAAAGTCAGTATAAGGAAAGAAATCATAAAGATCAGAGCATATATAAATGAAATAGAAACAAAGAAAACAATAGCAAAGATCAATAAAACTAAAAGCTGGTTCTTTGAGAAGATAAACCAAATCGATAAACCCTTAGCCAGACTCATCAAGAAAAAAAAGAGAGAGGACGCAAATCAATAAAATTAGAAATTAAAAAGGAGAAATCACAACTGACACTGCAGAAATACAAAGGATTATAAGAAACTACTACAAACAACTATATGCCAATAAAATGCACAACCACGAAGAAATGGACAAATTCTTGGAAAGGTACAATTTTCCAAGACTGAACCAGGAAGAATTAGAAAATATAAACAGACATATCAAAAGTAATGAAATTGAAACCGTAATTAAAAATCTTCCAACAAACAGAAGTCCAGGACCAGATGGCTTCACAGGCGAATTCTATCAAACATTTAGAGAAGAGCTAACACCAATCATTCTCAACTCTTCCAAAAAATTGCAGAGGGAGAAACACTCCCAAATTCATTCTACGAAGCCACCATCACCCTGATACTAAAACTAGACAAAGATACTACAAAAAAAGAAAATTATAGACCAATATCACTGATGAGCATAGATGCAAAAATCCTGAACAAAATACTAGCAAACAGAATCCAACAGCACATTAAAAGGATCAGACACCATGATCAAGTGGGATTTATCCCAGGGATGTAAGGATTCTTCAATATATGCAAATCAATCAATGTGATACACCATGTTAACAAATTAAGGAATAAAAACCGTATGATCATCTCAATTGATGCAGAGAAAGCTTTTGACAAAATTCAACACCCATTTATGATAAAAACTCTCCAGAAATTGGGCATAGAGAGAACCTACCTCAACATAATAAACACCATATATGACAGACCCACAGCTAGCATCATACTCAATGTTGAAAAACTGAAAGCATTTCCACTAAGATCAGAAACAAGACAAGGATGTCCACTCTTGCCACTCTTATTCAACATAGTTTTGTAAGTCCTAGCCACAGCAATCAGAGAAGAAAAAGAAATAAAAGGAATACACATTGGAAAAGGAGAGGTAAAACTGTCACTGTTTGCTGATGACATGATACTATACATAGAAAATCCTAAAGATGCCACCAGAAAACTACTAGAGGTAATCAATGAATTTGGTAAAGTTGCAGGATACAAAATTAATGTACAGAAATCTCTTGCATTCCTATACACCAACAATGAAAAATCAGAAAGAGAAATTAAGGAAATACATTTACCATTGCAACAAAAAGAATAAAATACCTAGGAATAAACCTGCCTAAGGAGGCAAAAGGCTTGTACTCAGATAACTATAAAACACTGATGAAAGAAATCAAAGATGACATAAACAGGTGGAGAGATATACCACGTTCCTGGATTGGAAGAATCAATATTGTGAAAATGACTATATTACCCAAAGCAATCTACAGATTCAATGCAATCCCTATCACACTACCAATGGCATTCTTCACAGAATTAGAACAAAAAATTTTACAATTCGTATGGAAACACAAAAGACCCTGAATAGCCAAAGCAATCCTGAGAAAGAGAAACGGAGTTGGAGGAATCAGGCTCCTTGACTTCAAACTATACCACAAAGCTACAGTAATAAATAAAGACAGTATGGTACTGGCACAAAAATAGAAATATAGATCAGTGGTACAGGATAGAATGCCCAGAGATAAACCCACACATGGGCACCTAATTTACGACAAAGGAGGCAAGAACATACAATGGAGAAAAGACAGCCTCTTCAATAAGTGATGCTGTGAAAACTGGACAGCTATATATAAAACAATGAAATTAGAACACTCCCTAACACCATACGCAGATATAAACTCCAAATGGACTAAAGACTTAAATGTAAGACCAGACACTATAAAACTCTTAGCGAAAAACATAGGAAAAACACTCTATGACATAAATCACAGCAAGATCTTTTTTGACCCACCTCCTAGAGTAACAGAAATAAAAACAAAAATAAACCAATGGGACTTAATTAAACTTCAGAACACTGTGGAAAACAGTACAGAGATTCCTTAAAAAACTAAAAATAGAACTACCATATGACCCAGCAATCCCACTACCGGGCATATACCCTGAGAAAACCATAATTCAAAAAGAGCCATATAACACAATGTTCATTGCAACACTATTTACAATAGCCAGGACATGGAAGCAACCTAAGCGCCCATCAACAGATGAATGGATACAGAAGATGTGGCACATATATACGATGGAATATTACTCAGCCATAAAAAGAAACGAAACTGAGTTATTTAGAGTGAGGCGGATGGACCTAGAGTCTGTCATACAGAGTAAATTTGTAGTGAGGTGGATGGACCTAGAGTCTGTTACACAGAGTCAAGTAGGTCAGAAAGAGAAAAACAAATACCGTATGCTAATGCATATATATGGAATCTAAAAAAAAAAAATGGTACTTATGAAACTAGTTGCAGGTCAGGAATAAAGAGGTAGACATAGAGAATGGACTTGAGGACATGCAGTGGGAGGGCAAAGTGAGAGTAGCATCAACATATATACACTACCAAATGTAAAATAGTTGACTGGTGGGAAGCAACAGCATAGCACAGGGAGATCGGCTCCATGCTTTGCGATGACCTAGAGGGGTGGGATGGGGTGGGAATGGGATCTAATGAAACTTCAAAGCTTTTGCACAGCAAAGGAAACCATAAACAAGACGAAAAGACAACCCTCAGAATGGGAGAAAATATTTGCAAACGAATCAATGGACAAAAGATTAATCTCCAAAATATATAAACAGCTCACGCAACTCAATATTAAAGAAACAAACAACCCAATCCAAAAATGGGCAGAAGACCTAAATAGACATTTCTCCAAAGAAGTACAGATGGTCAAGAAGCACGTGAAAAGCTGCTCAACATCACTAATTATTAGAGAAATGCCAATCAAAACTACAATGAGGTATCACCTCACACCAGTTAGAATGGGCATCATCAGAAAATCTACAAACAACAAATGCTAGAGAGGGTGTGGAGAAAAGGGAACACTCTTGCACTGTTGGTGGGAATGTAAACTGATACAGCCACTATGGAGAACAGTATGGAGGTTCCTCAAAAAGCTAAAAATAGAATTACCCTATGACCCAGCAATCCCAGTACTGGTCATATACCCAGAGAAAACCATAATTCAAAATGACACATGCACCCCAATGTTCAGTGCAGCACTATTTACAATAGCCAGGTCATGGAAGCAACCTAAATGCCCATCGACAGACGAATGGATAAAGAAGTTGTAGTACATATATATGATGGAATATTACTCAGCCATAAAAAGGAATGAAATTGGGTCATTTGTTGAGAAGTGGATGGATCTAGAGACTGTCATACAGAGTGAAGTAAGTCATAAAGAGAAAAACAAATATTGTATATTAACGCATGTATGTGGAACCTAGAAAAATGGTACAGATGAACCGGTTTGCAAGGCAGAAGTTGAGACACAGATGTAGAGAACAGACGTATGGACACCAAGGTAGGAAAGCCGCGGGGGGGTGGGGATGCTGGTGTGATGAATTAGGCGATTGGGATTGACCTGTATACACTGATGTGTATAAAATTGATGACTTGGCTTCCCTGGTGGCGCAGTGATTGAGTGCCCGCCCGCCGATGCAGGGGACACGGGTTCATGCCCTGATCCGGGAAGATCCCACATGCCGTGGAGCGGCTGGGCCCGTGAGCCATGGCCGCTGAGCCTGCGCGTCTGGAGCCTGTACTCCGCAACGGGAGAGGCCACGACAGTGAGAGGTCCACGTACCGCAAAAAAAAAAAAAAAATTGATGACTAATAAGAACCTGCTGTATAAAAAAACATAAAAATAAAAAAAAAAAAAGAAATGGGTTAGAAACTGTCAAATCCCTACCCCAGCATCACCACTTGATTTCCAGTGTCCCTGGCCATCTCTCCCACCCTTAGGAACCAGGTTCCCACAGGGTCCTGGCATGATTCTTCTACCCACTGTTTCATGGGGTTGAGCTCCATCGTGCTACTTTGTACTAGGCAAACTTGGATTCCAAGTTTTCTTCCACTTCTGATTTTGATCCAAGGGATTGCCAAATAACAACAACAAAATGATAATCAACTACTGTGAATCTTACTGCCACCATGAATTCAGCAGACTCTCTGCCAAGCACTGTGCTAAGGGTTCCATATAACATCATTAAAGCTTCATAATGGCCAATGAGGGAGGAGTTATTATCCTGGTATTCCAGATGACTAAACTGAGGCTTAGAGAAGTAACTTGTCCAAGGTCACAAAGTAAGGAAGTGAGAGAGACAGAAGTGGAATCAAATTTGTCAGGCTCCAAAGATGCAGGCAACAGAGTGGGGACGCCCAAGTGTCACCTGGCTGCCTCCCTGCTCCTCAGCCTTCCCAGAGGGTCTCCCACCCAACAGGGGGTTATAGATAATGACACCCTTCATCCCACACAAATGCAGCACCAGCTAGAGTCAGGTTACTCGGAGCTCCCCACCCCCACCCCCAAACCAGAGTCTTCACTGTGAACAGATACTCCCCGGGACCAAAGGACAGGCCGAACCCAGCTCAGCATCTTCAGTTCATCACCTGACTCCAGGTACATGCAGCTAAGGAGGAAGGAAGCAGAGATGAGAAACCAAAAAAAAAAAAAAAAACTTTAAACCTCTAAATCAAAACCTAAAATAGCCTTTCTCCACCTGAATGGGCTGTGTGGCTTTGTGCACAGGTGGGCTGAAATCCGGCTGAGCTGAGGCAAAGCTGCAGGAATACAGAAGCTGTGTTGAAACACCAAGGTCGTGAAAGCCCACACCAACAGCATCAGTCAGAGTAGGAAGTCAGAGCAACCTGTAAATTCAGACTGTGTCATCCCTGGACCTTTACCGACTACAAAAGCCTGGAAGGTATGCTTCCTGGCGGGTCGACAGCAAGGCGAACCTGGAGATCTCGTTTGAAAATACTGTCAGAACAGGAGGAAGTTTACAAACACGGGCTCTGTGGTTAACTGTGTGGCCTCAGGCAAGTGACTTAACCACTCTGAGTCTCTGGTTCCTTGTCCATAAAATGGAGATGAAAACAGTACCCACCTCATAGATCGGTTGTGATGGTTAAAGCTCCCAGCACAGTGCCCTGTACACAGGAAGTACAGGCTCCCGATTTGAGAAAATATAATCATGGTAACACTTCCCAAACTTCAGTCTTGAGTTGTCATATTTTTGCACATCTACATACTACCTATAATATTATTTATTACTTGGTGCTTTTCTTTAACTCGGCTTGCCACTTTTACTTAAACCTATTTTAAAATAAAACTCTCTAAGAGTGTGAACTTGTGGGATTGATGTGCAAGTTATGTTTTTTCTAATACACCTTAAAAATGAAATAGACAACTCTTAAAATAAAATTTTAAGATGTTCATCCCAACGGTCTCCATTAACAAGCTGTGGGAACACAGATACACATATGCCTCGTAGGTCGGCCGACTGGTATTACCCTTGGGGGCAACTGGGCACGTCTATCAAAATTCCAAATGCTTCTCCCCTTCTGACCCAGTCGTTCCACTTCTGCGAACTGATCCTGGAGATAAACCCACATACATAGGAAATTATATACGTACACGGTTGTTCACTGCAGCATCATTTATAATAGCAAAAGACTTTAAATGAGCCAAGTGTCATAGGTAGGGAGGTGCTTAAATAAATCATAGTGCAGTTACACAATGGTCTACTATTCAGGTATAAAAATGAAGAGTTCTCTGCACTAATATGGAAAAATCTTAAGGGTTTATTTTTAAGTGAAATCGAAAAAGGAAAAAAGCCAAACCCAAGACGCAGAAGAGTGTGTGTCGCATACTACCTTCTGGGTGAGAAACTAAGGCGGGATAAGAAGTAGACTCTAAATTACGCACACCTGCATAAACAAATGCTAGAAGGAGAGGCTGTAAGAGAAGGTAATAAAAGTGTTTCTCTAGGAAGGCAGGAGGGAACAAAGTACAAGGGAGTACGACTTCTCCATATATACCCCTGTAAAGTTTTGATGAAAGTAGAATATTTTCGTGTTTATCTGGGTACCACGAAACTCCCACAGCACGTACCAGCACACTGGGTAACCCGACAGCACCACCATGCCCCAGACTGCAAACAGAACGCCAAGAATTCCCGAGAGACAAAGAGGCAAGGAAACCTTAATCGGGATGATGTGGACTGAGATTATGTGAACACGAAATGTGTAGAATGTTAGAAGCTGTAATTACACAGTTGAAAGGGGGACACTATAATTTGGTGAAGATCTTTCATTATGTTGCCGGAGAAGAGAGTGAATAGTACTGATAACGCTGTGCAGATGTTCGGGTGCTTGAGGAATGGTTTGATACACCATGCCTGCTACTACCCCCGCCTTGGGCAAATAAGTAATTGTTCCACTTAAGGACAAGCTTCTGCTGTGTCAACTTTGGTAGAATTTTTTTTTAATTAATTTATTTATTTATTTTTATGTTTGGCTGTGTTGGGTTTCGTTTCTGTGCGAGGGCTTTCTCTAGTTGCGGCAAGCGGGGGCCGCTCTTCATCACGGTGCGCGGGCCTCTCACTATCGCAGCCTCTCTTGTTGCGGAGCACAGGCTCCAGACGCGCAGGCTCAGTAGTTGTGGCTCACGGGCCTACTTGCTCCGCGGCATGTGGGATCTTCCCAGACCAGGCCTCGAACCCGTGTCCCCTGCATTGGCAGGCAGATTCTCAACCACTGCGCCACCAGGGAAGCCCAACTTTGGTAAAATTTTAAATATGATTTCCTGGGTTACAATCTGCACTGGAGTCAATGTCTGTATTAGGGGTTAATTAATAGCCATGTTCAAACTTAAGGCCCAGCTCTCACAGTTATTACAATAGCTTTTGGACTCTGAGGCCAATTACTTAACCCTTTTAAGTCTTAGTTTCTTCATCTAAAAATGGGATAATAATAATATCTAATTCCTAACTTGATGGGAGGGTTCAATGCACTACTGCATGAAAACTGCCTAATAGTCACTGGTGGAAGTAAATATTTTTAAATGTTCACTGTTACTGTTAATTTTCTGTCCATATTCTTTGTCCATGTTTAAATTCAAGTTGGTTTCTTTCTAAATTATTTGTAACACGTTTTCTATACAATTTTAAAAAGAATATTAACCACTTATCTATGATCTTATACAGTAAATATTTTCCCAGTTTTTCTTTCTTTTTTTTTTTTTTTTTTTGCGGCATGCGGGCCTCTCACTGTCGTGGCCTCTCCCGCTGCGAAGCACAGGCTCCAGACACGCAGCCTCAGCGGCCATGGCTCACGGGCCCAGCCGCTCCGCGGCATGTGGGATCCTCCCGGACCGGGGCACGAACCCGTGTCCCCTGCATTGGCAGGCGGACTCTCAACCACTGCGCCACCAGGGAAGCCCTCATTTGCCTTTCAATTTTGTTGATGTTCTTTCTTTCAACATCTAACACTGAAAGTGTATTTGTTTGTGTGTGTTTAAATAAAGTGCAATTTCTCCCTTTTCCTTATGGTCTCTGTCCCTGATGCTATATTTAGAAAGTCCTTCCCAGTATTTTCTTCATTCTCTTACAGTTTCACTTTCTACATCGAAATCATTATTTCCCTTGGAATTCATTTGAGCAGGAGCTTCTTGAAGAAAGGCCTTTATTTTTTCTTACTGTTTAGCAAGTTGCAACAATAAATGTATGGAATGCATCTTCTTGTGCTGATTTAAAATGCCTCTTTTATCATACACTAATTTCTCTTGTATCCTTTGTTCATTTTAAAGTTTCCTCTTATGCTCCACTGATCTGTCTCTTAACTAAGAGATATGCCTCAGTAACATACTATTTTAATATACCATAGGTTTATAATACCTTAGCACCTAAAAACATGCATTGTATACCCACCCACCCCTACCCCAGCGTCACCATCCACTTTCAAAATTTTCTTTGTTATTCCCACCCACATATTCTTCCAGGTTGTATTGGAAATGCCAATCTTTGTCAACCCTGCTTATTGCCCCTTCTACAAAAATTCCCACCTACAGCACCAGCTCAGTGGGCAGTAGAGCATCTGACCTCATGCTTCCAGCCAGTGCTGAATGGACCAAGGTCTGGTCAGTGACGTGCACTTTATGAAGGAAGAACTAGGCCAATCAGAATTTAGAACAAGGAACAGTGCAGTGGCTGGGAGCTGAAGCTCAGTTAAAGGGGTGGGGTGGGGGGATGGAGAGAGAAAGAGAAAGGGGGGAAGGAAGTCACATGTAATTTGAGCCTTCCTTTATGTGCTTCCTGAAAAGTGTTGTGTTTTCTACCCCCTAAACTCTTCTTGGTTGTCAACTAATGTTAAGCTGGTCTTCTCCTTTCCAGGATTTAGATGTTATTTAGACGAGTGATTTCAATTCATTAGCCCTGGTTCTGATGCCATCCTCCAGGGCATACATGCAAATCTGTTGCAGAGAGGTACTTCCAGGCATCGGGGTGGGACTCACAGCCATGAAGCCACAATTTTACAGGGGTATTGTATCCCTCAGATTTACACAGAACGTTGGCAAAGAGCTCAGAGCTGGCAACACTGGGCCAGCTCTCCTGAGGGCAGCCCTGGGCTGGAGGCGAGTCCTGGCCACACCCTTTGGGTGGGGGACAATGGTCCCCACCCAGCCCACTTGCAACTGGCGGGTCCCTGCAGGCATCTGAGTTTGTAACTCCTGCCAGATCCCCACCCCAACTAGTATAACCCACCGACTAGTATAACAGAGGGAGACCATAGGAAATAGCAACTGTGTGCATTCATGGAGCCTCAGGGAGAAGTGTAGACCCAGCCTCAGGTAAAAGTGGGAGTCCTCATTCTCCCAGCAAACAGGGGCTGTCTTCCTTCTTCTGGAAGGCTGTGTGTGTGGACAAGCTAGCCCCAACTCTAAGTGGCTTCAAGGCGTCAGGCATTAGACATGCAGATTCAGCTCCAGTTTGGTGTCTGAGTTGGCAGGGGATGAGAAGCCACATCCCTTCCAGCAGGTGAGGCCTAGACCTGGTTGGGCGACCCTCAGCCTGGTATAGGGAGCAGTTCACCATGAAGAGGAGGTTAGTGGGGTATTTAAAAGGTGAGGCTCCAGGGATGTCCCTGGGGGTCCAGTGGTTAAGACTCCACGCTTCTACTGCAGGGAGCATGGGTTCGATCCCTGGTCAGGGAACTGAGATCCTGCACCTGTGCGGCGCAGCCAAAGAACTAAAAAACTAAAATAAGACAAGAGGTGAGGCGCCATGTCAGGTTGCCTGGATTAAAGCCAGCTCCACCATTTACACACTTCAGTTTCCTCGCCCGTTAATCAGGGACAATAATGATAGTTATTTCCTGGGATTGTTATGGGGAGTGAATTACTTAAAACTTTAACAGCTGCCTGACACAAAATCTCATAGGATTATGAGATTTTTATGAGTTAATATTTGTAAAGAGCTCAGCACGGTGCCTGGTACTTAGTAAACCCTGTGCGTGTGGAATAATAAATAAATAAATGTTTCTGCTTTCTAGATTTGTGAAGGTTCATGAAATCATTTTTATATTGTGTTTAGCACAGGGACTGGCAGGTAGTACGCACTTGATCGATGTTAGCTTAAAATAAAAACTACATCTATGATCTTGGCCAAGTCACTTCCATGCTCTGGTCTCAGTTCCCCCTGCAGAAAATAAGGGGATTAAGCTGGGTATTCCCCAGGGGCCTTTCAAGCTCTGACACCCTCTGCCATCCAGGCTGTTCACACAGCTCTGTCCCGCCTCTTCCTGTGAATTCACTGCTCAGAATGTACAGCAGCCTCTGAGGGAACAGACACACTGCCACGGATCACACCGTTGCTTTATAAATAAACCCTCCATCAGCCACAAAACACACATACCCATCCTCTCCCCTCGCTGCCCCTCCTCCCCCCACAGTGCCATCAGCCAGCAGAAGAAGGGGCACCTCCTCCCCCCGGTGAGTGCAGGTCGCCCAAATGCAGGACCAGGACACGGGGCTATTTAACTCGCAAAGATGCTGTCAGCTTGATTCCTGGGCTCAGAGCACCGTGCTCAGCTTCCTGACTGCTCCCTCTGCCACAGAAGCCCTCGGCACTCCCAAGCCTGCATTTCAGAAGAGCAGAAAGAGCCCTTATGTAGAAGGACACGCAGAACACTGCTGAAGCGAATGCCTGTCAGGCCACCATTGGCACCTGGGAAACCACAAGCCCACGTAGGTTCTGATCCTATCCCCGCCTTCAGGGATTTCTAGATTCCAATGGGGGATGATAATTATTACTATTACTATTATTACTATCATTATTATAGTAAAGTCCCCAACATATGAACGAGTTCCATTCCGAGAGCACATTCGTTAAGTGCAATTTGTTCGTATGTCCAACAAAGTTAGCCTAGGTACCCAACTAACACAATCGGCTGTATAGTACTGTACTGTAATAGGTTTATAATACTTGTCACACAAATAATACATTAAAAACAAACAAAAAATAAAGAAAACATTTTAAATCTTACAGTACAGTCCCTTGAAAAGTACAGTAGTACAATATAACAGCCGGCATACAGGGGCTGGCACTGAGTGAACAGGCAAGAAGAGTTACTGGCTGGAGGAGGGAGAGGAGGTGGGAGATGGTAGAGCTGAAGGATCCTCAGCAATAGGAGATGGAGGGCAAGCTGCAATGTCACTCACGCCTGACGTTGATGGCACAGGTTCTGGTTCCTTGCTGGATTCAATTCTATCTACCCTCTTGAAAAAACAATCCAGTGATGTCTGGGTAGCAGCTCTTTTTTTCTCATCATAGATGACACAGTAGCACTGGATTGCACGCTGAACGGCTGCTGCAACTTCGTGTACCGTTCTACGTCTGGGTCCTGTGCCTCAAAAACTAACAGTGCCTCCTCAAAGAAAGAAAACCCCCTTGCCATTCTCTGCATCGTGAATCTCTTCGGTTCTTCAGTTACTTCTTCCTCTTGTCTCTTTTCGTCCTTTCTTGGTGCTTGGCGTTTCTTAGCAGTACCAGCTACACCACTGCTGCTTTTACGCTTGCTTCCGGACATCCTGGGCTTGAAATAAAGATACTGTACTACTGTACTCTGTAGAGTACTGTAAAGTAAAGTACACAAAAGCACAACCACTTGTAGAGGATGAGCGCACGTGACAATGTATGCCAGACACGTGAACTAACTTAGTGATTGGACATGCGAACGCACATTCGAATCTTTGACAGTTCACAACTTGAAGGTTCATATGTAGGGGACTGACTGTAACAGCTAACATATGCCAGGCACTCTTCTAAGAGCTTTACATATAATTAACTCATTTGACCCTCACTGACCTTGTACAATAGTTTTATCATCCTCATTTTACAGGGGAGAAAACTGAGGCACAGAGAAGTTAAGTAACTTGTTGAAGGTCACACAGCTGGTAACTTGGACCCAGATTCTAGGCTCTCTGTCATCCCATAAATAAATGTTAAGTGACCCTATGATGTGTGACAGCAAGGAGAGGTATGTGGGGCTATAAGAGTGCAAAATAGGAGGAACAGACCTGGTCAGGGAGGTCAGGGAGGGCTTCCCTGAGGAGGTGAGCTGTGGCCTAGAGGATGAGTACAAGTCAACCAGGGTTTTTAACCTTAACATACATTAAAATCAACTGGGAGGCTTTGAATCAACGGAGATTCTAACTTCATTTGTCTGCAGTGGGCCCAGGCACCAGTATTCGGTTATAAAGCTCTGCAGATAATTCAAACATGCAACCAGGCCTGAGACTCACTGAGTGCAAGGGCAAGAAGAGACAAGAAGTAGCTGGTAGAGGTAAGAGCAAGGCAAATGCCTAGTGGTGGGAGAGCTGTTAAGGAGGACAAGAGACTGAAGGAAGGAAGCTCAGGGGTGAGGAGTGAGGGGTCAGGAAGACGCTGGAGGGACGGACGGGGCCACAGCATATGCAGGGCCTATGAGTAGGGCGGCCATATCATTTGTCTTCCAAGGGGGACTCTTGTGAGAATGGCGGGAACGGCAAGGGCCACAGATCCTTTGAGATTGCGATGCAACAGAATAAGCAGGTGTGTTTATGAGTAAGCTTGACAAAGGAAGATGTATGAGGACCCTGTTAATAGGTCACATCAGAGAATCAACTTTGCCTCAAAAACAATGGGAAGCCACTGACGTGTTTTCAGCAAGGATGATGACAAGATCACATCTGGTCTTTGGGAAAATGACTCCACAGCAATACGGAAATGACAGGCTGATGAAACAGAGAGGAATCAGGGAATCAGAACAAGATACTACTTACTGGTCCAGGGA
Organism: Phocoena phocoena; assembly: GCF_963924675.1. NCBI lineage: Eukaryota > Metazoa > Chordata > Mammalia > Artiodactyla > Phocoenidae > Phocoena > Phocoena phocoena. The sequence goes on from NC_089233.1 coordinate 20,034,709, forward strand.
GGGTGGGTGGAGCCTGGACTAAGGTCCTGGCTGTGGGGATGGAGAGAACTGGGTCACGCGTATCATTCTGAAGAGCAGACTCTAGAGCCAGACCAAGTTCAAATCCATGTTCAGATCTGCTTATTCGTCATGTGACCTGGCAAGTCAGAAGACTTCTCTGCCTCAGGGTCCTCCTCTATACAATGGGCATACAAATAGTACCTTTCTCATGGGGTGAGGACTCAATGAGTTAGTGTATGTAAATCACTTAGAACAGAACCTGACATATGATAGGTGCTAGTGCAGGCACACACCGTTTTACTGCGCTTCGCTTTGTTACACCGAAAAAGTATCGAGTTTCTTACAAATCGAAGGTTTGTGGCAACTCTGTGTCAACCAAGTCTATCCATGCCATTTTTCCAACAGCATTTGCTCACTTCCTGTCTTTATGTCACATTTTGGTAATTCTTGAGATATTTCAAACCCTCCACCAACAAAAAGATGATGACTCACTGAAGGCTCACATGATAGCTAGCATTTTTTAGCAATAACGTATTCTAAAATTAAGATATGTACATTGCTTTTTAGACATAATGCTACTGCATACTTAATAGAATACACTATAGTGTGAACTTAATTTCTATATTCAGTGCGAAATCAAAAAATCCATGTGGGGACTTCCCTGGTGGTCCAGTGGTAAAGAATCCGCCTTCCAGTGCAGGGGATGCAGGTTCAATCCCTGGTCAGGGAACTAAGATCCCACGTGCCGTGACGCAACTAAGCCCGTGTGCCACAACTACTGAGCCTGCGCGCCTCAACGAGAGAGGCCGTGTGCCGCAAACTACAGAGCCCACGCACCACAACTAGAGAAGAGAAAACCTGCATGCCACAACTAGAGAGAAGCCCGCGCACCACAACAAAGAGCCTGCATGCCTCAACGAAGATCCTGCGTGCCACAACTAAGACCCAACACAGCCAAAAATAAATAAATAATAAATCTTAAAAAAAAAATCCGTGTGATATTCGCATTATTGCAGTGGTCTGGAACCTAACCTACAATATCTCCAAGGTACACCTGTAAATGTTAGCTATAATTATTTAGGAGGTACAACAGGAGTTGGCAATGGACAGAATATTAAGGTGGGGAAAGTCTGGGAACACAGGAGAGGTCCCAAGAATTGACCCGTGCTCAGTAGAATTTTGGAGATTCACAGTTAAGGGGTAAAGAGGATCAAAGACAGACAGTTGCTCGAGGAAAGCCTGAGATCCAGAATTAAGGAGCAGAGCCAGAACCTAAAGGCTGAGTTTGAAGGCAATAACACGTCCAAGATTCTGAGTCAAGCAAACACATAACACGCAAGACACTGTTTTTGTTTTTGTTTTGCGGTACACGGGCCTCTCACTGTTGCGGCCTCTCCCGTTGCGGAGCACAGGCTCCGGACGCGCAGGCTCAGCGGCCATGGCTCACGGGCCCAGGCACTCCACGGCATGTGGGATCTTCCCGGATCAGGGCATGAACCCGTGTCCCCTGCATCGGCAGGCGGACTCTCAACCACTGCGCCACCAGGGAAGCCCAAGACACTGCTTTAAGTTCTTTGCATAAACTAGCTTATTTCATACAACATCCCTAGAAAGGAGGTAGAGTATCATCCTCATCTTGAAAATGAAGAAACTGGGGCACAGAGAGGTTAACTGACTTATCCAAAGTCACGCAGCCAGTAAGTAGCAGAGCCAAGATTTGAACCCAGGCAGGCCGGCTCCAGAGTCCATACTTTTAATCAACAAGCAAGACCAGGCACCTGAGCCTGAACATTTCACTCTGCCCTCACCTCCAAACTACCACTGAAAGTACCAGAAGGAATTGTTTAAAAATAGGAGAATCTATTTCAGCCCAGAAATCAGGGAAAGGTGCCAAGTAAGTGACAAAACCTCTTGAAATGTTTTTCAATACATAGCAAAGGTGAGACTTGAATTGAGAGAAGGGCAGCCTGGCCTGGTTCTCCTTATTTAAAAGAATGAAGAATGGCAAGGTCTGATGGGGGGTGGGGGGCAACTGAGCAAACATAGAAAAGTCGAGTTGAATCCTCACCATGCTGTCCCTGGCAGCAGCAGGCACTTGAAAAACATGTGGAATAATGAATGACCCCCTTGAAGACTGCAGGTGAAGCAAGCGACTACCGGACCCCCTGCAGTTCTCACTAGACACAGAGAGTGCAAGGACAGCAGGGGGCGCTGCAGCAGCTGCTTCCTAATCAGGGGTCTGCCCCTGTCAATTTACAGCTCAACCACATGGCCAGGGAAAAGAGCCCTCTGCATACTTTTGAAGCTCCCTGCCTTGGACTGTTGCTCCCTCCATACTCCCCAAAGAAGGCTGATTTGACTAAATCTGTATTTTCCCTCTCCCTTCATTGGCCGGGGCGGCAGCGGGGGTGAGAGCACGGGGCGGAGACACGACCTTCCACTGACAGTTCCCACCTACAGAGGTTATAAACTGGTGGTACACAGAATGAATCCAGTGCAAAAATATTTTTTAAATATACCACATATGTAATTCTCGAATTATTTGTCAGCATCCACATTTGGGGGATTCAGGCATCTCCTGAAAAATTGGAAAATCTGGATCTTGGTCCTTTAAAGAACAGGAGATTTTTTTAAATAGAAAGCTGAGTAATGGCTGCCCCTTTCGGACAGCGTGCACACACCCCACATGGATGCCCCCTGTTAGCACTCATTTACTGCCTGGTCCTGGCTGGCTTTGAAGTCAGACCTCCTGATAAATGGAATACCATGCATCCTTTCAAAGTCAGGTGGCCACAAACAAAACATTGAGGAAAGCAGCCAGACACTAGGGAGGGTCTCCTGTACAATTCCATTTGCATAGCGTTCAAAGCAGGCACTCTCTTTTCTATACTGGCTGCACTATTTTGCGTTCCCACCAAGGGTGAGCAAGGGCTTCTCTACATCCTCACCAACATTTGTTGTCACTGGACTTTGTTTTGATAATAGCCAGCCTGCCAGGTGTGAGGTCTCACTTGTGGGTTTGATTTGCATTTTCTGATGATTACTGAGCATTTTTTCATACACATGTTGCCCACTTGTGTGTCTTCGGATGAATGTCTACCCAAGTCCTTAGACCATTTGGAGGTTCCTCAAAAAGTAAAAAATAGAACTACTATATGATCCAGCAATTCCGCTTCTGGGTATTTATCCAAAATAACTGAAATTAGGATCTTTGAGAGACTTTAGCACTCCTATGTTCACTGCAGCATTATTCACAATGGTGAGGAAACAACCTCAATGCCCACCAGCAGAGGAATGGATAAAGAAAACATGGTATATACATACAATGGACTATTATTCAGGCTTAATAAAGAAAGAAATTCTGCAACATGGGATGAAATAAGCCAGACACAGAAAGGCAAATATTGCATAATTCCAGTCATAGTCGTATCATAGAATCAAAGAGTGGAATGATGGGTGCTAAAAGCTGGGGTGAGGAGGGGAATGGGGAGTTACTAATCAATGGGCATAAAGTTCAGTTTCAAGATGAGTAAGCTCTAGGGACTTCCTTGGTGGTCCAGCACTTAAGACTCCACACTTCCACTGCAGGGGACGCAGGTTCAATCCCTGGTCGGGAACTAAGATCCTACATGCCATGCAGCGCAGCCAAAAGAAACATTAAAAAAAATAAAATAAAAAAATAATGAGTGAGCTCTAGAGATCTGTACAACACTGCATCTACAATCAACAATACTGTATCATACCCTTAAAAGTGTATTAAGAGGGTAGATCTCATGTTAAGTGTTCTTTCCAAAATAAAATAAAATAGTTCAATAAAATAAAGCAAGCAAGCAAATGGCTGTTGGCCTGGGTAGTTGTTACCTTGATGAAAGGGTTTGGAGGTGTAGGGATTACAAGGGAGTATAGAAGGGCTTCTGGGGTTCTGGTTACAGAGAAATGTTTGCTGTGTGAGAATTCATCAAGATGGATACTTTTCATGTATAATAAATGGTTTTCAAAAACTGTATGACCAGCCCAGACTAAAGGCAGCACCTTTGAACCCAAATGCTAAATTCTTAGACGAGGGAGTCTGATTGGTCCAGTTTGGGGCAGATGTCCACATGTATCTGGACCCAGCGGAACCGAGGCCATGGGTTCAGACAGCCTCTGGGAGCACAGATCTGGGAAGGCAGTTCTCAGAGAAAAGGGTTGTCTGCTTCAGTTAGATTTTCCAGGTGAACAGGGTTGAAGTAACAAAGCAGTTTGGGGTGCTGGATAAGCGCACAGACCCGGGCCAGAGTGCCTGGGTGTGAATCCTGGCTCAACCACTCACTGGTCATGGAGCCCTGGGCAGGTCCCTCAGTCTCTGAGAGCCTCAGTTTCCTTATCTGTAAAATGAGATTGATAACAACAGTAATCACCTCATAGAGTGTAATGAAGAAGAAAGAGATATTACATGTAAAGTGCTTAAAACAGAATCATATCTATGAATGCTGGTTCTTAGATATTATTATTTAAGTAAAATACTTGGACATCCTAGAATCCCAGACCACTGAAGTTGGGGGAGGACGGGCCTTCTGACTCCAGGACCAGGTCCTTTCACATCCCTCCAGGCTGCCTCTCTCCAGGGTCATCTGCCTTTGATTTCTCTATTTCCCCCAAGTCTGCAGCCTCCACAGGCTGAGGTCTTCTGGGAAATTCCCTTTATCAGGCTCTGAGGCTGGTCCCACCCCACAACCAGGAGAAGCCAAAATAACTCATAAGACAGGACATCCCCACCTCATTTAGTCCCACCACCTGTCCTCTTTGTGCATAGGAGAAACAGTTGGTTTCCATTCCCCAGATGCTACACACCGTGGATTTGCTTCTTCCTCCACAGCATGAAGCTCTGTGTCCTTGTGACAGTGAGGGACAGAGGGCCGTTGAGAAGCAATTCATTCTGACCTTTACATGTTCATTCTGCCCTGTGGATGCCATCAGTGGCACATGGCAAATGGGAGCAGAAGAATCCAGTGGAGTTCATTTCACAGTCAAAGAATGGCATTTTACCACATTACCATTATTTTTATTAGATTTGTGCCCCGACCAGCCCATGGGAGGTGCCTTTGTATTTCCATTTTGTGACAAGCAAGATGGAAGCATGCCATGCCAAAAATAAGGCTAGACTTTTGAAACTCACCGTCTAAGATTCGGAAGAACCATTGGTGGTAACAATATTAATTAGCACTTACTATGTGCCAGGCACAGCAAGAAGCCCTTAACATGGATTAACTCATTTAATCCTCACCTGAACCCTGTTAGGAGGGTGCCATTTTATCCTCTTCTTACAGAAGAGGAAACTGAGGCAGAGAGGTTGGGTAACTCGCCCAAGATTATTCAGCTAGTTAGTGGCAAACCTGGAATTCAAACCCCACCATTCTGGTTTCAGAACCACCCTACTATAGGACCTTTTGTTGGTTTACAAACTTGGCTCCCCTGCAGAATTACCTGAAGGACTTCAAAATACCCCCAGACCCTTGTCTGTAGCTCTTCAGGTGAGGTCTGTTCTTAACAGGCTATCCAAATAATCTTTAAGCATTCAACCCGTCTGTACTCTGCAAAGTAGCATTTAGAAATGGTAGTGGACATGTGTTGTTTTGATCTGCAAATATCTCTGCCTCCTTTTGGGGTTAGCAGAGCCTCCATTCTCCATCAAAAAGCCACCCCACCCCCACTGTCTTTAGTTCCCTAAAGAGGGAACACTTTCAAGTCCCAACCAAGGGCTGGTTAGGTAACTTAAGCTTCACCACATAATGTCCCTCCTTCCGGAATTTGAATTTAGGGCCAAAACAACACAAGAACCAAAATCAAATACAACTGATCTGGTTGTTTGGGAAGGTTTCTTCCAATTCTCTAAAGTATATGATACCCTTTTCGATAAATTTCTTTATAACAAGCTAACTAACTCAAGGTGGTTTCTGTTGCATGCAACCAAACAACACTAATTAGTAAAAGAATAACCAACTTGGGAGGAAACCCACACCTACCACAGATGTCACCTCTACAGCATCCGTGACAACCGGTCTTTGCTCTACTGGGAGGGGAGCTAATATCCGTATACAGGAACCAGGCGGTCGGTTTGGGCTGTTCTTCCTTAGCCTGCACAGATGGTCCTCAGTCCTGATTCTGTCCTTTGAAGCTAGCAAAAATCTATACAGTAGCTCTTTAAATGTTTAATGACAGCCTAGCCTCTGAGCTATCCAGGCCAACCCTCAGAGGGCGTCCAGCCCCCTTGTAAGGCGTCCTTCTGCCCTTTGGAACATACACCTGGTTCTTGAGCACTTTTGTTGTGAATGTAGAAGTTATAGACTGCAGTGTTTAGTAGTAAATCATAGTCCTGGCGCACTGTCAGATTTAGATAGGTAATAGATAAATGAGAGAGACTGTGTGCGTGTGCGTGCGTGTGCGTGTGTGTGTGTGTGTATCTGTACTGTTTAGGCTGATTTGCCCCTAATATTATTTATCCTTGAGAGTTTTGCCCTCAGGTGATGATGAGATCTTACCATGATGCCAAGAGGGATATTCCACCTTAACTGTTGCTTCATCTCCTGGAAGGAGCCAGACAGTCTTGGAGCATCATCAGAACTGAACTGTGGGGTGTCCCCGCTTGGGGTTATGAAAGACTAAACAACCCAGGCTTTGAGAAGAGAGCAGTTGACTGTTATGTTGCCTTTTTCTGAGCCAAGGAGACCAGACAATGCCATGGAAGAGGAGGGGGGCCCTTTCTCTGATGATAGGGATGTCCTACTGCCACCAGTGCTCAGGCAGGAAATGGGTGGGGCCTGGATTGGCAGAGCTAGGACTTCCCTCCTCTGGGGCCAAAGGTGAACTTGCCAACAGGGGCCAGAATCTTACCAAGAACACCTGAAGATTCCCATTTGGAGGACTAAGCTGGTTCCCAGCTGATGGAATATATTAAGAGTAACCACATCTAGGGACTTCCCTGGCGGCCCAATGGTTAAGACTCTGCACTTCCACTGCAGGGGGTGTGGGTTCTAGCTCTGGTTGGGGAACTAAGATCCCGCATGCTTTGTGGCCAAAAAAAAAAAGAGTAACCACATCTAGAAGCAACTACAATTGCTTACAGTTATACCCAAGCCTTCACTCAGGTTTGATTTTAACCAAATTAAGCGGGAAGGCTGAGTCCATGCTGGAGGTGAAGTGGCACCAGAAACAAGACTGTATTGTAGAAACCAGTTACAGAAGTTCCCAAAGTGACCTTCAGAGTTCTGCAGGCAGCAATCTGGAATAAAACACTGAGCAGAACTGACAAGTGGCCACCAAAATGTGTTTAGGAAATGTGGTCTTGTGTTTTTCTACATGTGTGTGTTTTTTGTGTATCTGTCGATATATCATACCATACATGTCCTCTGTTGTCTGCTTTCTTCATTCATAATGACTATATAGTCCCATGTCAAGAACATTTTAATCACTGTGACTTTTTATTGAAGTATAATTGACATACAGTAATGTACAGATTTTAAGCATACAGTTTCATGAGTTTTGAAAAATGTGTGCACCTGGCTAGGCACCATCCCAATCAAGACATAGGACATTTCCGTTATCCCAGACATTGTGACATTTTAATCACTGTACAGCATCCCATCACATGGATATGTTTTACTTACAAAAACCCTAACTGGCAGTCATTCAGGTTGTTTCCAATTTTTCATTAGTATTAAATACTAAAACAATGAATATCAATTTAGCTAAATATATACACATATTCTTAAATAATTCCTTAGTAAAAATTCTTAAGCCAAAAAGGTCATTAACACTTTTGATACATATTGGTAATATTCTCTGGAGAAAGATTAGACTAATTTACACACACTGGTGAGTGTGTAAATTAAGTCTAATCTTTTCCCCTCTTTCTCCTGTTTATGCTTTTTACTTTGAGTCCTATTTCTTTTGATATTGTTATTAAGGCCCTGTTTTATATGCATGTGTGTTTTGGGGGTATATCTTTGCCTCTTTTATTTATTTTCTTTTTTGCGGTACGCGGGCCTCTCACTGTTGTGGCCTCTCCCATTACGGAGCACAGGCTCCGGACGCACAGGCTCAGCGGCCATGGTTCACGGGCCCAGCCACTCCGCGGCATGTGGGATCTTCCCGGACCGGGGCACGAACCTGTGTCCCCTACATCGGCAGGCGGACTCTAAACCACTGCGCCACCAGGGAAGCCCTGCCTCTTTTATTTTTAACCTAATAAGTTTCTCTTGTACAACGCCTAGAATTATACATTTATCCAGTCTGATAAGTCTTTTCCTTTTAGTAGAGAATTTCAATCCATTTACATTGGGTTAGGTAACTGAAATGTATACTTTCTAGGTTTCACAGTTCCTTGCTGGCTAATTTTTATCTTTGTCTTTATATTTTGTTATATTGACCAAAATGTTCTTTGTTATTTTTCTCTCTAGATTGCTTCTTTCACACTAAAACAAGTCTATCTGAACCAATATGTCTATGCCAAGAATTAAATAGTATTAAATATTTTATTTAGGATCTTTAAATTTAGACTCTAAGTTTACTATAGTTTAGTTTTGTTTTAATTAATTAATTAATTAATTTGGCTGTGCTGGGTCTTAGTGGCCACACGCAGGATCTTCTTTGCGGCCTGTTTAGTTGCAACATGCGAACTCTTAGTTGCAGTATGTGGGATCTAGTTCCCCGACCAGGGATCAAACCTGGGCCCCCTGCATCGGGAGCACAGAGGCTTACCCACTGGACCACCAGGGAAGTCCCTAGTTTAGTTTTTTATGCCAACTTTATTGGGTTATGCTGGTTACCATGGTGAAGGTAGCTTATAATAACAAACTGTGGCAGCTACTGATTCTGTCAGCTCCTCAAAGTTTCCCATCCCCTCTTCTTATAACATACATTGCTCTCTGAGCCATAGGGATGCCACGTGATCCAGGCTTGATAAACTGTAAAGAATTCATTCCCTTAACAACTGAGGACCAACCAATCAGAACCCTTTCCTGAGACTGATTAGGAATGCAGGAAGAAAGAAGGCCACTTCTTCCTCTAGGGTTTCCATCTTTCCCTGGGGTCAACTACAACCAGGCTGACAGACATATTTACAGACATGTCCTGTCTACAGTAGGCACAAATGAGGCAAGGACAAATCAGTCAGGGTCCCAGCAGGAAACAAATGGCATATTGAAATTAGAGAGTTTAAGGCAGGTTTCATGAAAGGACTATTTAGAAAGGTGTGGGCATGGTGTTGAGAAACCATGAGGGAGAGTGTAGTAACTGGGGGCAATTAAGAGCAAAGGGACAAGGGAAGAGAGTAGTTCCTGGAACCCAAAAGGAGAGAATTGTGTAGAGATGACTGCCTTTAGAGGAGCAGCGACCTTCAAAGAGTAAAGCGAAGAAGACCTCATGATAAATACCCTGGGCTCACCCTCCAATCTCCTATCAGTCCCTCCCCTTGAGCCAGAGGGTAAGGGAACCCCAACGGATGCAGCCCTTACAGGTCACTCTCTCAGGGAGAAAGCAAAGAGGCTCTGGAAGGACAAATGAGACAGCTGGCAGAGCAGGCAAGGGCCAGTGTGGTAGACTACAAAATGGCCACAAATCTCCCCTTCCTGTACGCACCTCTGCAGTGCGACTTTACAGGCCCTCCTATCCAGAGGTGAAGTCTATTTCTCCACCTCTGAGTCTGTTCTTGGCCATAACCACTGTGACACAAATAAAAGCTTGAAAAACACCTGTGCTTTGGGGATTTCCCTCTCTTGCTGTGCTTGGAACCCTGAGACCAGTGTGTGAAAGAGCCTAAACCTGCCTACTGGGAGGAAAAGAGACCACGTGGAGGAGGAATGAAGTGTACCAGACAACAGGCTGCCAAGTGTCAGTCATGTTCCTGAAGCTATCCAAGGTGATCCTGCACCAGCCAAGTCACTAGCTGACCAAACACATGAGAGAGCTCAGCAGTGATCAGCTGAATAGACCCAGATCAGAAGAATGACCAAAGCAGCCCACAGAATCATGAGAAATAATAAATGATTATTGTTTGAAGCCACTAAACTTTGGAATGGTTTGTTACACAGCAAAGCTAACTGATACAGCTGATAATGAGAAAACATCTTGCAAGTATTGGATCCTCAGTTCCAGTGTCTGAGGCCCTTGTCCCTGAAGCTCTTACTCCTTCTCAATGTCCTTCCCATGAGCTGATCTCTTTTCCTAGTGCTGATTTGAGTTGGATTTATTTCATTTTCAATTTTTAAAATTGTGAAGGTTTACTTTTTCTCTGTAATTTGATACAATTTAAAATGAACAGATTAGGTATAAAATAAGCCACAAGGATATATTGTACAACAAGGGGAATATAGTCAATATTTTACAATAACTATAAATGGAGCATAACCTTTAAAATTGTGAAGCACTATATTGTATACCTGTAACTTACATAATGTTGTACATCAAAATATACTTCAATCAAAAAAGTAAAGCCTGTCAAAAATAAAGAAACAAAGATATTTTAAGACTCACTGTTATAAAAATCAAAGTAAAATAAAATAAAATGAAGAGAAATCCTTCATACTCTTCTAAAGTTTAAAATCATTTACCCATGAAGCCTACTATTCTGGAGCTCTGGGAGAAGAAAAGCTTCTTGGGCTTTTCTTATGAAAAATCAAGATAAAATAAAACAAAATGAAGAGAAATCCTTCATTCTTCTAAAGTTTAAAATAATTTACCCATGAAGCCTATTATTCTGGAGCTCTGGGAGAAGAAAAGCTTCTTGGGCAATGTTCTCATTTCTCTCTTGATTATTCTCCTGTTATGGTTTTCAATTTCTTCTTGAGACAAAATTGCCAATTTTAAATTTCCTAGAAAATCATCCATTGCAACCAGATTTTCAAGCCCATTAGCATTTATATGCATATTCTTTTTAATGTATAAATCTAACATTCTTTTAAAATTTTCTTTTATTTCCCTTTTATTAAATCTTCAACATCTAACACATGATTTATCATTTTTAATATATTTCTTCATAAAATAAGACTTGATTAAGAAACACAAAAGGATACACTCAACATTACTGCCAGTGTCTTTCACTGACTGATTTAGTGATGGAATCAGGAGGGCACAGGGCATAACAGTGAGTTTTATTCAGTACCTTGATATGCATGATAAGAAATTATTATTTCTAAAACCATAAAATGTTGAAGACATTATCTTCAGACAAACCAGCTCAAGAGTCCTTTCGTACTTTTGTACTGCCTGGCACAGAACCTCTGCTCAACAAAGTCAGCTATTATTATTACCTATTATTCCTTGGCAGGTCCTGCATCCCTTATTGAGCAGGAGACTCCTCCAAGGATTAATAATAATTTAGAAACCATTTACTGAGTGCCTTCTTTGTGCCAGACACTATTCTGGACGTGGTTCAAGCAGACTCTCATTGAATGCTCACCAAAAAAAAAACCTATGACATACGTACTATTTTCCCCATTTTAAAGATATAAACTAAGGGTCACAGAACTGAAATTATTTTACCAAGATCAATGGAGCCATAAGTGTCAGCACTGGATTTTGACACTGAGTTTTTTCTGGCTCCAAAGTCTAGGTTCTTTTCTCAGCATTGCACCATAGAATTTGAGGTAGAATTTGAGGTTTTGTGTAAAGTAATGGAAATGGAAACAGTCATTATATCCTAAGGGAATGATCTGGGTGGAGGCATGGACAGAATTCTCAGTATATCCCTGACTAGGGAGGTAAGTAGAGCAATGGAAATGCCCTCAGTTACCTGCACCAGGGGCTTACAAGGACCCTTGTGCTTAACACTTTCATGCAATGACTCTGTAATCCATTTGCTGTTAATCCTTTTGTTGTGGTTGTAGTTAACTCTTATTCATTTTAAGGATTTCTTAAAACTTATTACAACAAATCTATGTGGTTGGTACTAATATCCCAGTTTATGGATAAGGAAACTGAGCCACAGAGAAGGAAAATGACACACCCAAGGTCACCTCATGAGTAACTGGCAGTCAGGACCTGAACTCAGGTATGACTGACTTCAGAATCCACACTCTTAACCACCATTGTCTCTGGGCATGATCCTTAAATTGCCCAAGTCCCATTTGTAGCTGGAGGGCACTAAGTCAGCCAGGGACCTGGGGCAGGCAATAAATGAGGTCTGTTCTCCTACTGAGGTCATCTGTGACTCTGAACTACAGTGAGATCCACAGGTCTTTTCTGAAGTCCAGTGTGATGGCCTCCAGGGATTCTGTTCCACAGTGGTCCCCTGGGTCAACAGGACCTTCAGTAGTTTGACCAGAGATTCTTTCCCCTCAATGAAGAGTGAAGTCTATTTCTTTACCACTTGAATTTGGGCTTGACCATGAGACTACTTGATCCAGTGGTACATTATCAAACATGATGCACAGGCTGAAAAAGCACTGATGCACTGGGACTCTTGGAACCCTGAAACCTCATGTGAACAAGGCAGAGCTGGCCAGCTGGAGGATGAGAGGCCATGTGGAGGAGAGCCAAGGCACCCAGGCCACCAACCGGCTCACTGACAGTCATGTGAATGGGGCCATCCTAGATCAACCAGCCACCAGACATCCACAGACACAAGCGAGAATCCCTTAATTTTTGTGCCCAAGACAAGTACCTCACTTGACTCATCCTAGTCCCAGCCCTCAGAGACAAGTCCTCTCTTTCTTGTTCTGAGAAGATCTCTCAGGACACTGTGTATGTGGGCAGTATTCTAAGTGCTGGGTAACTGTAATGTCCATATGTAATGCTTACGGCAATACCAGAGACTTGGTCTCCCTAAGAGGTCGAAGAGACAGCAGGATTGAGCATTTCCAAGCAGATGAGACCAAGAACCAGGAGGATGCCTACAGATGACCAGAAGTACCACCCAGGAACTCTGTTGTGTTTTGAGGTCCCCCAGTGGTGGGTGCCCATATGTATTGCCTGTTCCCATGGGCACTGAATGGTTGGGTCAGTAGCTGGGTTCACTGGGACAAAGCCTGATTCATAAAATTCCCTCAGGTAGCCTAATATGCCATGATGGAGACCTAGAAGGATGCCAACCACACAAAGATCTACCGATATCCAGAATATTCCCTGACTCAGACTGGACTTGGAATAGCAGAACGTAGAGGACAAAACCTAGCACATTCCTTGTTCATGGATGGAGACTGTGCTTTTCTACTCCATGAGCCTGCTGCATGCCAGCTCCTGAGAGGTCACAAAGGAGGAAGGCACTCCTCCATACCTCAGAGAGCCTGGCCAGGTTGGCAAGTAGGTGTGGCCAGATCTCTAATCACGTCTCCACCCATGGACAGAAAAAGGTCAATGAACCAAGTCAAGTCAGTTCAGGAGTCTGGACCAATTCATCATCCTCAGTGCCAACCGGCCTTCTTGGAACTGTGTCCAGAGATAGAATCATTTCAGGTAGGCTGCCAAATCCTATGCATGCTGGCTGCAGGCAATACTGCCTGCTCTCCCCGTGCCCAAGGCAATGAACGGCTGCACGGCTCCATTCACAAAGAGCAGGGTCTCCTACAACTTATGGAGCCTACACACTCCTAGGAAGGACAACTGCCAGGTGGCAGGCAGAGGACCCATTCATTCTTCAGACATATTTGGTAGACATCTGTCCTTGCTGTCTGCCCAGCATGTATTCACTGTAATTCATTAACACTGTCATTACCATCTTCACATACGTACCAGACACTGTCTTATATGTATACACTGGATACTCGTGGCAAAGTTATATGGTAGGGTTCTTTCATTTTCAGCTGAGGAATATAAAGCACAAGGGAGTTAAGTACTCTGCCCAAGGTTACACATGTCTAGGCTCCATCCATAGCCTACGATTTTAACCAGTACACAATACTGCTTCTCTAGTTCTCCTCTGAGGGACCACCTCTCCCCGACTCTCAAATCATGGGGTAGGCACACCGGCCCTCCTCGCCAGGAGTAAGCACATAACCAGGCCTGCCAATTAGCATAACCATCCTCTGGTTACATATGACCCAGGGTCCAATGAGACTTTAGCTCTTGTCACTGGAAGTGCAGCACTGATAAGACATTATGACTAAAGGTACCACAGCCATCATGCTGTCGTTAGGAGAAAAATCTTCTTGAAACAGAAACCAGGACAGAGGAAGGCTGGGCCAAGACATGGAGAAAGAGATTCCTGAAGACCTCATTTCGGCCCCTTGATTCACTGTGTCTGAAGCCAGTCTACCCTTGGAGCTTTTCAGTTTCAGGGACCAAAATTTCCCTTTTCACATAAAACAGTTTGAGCTCTTTCTATCTTAGGCAACATAAAAAGTCAATGAATAAAGACAGGATATGGGAAACACCATCCTCTTGGCTGCTCTTTGAGTACCAAGCCTTGGTCTGCATGAACATTCAGAGCTTGCATAATGGAGCCATGCTGTCCCCCCAATCTTCCCTGCCTGCTTTCCTGGGGACAAGAGATGGAATTGCACTAAAAGGGTCAGGGAGTGTGATCTGAGAGAACATGAAGAATGGTCCCATCTTTGTCTCTGCAAACAAGCCTGTGAAGGCTTTGGTTGTTCTCTGATGCCTGGAGTTTTTAAACCCAAGTACCACAGTCTCCAAGGAAAGCAACTTCAGTATTAGCTCTAGAGTGTGCGTGGTATGCCCCTGATTTGCAGCCAAATGGCAGATGACCACTTATAGAAGGCCAGCAAGAACATATGCAATAACAGAGGTAGTTATCACCACCCACTTCACGCAACCTCAGGTCAGATGTCAAGTCTAAGGGACCAGGACAGGACCAGTGGGAGACAAAGCCAATGGGGAAAATTCCAGGAAGGTGAACCAAAGCAGGAACAAAATAAGAGAACCAGGGGTGACAGCTACACAGAGGGTACGCTGAACGCAGTTCATGAGTGGGCCAATGGAAGAGTGTGCATAGTGGAAGGTCCAGGACAGTTTCAGCTCCATGGAAAAGAATAACGCAAACAATGAGACTTTACCAATAAGAGGTGCTTCTTATCTCACATACAGAGTCTGGGCATAAGAGAACTCAGCGTTGGCTCAGCAACTCACCAATGTCATCGATGACCCAGATCCCTTCAACTCTCTCACCCTGCCACGCTCAGGATGTCAGCCGTGTCTCCCTCATTGACTCAAACGGTTGTCACAACTCTGTGCATTATATCCTCCCACAAAGATGTCCAACAGAACAAAGTAAGGAGTGCCTTCCTTTATCAGAAAGGAAAGTCTTCCTAGAAGCCCTGCCCAGACTTCCCTGCAGTTCCCACTGAGCAGAACTGGGTCACGTGCTCGCTCACTAGCTACAAGGGAGCCTGGGAAAACAAGTATCAGGCATCTTCAGCTTTTAGCATGAGAGGTGGCCTCTGCCAGTAAAAGAGTGGGGGTTAGGAATGGCTGTTGGGTAGGCAATCCACATGGTACCCCAAACTTTTGGTAAACTTGCACCAAGACTTTGCCATATCCTTAGAGCACTCACACTGCCATTCACTTAATATTTTCCTTGAGTCTCTTTATTTTTTATTTAACCAAACTACCTTTACCTAGATAGGAAATTTTATATCCCCACCATAAATGCAAAAGCATTACTAGACACATTTTCCAATCCATATTAAAATAAATCCATAATGATCAAAACAAAAATTGCCAGGTTTACCCAGAAGCATCCCGTGTCCCACCAGCAGTAATCATACTTTGGGGGTACACAGTAGCAGGATAAGCTCACTTCTTCCTAATTCTTGGGCCCTAGTACAAAAAATTCCCTACCAAAGAGCTAAAAAGTACACCGTAAGGTACCATCCTAACTACACCTTTTTATAGTAGCCATAAAAATTTAGCCGCTGCCCACCACTCTCATGCCTCAGCCATAAACATGAAGACATTTTGCAGAATCACAGTAGGGAAACTAGCTGGTTTCTTGAAGTCACACACCCCTCTCAAAATGTTTTGTTGTTTTGTTCTTTCCCATTAAAACGAAAATCGTCTCAGAGGCTACAGGACCATGACATCCTGACTTTTCTGTCTCAGTGTACTTCACTCACAGATACCCAAAAGGATGCACTGACTGTGGACAGAGAGAGGTGACCAGGGCCCGTTACTTACATCGGAGGCTGGACCCTTGTCAGCACCTGGGCAGGAGAAAGTGACAAACTCATGGCACCGCTTGTGCACGACAAAACAGCAGACTGCAAAAGAGAAAATAAGGGTAGGAGTGGGGGAAAAGGAAAGTGGAGAGTAGGAAAGGAGGGGAAGAGAGGAAGAAATCGTTAAACCTGGACTTCCCGACAAGTAAAGGCTTTATACCAAAATAAACAATGCCTTCAGCTTCTGCACCTTGTCTTTTATTGAAGTCAAACTCTTGGGTACACGGATGTTACAACTTGCAAATTACTTCGCTTGTAATGTTAACTAGGGTTCAAAAGATCACATATGCTCAAAATTACACTTTAGTGAAGATCGCTTAAGTTATATGATCTTCCACTACTTTTGGAACAGAATGTTGTATTTCAGATCGGGCACCACAGGAAGCTAGCTGTTGGCTTGTGTTTAGGTCCATAACGCTTATGAAGTATGTACATTTAATCACTAGAATCACACTTAGAGAGATGCATAATGTGAAGGGCATGTAGAAAAAGAGTGAGCAGGAACGGCGGACCCACACCTGCATCTCCCCCAGGAGCAACCATCAACTAAGTGGAAGAAACAGGCTACATGTTTACATTGTTACTTTAGCAGTTTGAAACCAAATGTGTACATACATATGTTTGAATTTGTATGCGTTAAACGCTCCACTATTTGGGGACTATATTACTTAGGGGGAGGGACAATTAGAGAATACATACAAAATAAAACTATTTTTTGTTGTTGTTCAAATCTATTTTTATAAACTCTAGACTGTGGACTCCTGGAGGATGGGCACCATGCTCAGAATCTTTCTAAAGGACATTCTCAGTAAATGAAAACAGGACAGGAAACCTCAAGGTTACCACTAGTGATATAATGGACCTGGCCAACAATCATCAATGCTGCCAACATCAGAAAAAGACACTACCTGCCTGCTGGTGAAAGTGCTATGAAGAATCCTACCACCTGTGAAGTATTCTTGCCAAAATAATCACACCTGAATCAGTTCAAGAATCTTCATCCAACTACCAATTTACCGCAACTACAAGTGACAGACGCATTTTAAATGACACCACAGAGAGGCAATGAGAAAAAAAAAATGTTCAATACACAAGAATGTGGTAAGCTACAAGACGTTTTTTCAACAAATAAACTGGAAGAGAAGAGGAGAGCATCTGTCCTCTTCTGGACGATACTGTAGTGACAGCTGCATTTAGAGAATATATAAAACAAAAAGTGAGCCCTAGTATAAACAATGGCTTTTAATTAATAACAATGTATCACTATTGGCTCATCAATTGTAACAAATGTACCACACTAATGCAAGATTCTTTACAAGCACTGTACATATATTAATTCATTTAATACTCCTAACGATTCTAAGGCACGCCATTTCATTTTTTTTTACATTCTTTTTTGTTAATATTCTTTTCCATTATGGTTTGCCATAGGACATTGAATATAGTTGCCTTCATTTTTTTAATTGAGATATAATTGATATAACATTATATTAGTTTCAGGTGTACAACATAATGATCCTATATATATATATATATATATATATATATATATATATATATATATATACACATACACATACATATATATATATATATATGACCACAGCAAAATGATCATCACTGTAGGTCAACATCCATCCATCACCAAAAATAGTTATAATTTTTTTTCTTGTAATAAGATCTTTTATCTACTCTCTTAGCAACTTTCAAATATACACTACAGTACTATGAACTATAATCAACTCTCTATATATTAC
Source organism: Phocoena phocoena (assembly GCF_963924675.1). Classification (NCBI taxonomy): domain Eukaryota; kingdom Metazoa; phylum Chordata; class Mammalia; order Artiodactyla; family Phocoenidae; genus Phocoena; species Phocoena phocoena. The sequence goes on from NC_089233.1 coordinate 20,052,617, forward strand.
ATCCCCAGAACTTTTTATTTTGACCACTTTCACCCATTTCACTCACTCCCCACCCCCACCTCTGGAAACCACCAATCTGTTCTCTGTATCTACAAGTTCGCTTTTTAGTTTTGGTTTGGTTTGGTTTTTGTTTTAGATTCCAGATATAAGTGAGTTCATATGGTATTTCTCTTTCTCTTTTTGATTTATTTCACTTGCAAATGTTAATAACAGGGGGAACCAGGGTGGAAATGGGGTTGAGGGAGTATATGGAAACTCTGTATTTTCCAATCAATTTTTCTATATGCCTAAAACTGCTCAAAACAACAACAAACAAACAAAAATGGAAAACTGCAAGAGGGAAGTAGCAGGGCAGAGGAGAAACATACATTCAAAGAGATTTAAGAAACATATCAACTAAATGCAATATGTAGACCTCGTTTGGATCCTAATTTAAACAAACTAATAGTTTTTTTAAATTATGAGACAATCAGAAAAGTGGATATATTCACTTTTTGATGGTATGAGAGAATCATTGTTATTGATATTAGGGAATTATAATTTTTGATGTAATAATGGTATTATGATTATTTTTGGTAAAGAATACTTTCCTCTAAGAATACATCCTATAATCTTTATGGATAAGGTGATTCTATTCAAAATAATTCAGTGTGACATAAAGGAGATAGAAAGGGGAGGGTTATAGATGGGGAAAAAAATGAGTCTTGACTGATCATTACTGAACCTGGCTGATGGACACAGAAGGATTCATTATACTAATCTCTCTACTTTTACGTATATTTTCTGCAATAAAAACATTTTAAACGCTCATGGTTTAGAACAAGAGTTCCAAAGGGGCCAATTGCTTTCTCCTTTGCTTTCTCCCCTTTCTGTTTTAGTATTTACTGTATTTTATAAATAATATATGCTTTGTCTGAAGACATTTGTGTCAAACTGTGTGTGCTGTGTGTGTGTGGGGGGGGGGTGGTCCCTCTCTGTGCCTGTATATCTGTGACTGCTGAGAGAAATCCATGAGCAGTGGCCAAAAAATGCCACTGATGGTTATCTCTGGAGGAGATAATCTGTAGGACTACAGATTATTTTTACTTACAATCTTACATCTGTATTGTTTGAAATGTTGACAATGAGTATTAATTATATAATCAGGGAAAATAAGCCCACTTTCATTTTGAAACAAAACGAAGAGTCAAAGAAAAACAAAGGTCAGGAAATGAAAAATATGACTGCCCAAATTGGAAACTCAGTGGTTGGGCTGATATAGAATGGAGACAGCTAAAGAGGAACTTAGCAAACTGGAGTCTAAATTGAGTGATTTTCCCTGAATTCTGCAAAAAAGCAAGAAAAAATAAAAGAAACGATACAAAACTGTAGGATAGATCCCAAAATTCTAACAACCATATAGAAGGATACTCAGGAAAGAACAGAGAGAACAGTAAAGAATGTGTAATTAAAGAAAATAGAAGGAAGTCCTCTAAAGATTAAGAAGAATTTGAGTCATTAAATTGAAAGAAACTATCAAGTGTCAATAGATGTGAATGAAAAAAAGAACTAATGGTGAGGATTTTCAAGGCTCTGAGATCATTGTGAGGACGTGTCCAGCAGTGGCAGGAAGAGAAGAGGAGAAAGATTACTGACAAAGGAACAAAAATAATTTTAACACCAGATTTCTTGTCTGCAACTTTGAATTCTAGAATACAATGGAGCAATGTCTTCAAAGGTTTAGAAAAAGACATTTGAACCTAAAACCCCATACATAGCCAAACTAGCATTCAAGTGAAAGTACAAAATAAAGACATTTCCAGAATATGAGAACTTGGAAAATTTACTTCCCACAAAAGAAGTAATAGAGAATATACACTCCGCAAAACAACAACAAAATGAATGAATGGGGCATAACAAACAGTGGTGAAAGAGAGAACAAAAAGAAAAGCGGGGCGGGGGAAGAGAGACTTAAGTCATAACAGATGGGGCTGGGAAAAAGACTATAAAAGTGCAATATGCTAAGAGTCTTGTCTTATTCCTCAGGAGTTTATAGGTATTGAGAAACCGCATTTAGGACATTATAAGTTTGAATATGTGTGTTAACAATTAGGAATAAGAATAGAAGTATTATATATAACTTGCAGACCACTAAAAGAAAAAAATGGACAAAGAAAACTTAATCCAACTACACTTCAAAAAGCCTTCCCACATGACCCAAATTCCCATAAATACAATTCTTTTTCTTTAACTTTTATATGGCATCATTTGCACTTTAAACTCTTTTATCATCTGTAATTTCTTGGTTATCTGAAATGACATGGGAATCTAATTTGCCATTTTTTCCAAATAGGTAATCAATTGTGCCAGCATCTTTTACTGAATAATTCATCCCCTCTCCACTGATCTCAAATGCCAACTTTATTATATGCTAAATAATTATATACCCTGGGGTCTGTCTTTGGGCCTTCTGTTCTGTTCCACTGATCTGTCTTATAATAAAGCAATATGGTATTTAATTATAGTACCTTTATAACATGTTATATCTTGGTTGGGCAAGTCCTCCCTCATTATCCTTATTTTCAACATTTTCTTGGCAGTCACGGAGAGTTCCAAGTGAACTTTAGAATCGGTTTATCAAGCTTTTAAAAGTACCGATGGAGGGACTTCCCTGCTGGTGCAGGGGTTAAGAATCCACCTGCCAATGCAGGGGACACAGGTTCGAGCCCTGGTCCGGCAAGATCCCATATGCCACGGAGCAACTAAGCCCGTGCGCCACCACTACTGAGCCTGTGCTCTAGAGCCCGCGAGCCATAACTACAGAGCCCACATGCCACAAATACTGAAGCCCACGCACCTAGAGCCCATGCTCCGCAACAAGAGAAGGCACCGCCAAGAGAAGTCCCTTGCACCACAATGAAGAGTAGCCCCCACTCGCTGCAACTAGAGAAAGCCTGCTCGCAGCAATGAAGACCCAACACAGCCATAAATAAATAAACAAACAAATAAATAAACCGATGTAATTTTTATTGGAATTATATTTAGTAAATTTCCCACCCCCACCCCCAGAAAAAAAAATTTATTGGGACTTTGGTAATTAACACTTTCATAACGATGAGTCTTTCTAGCAGGAATAGGGTGTCCCTTTGTTAAAATTTTATTTTATGTCTCCCAATAAAGTCTTAATTTTCTCTATAGTTCTACAAATTTCTCACTTAGTATTATCTGAGAGGTCCTTTTTCTACGCTATTATGATTTTTGAAATCTTTCGCATTTTGTTTTCCAAGTGGTTATCGTTTACAAATAGGAAAGAAATAAACTTTCAGTGTATTTATTTTGTAAGTATTTTTAAAATTTGTAATAGTTTTTGTGGGTTTTCAGTTGCTTCCGTTAAGTTTTCCATGTAGAGAATCATATTGTCCCCAATAATAACATTTTTCTCTTCTCCTCCCTGATAGATATGCCTCTTTTTTTCCCCTTATATTTCCATGTCAAGAATTTCCAGAACAATGTGGAATAAAAGGGATGACAGCAGACAGTCCTGTCCCATTTGGAGCTTTTACCAGCTTCCCCTCTCCCTCACTCTCTCCTCAAACTAACTTTTGGAATTTATATTTTCCTTTGGAATTATCCATAGTGTTCTTCTCAGTGTGTTTCAACTGCATCATCTTATCTGGGATGGTGCTGTGCCCTTTCTCATGCTTTCTTCGCATTGTATTGTTAGGGAATCTCTCTTTTTATTTTTTCCAGAGGTTCATCTTCCTTGTTGTCTATTTTATTATTCTTTCATTTCAAAGAAGCAAATCATGGACATATTTCTCAATTCTATTGTTTTTTCCCTACTTGATTGTTAGTTTTACTCTCACTTGTCCTACTTCTTTTATTTGTATTTGTACTTTTATTCCTTATTAGTGGGGAGTATCTGGAGTCAAATGGCCAGGTTTGGATGCATTCATCATTTGTAAACTATAGCACTTGGGCACATTACCTTATCTCCCTGTGCTTCAGTTTTCTCTCTGAAAAATGACGGTGATAATAATAATACCCATATTACAGTGGTGTTGTCAGAATTAAACAAGCTAATCCATGCTCAGAACTGTGCCTAGCGTATCATGAGTATTCAACAAATGTCTGCTGCTTTTTTTCGCTATTCTTTTTAAAGCTTCTTGAATTGACTGTTCAGTTAATTTCTTCCCATTCTTCTTCATTAAAAGTTTTAAGATTTTAAAGCTAAAAACTTTCCTTTCAAGCACAGCTTTGGCTGCATCCTATGTTTTATATTTAGTGCCATCACTGTTTTAAGTTTCTAAGTGGCCTATTACTGTGGTTTTCATTTCTTCCTTAACCCAGAGATGTTTAGGAAAGTTCTCCTCCCCCCGCCCACCATTCACCATTTATAAGCAACTACTTTAGTCTAGAACCTTTCTTCAAAATATCCAAAATATCAGTTATGATCTTATTCATCCATACTCTCTTTGAGGGAAGGAGGGGGGCTCATCTCTAGTTTCCTAGTGTCTACCACAATTCCTGGTACATAACTGATATGTAAATAAATGTTTGATGAATGAATGAACAAAAGAATGAATATCATCAGCCACAGAAAAAGAAGAACGCCCAATCAACTTCATGGTAGCTGTAGCTCCTGGCTGGCCTTCCACATTCTACCACCATAGACAGGGGTAGGAAGACACCAGTCATCAACTAGGTCTCTTTAGGCAGCCTTCCAGTTAGCCACACAATAAACAATCCATCCCTACCAAGGTAGACTCAATATGCCAAGGGACCTGGCTATACTCCAGCATACTCTACAGAGAAGCTGGGAACAGACTGGAAAGTTGATGACCTTCCAGTGCAGGTACTTACTTTATACAACGTGCTTCTGAAAAGTTCTGCAAATCACATTTCCCACTAACTAAAACACTTCACAGAAAAGTAGTAGGGCTGGCTATTTAAAGAAACAAACTAAACCCTTTTGTGATACAAACAAACACCCCCACATTTCTGTTTGGCAAATTCAGGATAAAACTAGCTTTTCTTAAATAAGAGCCAACATTCAATGAGCTGCTGAAACACGTACCAGGTCCTACTTTCAAACAGGTACCTCGTAAGAGCCAAGAATTCCTAGATGCTTCACAGTTTATTCAATAACTCCTTGCTCTGTAGAGGTTAAAAGCCTGCAGCCTACAGCCCTCTGAATCCAACCCGTAGCCATGCTTTCTTAGGACTACACAATGCGGTCTCAAACTCAAATGCCTAAGGGACAGATGAGCAATGAAAATGGCTGAGGGTCAGATGGGAGAATGCATGCAGGACCTGTGTAAAAGGGGAAACTGCTACTTGGCTCCAGCAGAGAATGAGATTAAGGTCCCAAGTACTATCGTCCTCCACTCCTCCCGTATTACATGTAAAATCACAAAGGTCACAGGCCTGTAGGTAGAATAACATGTTTCCCCCACCTCACCAAAGATGTCCACGTCCTAATCCCTGGAATTTGTGATTATGTTACTTTACATGGCAAAATAGACTCTGCAGATGTGATTACATTAAGGATCTTGAGAATGGGAATTATACTGGATTATGTTGGTGGGCCCAATTAATTGTAATTACAAGGGTCCTTATTAGAGGGAGGCAGGAGACTCAAGAGTCAGAGAAGGAGGTGTGACTATAAAAGCAGAGGCTGGAGTGATGTCATTGCTGGAAAGGAACACAAGTCAAGGAATGTGGACGGCTTCTAGAAGCTAGAAAAGGCAAGGAACAGATTGTCCCCTAGAGCCTCCAGAAGGAATGAAGCCCTGCAGACATCCTGATTTTAGCCTCATGAGACCCATTTTCAGACTTTTGACCTCCAGAACTATAAGGTAATAAATCTGTGTCATTTTAAGGCATTAAGTTCATGGTAATTTGTTATACCAGCAATAATAAACTGATATACCAGCCAAGGATCAGAAACAGCTCATTGATCCCAGGAGACCTCTCTGGAGTATCTGGCCCCAGAAAGCAATGGGACCCCAACTCTACCTCATACTGCACCCACTCCCAAATGCCCAACTCTAGCCATTATAATTTATTTGTTGCATCCAAAGAGAACTAGATGAAGTCATTAAATTTTTATTTTCTCTCTTTGGAGTGGATCCATCTCTTGTACTCTATTCTCACCAGGGTCTAAAATGGAAAACTGACATCTTTGGGAAGCAATCTTTGTCCCCGAATCCATAATTACTTTAGATAGATATCCCAGCACTAGCTACAGATGTCTGTGCTGGGAGAAGAAAGAGAAGGACCCTCAACACTCTCCTCAGCTCTCATCTCTCTCAGGAGGCCTCCAAACAGCCGTTTCTCGAGATAGAAATCCACAATCTGCAAGAGCTACAGGCCAGGCCTCTGGATCAGATGGACCTCAGTTTGAACCCTCATTTTACGAGCCATAAACTGAAGGACATTAGCCCAATTACTATGCCAATACTAACCCAATTACTATTACTATGCCTCTCTGAGCCTCCATCTCCTTCTCCAAAATGGGAATGATAGCAGTACCTACTCTGAGAAGGCTGTTGTGAGCTCAAATGAGACGACACACACAAAGCGCTTGGTGGAAAGAGGCAGTTGAGTTGGAGGCACCTGCATCGCAAGTTTGCTTTGCGATGGCCGGGGAGGACCCCTCTTTCCTCCCAGGTCAAAGCTGACTCACTGGCCCGAAATTCTGCCTAGTGTCCAAGATGAGGTGGGGCTCCCCCACATGCTTTCTGGAAACATCTCTATGATCAAAGGCAGGAAGGCCTGGTAACCATCTCCACCTAACACCTTGCCTCACTGACATTCAGAAGAGTGACTCACATGGCCATGGACTTGAGTCTGGAAGGGCTTTCACATCCATTCACCTGAGCCACATCACGGCCCTGGGAGGAAGGTGTTTTGATCCACGTTATAACGACAGGGATGCTGACACTCAAAGAGACGTGACTTGCCCAAGGGTGTCCAGCTAGTCGGTGGCAATGCTTGTATTTGAAACCAGGTTTGTCTTTCTCTTGAGCCCACACCCTCAACTCACATGGCGTGGCTGCATTTGTGTTTGTCATTCATCTCACTGTTCCAGAAGAAATCCTCCCCCGCTTTCCTCACCCCAGCCATCCAATCAATTGCTAAATCCTACTGATTCTTCCTTCGCAACATCTTTCATACCATATCCTCCTGTATACTCCCCACTGATTCCACCCTAACCACCCTCAGTAACTCAGATGTGGAATTTTGCAATGAAACCTTAACTGGTCTCCCCAGAAATTGATGAGCCAAAGTTTCCATAACCACAGAGGAGATAAGACCACCAACGTTATGTGATTGCCATGATATCTAAATGAGACACGGCGTACAGATGCACGGCATCAGGGCACAAAGTAAGCTCTCAATGAAGGTTTATTTACTTCCTTCCAGGTTAGAGGTTTACAGTCCGAGCTCTGCAGCCAAGCTGCCCGGACGCTACACCAGGCACCACTACTTGTTAGCTCTGTGACCCTGAATAAGTCCATCGACCTTGCTGTGTCTTGGTTTCCTAGTCTACAAAACAGAAATAATAACAGTGCTTTTCTCATAGAGTTGTTGTGAGGATTAAATGAGGTCATCTTAGCGCAGTGTGTGGACACAGTAAGAGCCTAACATAGAGTAAACACTGTCAATATTATTCCTACCTACTTCCCTCCACCCCCTGCAGCCTACACACCCCTGGAAAATTCATCCTGTGAAAACTCAGCTTGATATTATTTCCCTGCCCCAACACATTCACTGGCTGCCTATCATCTAAAGTTGCGCTGTCCAATATGGTAGCCACAGGTGACAGGGGGCTATGCCAATTTAAATTAATTAAATGAAATTTAAAATGCAGTTCTTCGTTCACACTAACCACATTTCAAGTGCTTAATAGTCACATGTGGCTATTGGGCACACTGGGCACTCATCGTAGAAAGTATTATTGGACAGCACTGGCCTAAAGAATGAAGTTCAAATACCGCAGGCTGACATCCATCCATCCACATATAGCCACCGCCTAACTTTACTCTTAACTCCTCTCACTCCATTACCCCACACTCCTGCCAGTCTGGATGACTGTCCCTTTCTATAATATATTTCAGTCATTCCCTACTGTGCAAATCTGTTCCATAAATATATCACTACCAATAGCCCATCCCATGATGGCCACAAGGAAATTCAAGGCACAGAGCTTAGTTCTCCAGCGAAAAGATGAAGGCCAGATTGGAGTAGAAATGACACATTCCACAGGATAATTCAGCTCAGGAGCCCCATGGGACAGATAATGGTTGGCTCATCCTACCTACTTTATTGCAGGGGTTACAAACTTAAATGCCTACAAACACACAAGCACCTGGGCCCACCTTAGCCTTGTGACTAAGTGAAGCCAGCCTGGTGTAATACAGCGGGGATGGGTGGATGGGATGAACTAGAGAGCACACGTCCATCCCTGGGATACTCAATTCCATTCAACAATGGCCCTGTAGGAGCTAGTCCGGTGTTGCCAGATGGGAATTTTTTAAGCTCTGTGCAGAACATCCAAAAACATCTGAGTCCCACTGGTTTACAAGCTCTGTTTTAGCTGGTCTTCCTGACTCAAATACTTTCACCTTGATTACTTATTATCTCTGAGCTAAAATATCCCCAACCACAGAATGGGGATAAGATCACCTACTTCACATGTAGTTGTGAGGATGAGACCAGATTCACGTGCTTGGCAGGTACCTGCCCCATATCTAATTCTTAATAAAAATATGAATGAGTGCATTAACAATGAATGAATAAATGAATGATTGGACTTTTTTGGTCACCCCCTCACTCAGAAATCACCCACCACGGCTGAGTCAAGAGGAAGGCAGCTGTGGCCGGGGCGGTGGGTGGTACGTGTGCATCTGTGGGCGGCTGGCCCCAGCACAGCCAAGCTGCGTGAGCTCAGAATCATCTCACAGCCCTGCCTGGCCGGCCTTGGGTGTGCAGTGAGGATTTCTTTTTAAAACTATATGCCATGCTTATGGCTTAAAATTCAAACATTACAGATGAGCATATGGTTGAGAATCACTGCTCTACTCCATTATTGGAGGGAACTATTTCTTGTCTATCCTTCTAGAGATATTCTCTGCACGTGTGTCAGCACATGTGAGTCTCTACCTATATATGTAGCATAATTCTCTATTTCCTTCTTGTTTTTTATCTATGTCCCTTTTGTTTCAACCATATGATACAATTCTATACCCCTGGTTCTCAGCCCTGGCTGCACACTGAGTCATTTGGACTTTTCAAAACATATCAGGGCTCAAGGCCCACCTCAAGAGATTCTGAGTTATTGGGGGGATGCTGGGAACAGGTGACTCAAATGTTGAAGAGCACTGCTGATCTGTACACTCTACCCATGCTTTTTCCCAAACTAGCACAGCTGGAGGCCCATTCTATCTCAGTATGTAGAGAATGACCTCATCCTGTTTCCATAACTGCATCTTATTCCATCATATGGGGCTACCATTTATTTACCCAGCCTTAAAGGGAATTTGCAAAATTGTGATGATGATGATGATTGCCTCCTGTAAAAGAGGAGGAAGCAGGAACAAACTTCATTTGTTTAGCAACAGCCCAGCGCTACAGAGAGAACTCAAAAGCAAAAGCAACAGCCTTGCAGCGGTCAGCAAATGCAGGAGAGGAATGTTTTCATTTATAATGTTACCAAATTTATTTAACTGAGCCAGATAAAGCAGTGGAGCCAACGAGAGGTAAAGGACAGGCCTCAGAAGTAAACAAATCCATGAGAAGAAAGCTGCCCCACACCACCACCTTCTGCTATACCAACCCTGGGAAGAAGGGCCTGGGCAGGACAGCTGCTGGGAATATCCTGCTTGTTTGGATAACACATGGAGACTGTTCTTGACCCCTTGGCCTCCCCATTTTGATCAGGCCCCAAAGGCGGGGGCAGTAAGACAAAATGCCATGGCCTAAGGGGAAACATCAACATCCCTTCATTCACCAGCTACATCCCACCCTAGAGCTCTCAGACCAGGAGAAGAGCTGGTCCCGAAACCAAGTGTGGTGAACACGCCCAACCAGCATCCATCCTCTCTGCTTCTATTTGGGGCATCTGATCCCCAGTTCCTGTGAGCTGGCTAAGGATGCCCTCACACCCAGTTCCCAGGGTGGACATAGGACCCAGACCACAGTGTGGATTCAAGGATGGGCATGTGGGCTTCCCTGGTGGCGCAGTGGTTGAGAGTCCGCCGGCCGATGCAGGGGACACGGGTTCGTGCCCCGGTCCGGGAGGATCCCACGTGCCGCGGAGCGGCTGGGCCCGTGACTCATGGCCGCTGAGCCTGCGCGTCCGGAGCCTGTGCTCCGCAACGGGAAAGGCCACAACAGAGAGAGGCCCACGTACGGCAAAAAAAAAAAAAAAAAAAAAAAAAAAAGGATGGGCATGTGACTCAAGGCGCCCAATGAGAATCAACTTTAGGACTCTTGCTGGAAGTTAGGAAAGAAGATTTATTTTCCAGCAGTACTGCTAAGCTGGTGGGGAATGAGTCTGCATCTGCCATCTTTATTATCACTAAGGAAAAGCTTTCCTGAGAATGAAGCCAACAAAGAGAAAAGCAGAGCCAACAGGTATCTGATAACCACATATGAGCACCTGGATTCAACCAAGCCTGAAGGGAGAACCCCTTGACTTTTCTGTATAAGTCAACAAATCCCTCCTTGTCTAAAGCAACTTGAATTGGGTTTTTGTTTCCTGAGACCAAAGAACGTATGACTAATAAAGCAAAGGTGAGAAGTTAGAGGATGGGCAGGGAGGGCCCCTCTTTTCTCCTGTGTTTCATGTGTTCCTGTAAATAGACCTCTTTTCTTTTTTATTTAGGGGCTTGATATTAAGAACATTCAATTCGATCAGTCCGTGTTGGTGGATTGAGGAAAGATGGGATACAGCGTCTCACCCTACCCTTATTCCTCTAAATATCACAGTCCTATGAGGATGACTGCACCTAGGAGTTTGCTCAGGTAAGAGAAAGTACCAGGAGGTATAAGATTTGACAGGTCTCCTTTACCTACAGGCGCCTGTCACTTGGGCTTCTTTTCAGTAAGTGCCTGTAGGATGGGCACACCCACCTCGCTGATGCAACAGAGATTTATACCATCTGTCTACTACCAGCTCCTACCCTTGCTCATGAAGGAGGGGCCACATAGCCACAAGGCCAAGTCTTTTCTTGACTGTCATGTCAAGAAATAACATGAGTCATATCTGCCAAATTGTGCCTCCAGAGCTGGTGGCTTGAAGCCCAGAGACAAATTCATGTCAATCCCAGTCCCCTAACTTACTCTAAAAAGCAAACAGAGAAACTTAATCCTCCAACAGGCAAAACACTAGCAACAGCTCCACAAGGAGCGGTGGGCTGTTATGTGAACATTGCAAGTATCACCCAATCAAAGACAGGGCCATGGAGATTATAGTGGGCATCTGTTGGTTTTGCCTGCACAGCATCCATTCTCCATTCTGGTAAGTGGCATGTTGATTCTCCTTTGGGAAACCAGCCTTGCTCCATGATGTACAGTCTTGGTGGTGCTGTCAATCAAGGTGCCCAGCTCTCCCCTGGCCAAGGGGGTGGGGGTTGGGGGGTCATGTGACCCAAGATCAGCCCATCAAACTCTTGCTTGAATTTGATTCTTGAATCAGTACTGTTGCCATGTGAAGGTAGCCCATTAGTTCCTGCCACCTAGATCCAAGAGCCACTGTCCTGGACCCTGTTCCAGGGTCCACTGTTCAGGGTCCATTCTTCTGGACCCTGTTCTTTCTAAGGCCTGGCACTGCGTGAATGTAGAAACCCACACCTTTCCACTTGCTTTTTAAGACACCTACAGTCAATTTTTATTGCTTACAAAGAACCGAACAACTCCTGCCAATTCAAAGACATCTGATCTCACCCGCTTCTACAACATCCTTGAGGGCTGGTCACCAAGCTTCTCATTGCACACCTCCAGGACAAGGATTGTTCCACCTCCTAAGAACAACTCTAATACTAGAAAGTTCTTTAGACTGCATAGAACTCAGCCTCCCTGTAAATTCCCGACCCTGCCCTCCATGGCCCCTCCCCCTTTTCCTGGCTCCTCCTCCTGTTCTCCCTACCCCTTAACCTACTGGAATTCCTCAAAGGTCTGTCCCAGGTGCTGGTCTCTTCCCTGTGGACACTCTCTCCCCAGGCCATCTTGTCAATCTACAGACTTAAAAATCTGTTCATGCTGGTGACTCCCAAATTTGCACCTCTCAGCCAAGAGCTCTCCCCTACTTGCTCAGCACCACGATTTGGACCTCAAACTGAAGTTGCCCCAAACCAAGTCCTCGTTCTTCTGCCTCATTTCTGTTGTTGCTGCTTTTATAAAACAATTTATTAAATACGATAAGATATATACTTTAGAGGAAATGATGGTTACATTCAAAAGGTCTTTGAAAAAATCATGTAGTATCCAATTTTTTAAATTAATAACATTTACATTCCTTCTGCTTCGCCCTGTTATTAGACAAGTTTAAATTCACATAAAGTAACATGATATCTGTAAAGCTGAAAATTTTCCAAGCATATGGATATATTTTTCTTTACCACAACCTTAGCACAGGTAACAGTGAAGATATATACACAAAAAACGAAGTCCCTTGTTTCCATCCCTACTTTTATTTATGCTTCCCAGACTCTACAAAAAGGGATTTGAATATTCAAATAATAGCATCATAAATCATCAAAGATCATCAAAGGGAAGTAAAAAGGGAATTTTAGGGAAATGCTTGGTGTTTCAACTAATTTAGTCTCCATTTGAATCCACCTTATATTCAGTTCAACCCTGGAAACGAGTGTGTTGAGGAAACAAAGTTGCTATTGTTCTATTTCAGGGACACACTTGTGTCCTTTACATTAGACGTTTGTAGCACCTCACCTCTGAACCCAAACTTAAAGAATTAACTAAAGGTAATAGAGTCAAGGTTTTTCCGGTTTTCAGAGGTTCATCGGTGTTCACAGGAAAACAATAAGGATTATGTTGACATTAACCCTCTGAATGCAGCATTTGTATTTTTGACAGAGGGGGGAAAATAATCAAGATCTCTGGTGAGAATCTAAATGCTACTTAGTTTAAACTTCCGCCTCACTTCTGATGTTTCTGCTTACTCATCCTGGGAGCCACCCTTGGCTTCTCCCTCACTACTCACTTCCAGTCACCAATTCTGTCACACCTGACCCCAAATTATCACTCAAAACCAGCCTACTTCCCTCAGTGCAAAAATAGCCCCTGTCTGTGTTCTCCGAAGCTGTCATCTTGTTTCTCTAATGCCTGTCATCCCTCAGATCTCAGATGAGATGCCATTTCCTCCAGTTCTCCTGACCCACCAGCCTAGGTTTAACCTGCTTATTGTGCAATCCCACTGGCCTGAAACTTTCTAAGCCACTTTATTATTTCCAATCATATAATGGGGATAAAAAGAGTACCTACTCATAGAGTGCATGGGAGATTAAACGGAACAACATATTAAAAACTTGAACAGAAAAAATAAGCCTTAATACCTGGCACATAGTAGGTTCATCATAAATATTAGTGACTGCTATGGCCATTGTTGTTATTACTATTAAGAATAATACCCTTCCCTCCCAGACTAACTCCAAGCAGAAGAACCACATGCTGTGTTCACTACCGTACTACTAGTGCTGGCACATGAAAGAAGTTAGTAATATTTAATTGACTGACTGACTGATAGAGATTTGAAGCCAACGACCGTGCCCCGCCCCAACCCGACCCATCTCCCCTTCAGCACACTAAACATTTTCATTTCCTCCCAATATATTTGGGATGCAGGATACAACCTCCTCACCATTATGCTAGGTGCCCCGAGGCAAGTAAAGTCATAACAAAAATGCCCTCATGATGGAGACTTTGCACTTGCTTTCTTTTTTATTTGAATAAGTCTGCTGACGGTAGAAAATCTAAGTACAGAAGAAGAAAAAAAAAAAACTGAAAGGAAACACATAACACCTGAAATGTTGATGGGGGGAGTGATGTCTGGTTATAAGGACTTTGGGGTCTTGTTCTTCTTTTTATAATTCTTTATTCCTCTAATATTTTAAAATAATAAAGCAAATGTAGAATTTAATAAGCTTCATGAGGTTGGGGTTTCTTTCACTAGACAAAGAATTAAGCAAACTTTTACTGAAGCTTAAATTATAGTATGGAAATACATTTCAACTGATTTAAGTCCAACACCATGAAGAGAGAAATTATGGCACCCAAATTTCCCCTCCTTTGTCATACATACTAGGATTAATTAGATTACTATTCCGTCTATAGTTTTCATTTTTCTGGGCTTTATTTCATACAAATTTGTGCAGTTTTTCAACATTATATAGAAATCTATGAGAAAAAATATATACTATAAAATATACTGTTCTAGATGTACAGTTTGATGTGTTCTGGCAGATGCGTTACAGCCGTGTAACCATCCACAATCAAGAGCACATTTGCAACACCCCAAAAGTTCCCTTGCACCCTTTTACAGTCAAATCCACTCACCCCAGCCCCAGCCTTCAGCAGCCATTGATCTGCTTTCTGTTAGCACAGATTAATGGAACCACACAGTATGTACTATTTTCTGTCTGCCTTCTTTCACTCAGAATAATGTTTTGATTATTAATGATTAATAATGCAGTTGTATCAGTAGTTAGTTCATTTTCATTGCTGAGTAGTATTCCATTATATAGTTATTCCCAGGTTTGTTTATACATTCATCTGTTGATTGACATTTGAGGATTTTTTCCCCCAGTTTTTGGCTATTATGAATAAAGCTGCTATGAATATTCACTTATGTCTTTGTGTGGGCATATAATTTAACTTACCTTGGTACATACCTAGTAATGGTAGACAGTAATTCTATGCTTAACTGTATAAGAAACTGCCACTTTTTTCCAAAATGCTTGTATCACTTTATTTTTTAGAATGAAAACAATCTAATACATTGTTTTTTAATAGGTGTATAGGTCTCTTGGGGTCTCAGCAAGAACTGGGATTCACTCTAGATGTTCAATTAAAAAACACTAGCAACTGTGGAAAACTGTTACCACACCCAGGGCTACAGGTATCATCTAATGAAAAAGAATAACAAGAGCCTAGTGAGAGGAGAAACCAAGGAAGAGGGACCGCTGGCCAGGAGCTGTCACTGCAGAAGGAGGCCAGAGATGGAGGGAGGAAGCAGAGGGTGGAAAGAACCCCAAACTCTCTCTCCTCCTGCCCTCTAGTCTCTGGCTGCCACCTCCCATTGGCCCAACTCAAGACAAAAGCCATCAGCAGGGGAGTCCAGGAGATGCCATCCACTGGGGTTTACCTCCCCAGACACAGGGCAGGGCAGAGAAGGGTGGAGAATGGTGGCCCTAGAGAAAGGATCTCGTGGAGAGTAGCTAGACACTGTCTGTCCTCACAGGAGGGGAGAAAAAGGGCAAAGATTTGCAATGCTGCCAGAGGTCAACATTCACAAACCAGCGGAACCGTACTATCGCTATTGCTACCGCTACTACAACTGCAGCAACTACTACTGCTACTATTACCGCACCACCAGTAATACTACTAGCAACAACAACAGCAACTTTATTGAGTGCTTACTATCCCACAAGCACATGCTAAGTGCTTGTAAGGTTATCTTGTGAGAGTGGGTACGCCCTAACCACTACCCCATACTGCCTCCCTCAGAGGAAGGCCTGGAGACTTAGGCCCCCGTGCACCCTGTGCAGTGTGCACAAGCCACTCTGCACCTGAGTCTCCCCGTTTGTGGAAGCAGGCCTACCTATCCACCCTCTGGGACTATTTGAGCACTTAATACAACAGGGTAGTTCCACAAACATTTTTTGAGTCCCAGGGGCCCTGCGACACCATGATCTCTAATCCCGTAAGGGCTGCAACAATTCCTTTCAAATGAAGAAACAGTGGTTCAGAAAGATTCCCGGAATCTTAAAGCTACTTGCCCAAGATTAAAGAGCTAGTAAGAGGCAGAGGACGGGTCGACCTGTCCCCAAGGTCATTCTGCCCTTCAGGGAAGAACAGGAAGGGTAAATAAAATATTACGTTTGTAATAAAATGTACCAACGGTGAGGGTTTGGTGCCTTCACGCTCAGATCCACATACTGGCCCGCACGCTGTGAGACTCCAGCGTGGGGCTTTGCATCAGCAGCAAAGCTCCAGGGCAGCCAGCGCTGATGTGCTTCCCTCCATCGCCAGCTACTTCACCTGCAGAACCCTGTGGCCCAGAGTCCAGGAGTTGCCCGGGCAACCACCCACTCACTCAAGCATCCTTTACTGATCTTCCGGAGTGTGTTTACCGCGGGGGAGGGTCACGGGGTGTTTCTACCCTTTGGTGCCTTCTTAGAGATGACGTTAGCCTTTGGCACCTCCACTGATTTCCCAAGAAATCCAACAAGATCTAAATACAAACGCACAAGCTGCTGCAGTCTCGAAACTCAGCATTCTTGTCACGTCTTAATACCCTGTCATTTGAGCAACACTCATCCTCCATGCACTTTGAAATCTCTTTGCTTTATACTCTGCCAAAAGGTTCTGATGTTTCTGTACTGGCATTGACATGACGGAGAAAGGAACATGTGAGCCATGAGGGCTTCAAAAATAGCCTGGAACTTTCCAAGGAAGGGGCTCGTAGTGGGATGACAGGCAAGCTATTCTGCATAACAAAGCACTGTGTCCCCGGAGTCAGGCACAAGCCCACCCCTCCCCACGTACACTCACACACACCCATCAATCACTCCCTGAAATATCATATCTGTGGGAGGATGAGAGCATAATGGTATGATCAATGAAGCTCCTGAGAGGGCTGGTGGATGGACTCCATCCAGTGGGAAATTCTCTATTGACAACAGGTCAGTTTTGTTTGGAGTTAACCCATACTGATGGTGATGGTGATGATGATGATGATAATGAAGAAGAAGGTGGGGTGAGAAGGAAGGGGGAGATGGAAACAGCAACAGTAGTTAATATCTACTGATTGTCTACTATGTGCCAGGCACTGTTCTAGGCTCTTTACATAGATTAACTCATTTAATCCTCACAACCCAATGAGATAGGAATTACTAACAGCCCCATTTTACAGGTGAAAAAAATGAGTCTTGAGAAGTTAAGTAACTTGACAGTCAGGCTGGAACCCAGATTATCTGGCTCCAGAGTCTTAATGCTTAACTGCTACCCTCCACCTGTACTTCCCCCAAAAGAAGCCATTACCCCAGGTCCCCATTACAGGGGATGGAGAGGAAGGTTCCTTCATCCGAAAATTTTATGGAGAGACAGCACACAGAACCCTTTTCTCTGGACCCTCAGCCCCTAGGAATGCCTTGAGACCCACACTGAATCTCAGCATTTACTGGGCAGGCACGTCCCTGAGTGAGTACTTTCACCTCAAGAACCTTTTGGGGCAGGCTGCCATATTATCCTCCACTTTCAAGATTAGGAAACCAAGGATCAGTGTGCCGGTTTTCCCTGCTCCCCCACCAGATCCATTCTTCACCGGACTCTGCTATGATCTGAGCCCTGGAGGGCTAACCCCTGCAGAATTAATCACCTAGTCCCCCTGCCTCCTCGTTTCCAGCTGGGCTCAGCCAATGGGTGGGACAAACAGGTGACTGGAGAGGATAGAGGCTGGGATACTTCCTCCCCTTCCTCCTTGCCTTGATGCTGCCATTCGGGAAGCAGTTACATCCCTCCAGGACGACCGTTCATGCTGGCAAGCCTTTCTTCCTTAGCTCCACAGTCCCCACGCTATTTCCTCCACTTGCTTCTTCCTCCCTAGAGGTGTTAAATAATCCCTTCATTAAACTTGCTTCATTGAAGCTGCCTGAGGGATTTCTGTTTCCTGCTGAGATCCTGACAGGTACAATCACAAAGGTAGAAAAACTTGTCCAGAGACACACAGCTAATAAAAGGCAGATGAGGCTGGTTTTGAGCCTTGAGTCCACCATCTCAAGCACTCTGCCATATGGCTTCCTCAGAGCAGAGGCCACTAGCTCTAAGACCTATGAAGGTAAGGCTAGTGGCAGAAATGAGTTAAGCAAGTGGCTGAAGTACAAGAGGGGGTGGTGGAGACTGAGGCAAACCAGGGAGCACACGCCCCACTTACAGGTAACCACATGTAAAAGCGAGCACTGAAGCACCATGCACACCGAACACAAAGTACCTCCATGACCTTTTCTCACATTTTCCCCAGAATCTCACCACTCCCTTTCCAAAAACCTCTTGCTGTCAGAATTACTCCTGATAGCATCCTAAAGTTCTTTTCTCCTCAAACCTATTCCCAATCCTCCCCACACAGGATTTTAAATCAGTTCTCCA
Organism: Phocoena phocoena; assembly: GCF_963924675.1. Lineage (NCBI taxonomy): Eukaryota > Metazoa > Chordata > Mammalia > Artiodactyla > Phocoenidae > Phocoena > Phocoena phocoena. The sequence continues at coordinate 20,070,986 of NC_089233.1, forward strand.
CTTTTAAAAGATGCAGGCAACAAAGATAATTAATTCTCTGGCTTCAAAGGCTGCTTCCCGGACCCACTGCATTTTCTGAACGTCACCACTGCCACTACCACCAGCCTCTTGCCCCCATGGGTAACTATGTGCACTGCTTCTGTCCTTCTGATATATGCTGTATGGGGACTGGGAACCCAGCCACAGCTGCTGTCCGAAGGAAGGATGAGAGAAGGAATATTCGATCTCGCTGCCTGCAGTCTGCAACGTAGCAGTGTCATCTGCACTGTGGGCAGAAAAGGCACGGGAACCTCCCCGGGGGAGAGAGAGGAGGTGCCCTCTGCACCGATGACCTTGACATCAGCCCAGCTGCTGGTGTCCAGAGCAGAGACTCCCCTCCTCACAGAGCTATTGGTAAAGCATCTCACAGTGGGGAGCTGCAAACTGGCGGCCTCGGGGCTCCCTGGGTTTGGCCCGCACTTGTTTTTTATCATAAAATAATATAAAACCATTGCCAATAAATGCTGGAGAAGGTGTGGAGAAAAGGGAACCCTCCATTACTGTTGGTGGGAATGTAAATTGATACAGCCACTATGGTGAACAACATGGAGGTTCCTTAAAAAACTAAAAATAGAACTACCATATGACCCAGCAATCCCACTTCTGGGCATATACCCGGAGAAAACCATAATTCAAAAAGAGTCATGTACCACAATGTTCATTGCAGCACTAGTTACAATAGCCAGGACGTGGAAGCAACCTAAGTGTCCATCGACGGATGAATGGATAAAGAAGATGTAACACGTATATACAATGGGATATTAACCGTAAAAAGGAACAAAATTGAGTTATTTGTAGTGAGGTGGATGTACCTAGAGTCTGTCATACAGAGTAAGTAAACCAGAAAGAGAAAAACAAATACCATATGCTAACGCATATACATGGAATCTTAAAAAATGGTACTGATGAACCTAGGGACAGGGCAGGAATAAAAACGCTGATGTAGAGAACGGACTTGAGGACACGGGGGGAAGGGGAAGCTAGGACGAAGTGAGAGAGTGGCATGGACATATATACACTACCTGCATAGCACAGGGAGATCAGCTCAGTGCTTTGTGATGACCTAGAGGGGTGGGATAGGGAGGGTGGGAGGGAGGCTCAAGAAGGAGGGAATATGGGGATATGTGTATACGTATGGCTGATTCACTTTGTTGTACAGCAGAAACTAACACAACATTGTAAAGCAATTATACTCCAATAAAGATGTTAAAAAGTAAAACATTGCCAATACTTAAATAGGAGAGTTCATGGGGTTTTTTTCATCTTATTGAAGTATAGTTGATTAACAATGGTGTGTTAATTTCTGCTGTACAGCAAAGTGACTCAGTTATACATATATATTCTCTTTCATATTCTTTTCCATTATGGTTTATCACAGGATATTGAATATAGTTCCTTGTGCTATACAGTAGGACATACTACATATACTAGTTTGCATCAGCTAATCTCAAACTCTCTCATGGTTTTTAAAAATCCGTTGCTGGCTTTTCTTTCCAAAAATCGAAGTTATGGCAACAATGGGCCCATATTCTTGTGTGGTGACAAAGCAGTTAAACCCGAGTCCTCTAACACGGAAACTCCAAGAGGGCCGGGAGTTTTGTCCTGTTCCTTCACTGCTCTATCTCCACGCCTAGAACAACGCTTGGCACATGGGAGATACTCAATAAACATGTGTTGACTGTAGGAATATGTGCTCCCCCTTCCAGACCACCTTGTATTCTCCACTTCACAGCAGTCCCCATTTGGCTCAACTTACCCAGTTAAGTTCTCTTCCAGGCCCCTGCAGACAGTTGAGTTTGAGACCCCCAACTTACACTGCGGAATTCAAAGGCAGGCAAGACACAGTCCCTGCTCGTCGGAAATGAAAGATGAGAGGACAGAATCACCATTACCCCTTATAGAACAGGTACTACGTGCCAAGCACATACTGGCTCCTTTAATCCTCACAACAGCCACGTAGGAGGTCCTGTTATTATCCCTCCCAGGCAGAAAAGGAAGGTGAGTGAGCACAGGGAGAGAAAGTAACTTGACCAAGGAGATTACACAGCAGCAGGTAGGGAAGGCAGGATTCAAATCCAGGTAGGCGACCTCCAGAGCACATGAAAAATAACCCTACGATGATGAAAGAGGGAAGAGCCAGGCCACAGAGACCCCTTGGCTTTAGTCCTCCGAGCCCTAATGAAGCTACTCCTCAGCAGAGACGGAATTCTGGGACTCCATGGCTTGCTGCAGTGATGCTCTGGATTCATTTAATGCATCTTCAACTCAGTTCAACAGGAAGCCACTGTGAGCAGATGCTCCATGAGGAGCCATCTGATAAGGTGCTTAAGGAGTTTCGCTTGGCCTCTAGCTTCTCAGCTAAAGATACCCCCATGGTCCTCTTAGTTTTGCTCTAACAAAAATGTCAACTCACAGATGGTCTTTCCTCAAACCACATGAGTTGCAGTGGCCAAGAGAGAGATCATTCAAACTTGGCCAACCTACTTGGACCCAAGTGCCTCGGCAGCAGAAAGGAAGCTTCCAGCCCAAGAGCGCCACAGAGCAGCTAAAGCTGGCAGCTGGAGATGAGGACAAACAGTGCAAGACAAACGTCTGTCTGCAGCAGGGGGAGGGGAGGCCCCGCTCTGCATTTGGGCAGCTTCCGGAGCACGGAGAGGTGGAGTGGAAGGTTTAGGAAACACACAGACTATTTCAGCTAAAATCCCAGCTCTACACGTCCAGTCGCCTGCTCATGAGGCAACTCCCCTCTGAAGGGCCTCTGTTTCCTCATCTGTACAATGGAGCTGATCAGATTTTTATATTTGTTCATAAAGTCATTTATTCAATTTATTTATCCATTCGTTGTTCACCAAACACGTACTGAATGTCTATTGTGTGCCAGGCACTGCCCCAAATATAAGAGTAAATGTATATATTATACATCATTAAAAGTTTATATATCTTAAAAAAAAAAAAAAGTAAATGATGAATGAGATGGATGAGGTGTCTGCCCTCCTGGAAGTTATTGTAAAGAACTCTAGTCCAAGTTTTCCCATCTCTGGGATGGAGAGAATACTGACTTTGAAAGGTTATTTAGAGAACTAACATTATTTTTTTTTATAAATAAAAAATAGCAAGCATTTAATTATCAAGTGCCCGGCAATGTTCTAGACCAGAGGTCAGGAAACCTTTTCTTCAAGGCTAAGGGAGCAAAGGGACTTCCCTCGCCGTCCAGTGGTTAAGACTCCATGCTTCCAGTACAGGGGACACGGGTTCAATCCCTGGCTGGGAAAGTCAGATCTCACATGTCACGCAGCATGTCCGAAATAAATAAATAAATAAAATTTCTAAAAGGATAAAGGAGCAAATTTTTTTTTTTTTTTTTTTTGCGGTACGCGGGCCTCTCACTGTCATGGCGTCTCCCGTCGCGGCGCACAGGCTCCGGATGCGCAGGCTCAGCGGCCATGGCTCACGGGCCCAGCCACTCCGCGGCATGTGGGATCTTCCCGGACCGGGGCACGAACCCGTGTCCCCCGCATCGGCAGGCGGACTCTCAACCACTGCGCCACCAGGGAAGCCCCAAAGGAGTAAATAATTTAGGCTGCACAGGCTGCCCAGTCTCTGTCAATACTACGCAAATCTTCCTTGTAGCACAAAAGCAGCCACAGACAACATGTAAACAGGTAGACACAGCTGTGTTCCCCTAAAATTCTGTTTACAAATTCAACCGGTGGATCCATGAACCACAGTTTACCGACTCCAGTTCTAGACCAGCCCTGTCCAGGAGATCTTTCTGCGATAAGAGAAACATTCTATATGCACTGTCCACTTGGAAGGTGGATGTTGTGACTGAGAAACTGGATTTTTTTTTTCATTTCATTTAACTTTCATTAATTTAAATTTAAGGGCTTCCTTGGTGGCACAGTGGTTAAGAATCCACCTGCCGATGCGGGGGACACGGGTTCGAGCCCTGGCCTGGGAAGATCCCACATGCCGCGGAGCAACAAAGCCCACGTGCCACAACTACTGAAGCCCACATGCCTAGAGCCCGTGCTCCACAACAAAGAGAAGCCACTGAAATGAGAAGCCCGTGCACTGCAACAAAGAGTAGCCCCCGCTCGCCGCCAACTACAGAAAGCCCGTGCACAGCAACAAAGACCCAAAGCAGCCAAAAATAAATAAATAAATTTCTACATACACACACACACACACACACACACACACAAACACACACACAAATAAATAAATTTAAGTAGCCACATGTGGCTTGTGGCTACCATATCTCACAGGAAGGAGAGAGATGCCTTCTAACACGTTTAATCCCCCCAGCAGCCCCTAAAGTACACAAAATGCTAGCATACTGTCACAAGCAGATCCTCAAAAAACGCAAGTGAGGGTTTATTGTGATGTTGCTGGTGTTGATGGTGATGATGGTGGTGATGCCAACAGTTCTCAAGCCAAGAGCCACGCCCTAGGATTACCCATTCCCAAGGCTAGCCAGAGGGAGGAAGATCGCGCAGAGATCAACAACAACTAATTGAGACAAAATGAGAAAAGAGGACGCCTCACGCAGAGCCCCAGGCAGCCCTTGGAAGTCCTCGGACACATACCCCTCACTAACCTTAATAACCTCTTCCCCAGGAGGCGCAAGGCCACCTCCTTAGATCAAACCCGCCAACAAGTGCCGGCAACAGTCCACTGGGCAGCCCAATGACATCAGAGAAGACGGCCTCCCACCAGAAAGGGGATAGCCTCCAGCCCCCAACTGAAACTGCCCTTCCCTCATCGATCACGACTCCTAACTGACGTGCGGCAAACGAGGCATCACAGCCTCTTTTATCCACCCCCCCACCGAATTTTCGAAATGCAAGTTTCAGCTGTCCAGTGAGCCTGCTATGTTTCAGGTTCTGTTCCAGGCTAAAAAGAGCTATTATCTGTTGAGAGTGTATGATGTGCTGGACACTGGATAAAATAGAATAATTTGTAAGTAGAAATAACCACAGTTTGCAGGGATTCCATGTTGACCACGTGCCAGCCACCATGCTGGGCACTTCCTATGTGCGATGACCACTCACTCCACACAGTGGCTCAGTGAGGAAGGGACTATCTCCATTTTATTATTATTATTATTTATTTTTTTTTTAGCCGCACTGCACGGCATGTGGGATCTTAGTTCCCCGACCAGGGATCAAACCCGTGCCCCCTGCAATGAAAGCTCGGAGTCCTAACCACGGGGCCACCAGGGAATTCCTCATTATCTCCATTTTAGACAAGAGAAAACTGAGGCTTGAAGAGGTGAAGGAATTTGGCTACGTTCGAGGGGTGCAACCTGAATTCAAACCCGGGTTCATCGGACACTAGCCCAGACTCGAAATCCTAAGTCTGGACCGCTGAAGATAGAAATATGAACCAGACAGATGTGGCCCTGCCCTGGCGGGGAAGACAGACGATGGCACAGGTCACTAGAGGCTGAGTCAGAAGCCCAGTGGCAGAGGAGGAAAAAGCCCAGTGGAGCGCTGGGGATCTAACCAAGACTTGGCAGAAAAGGGTAATCAGGGTGGAGGAGGTCCCACAAGGAGTGACTTCTGAACTGAGGTCCAAATGGTGTGTAGGGGTTCACCAACCAAAGAGTAGGCCAAAGTGGGCTCCATAATTAGGAAAATCACGTGCAAAGTCCAGAGAGTGTGTGGCACATTCAAGGAACCCAAAGAAACACAATGTGGCTGGAAACCCCAACGTGGGGGTAGGAAGGAGGGAGAGACAGAAACCTGAGTGGTCCCAGAGGTAAACAGAGATGTTAGGAATAGGAGCCAGTGGGAGGTGGCCAGGGCTGGGGCATGCTGAGTTTCACGTCTAGGTGGCACAACCAAATGGAAATCCCTAACTCTAGAGGGTGGGGAAATGGAGGTCTCATCTCAGAAGTGAAGTCAAGACTGGAGATAAGAGGTCAGAATCCTGCCCAGACAGGCAAGAGCAGAAATAAGGAGAGGATTCACAGAGACAGAGGAGAACAGAGCACTGAGCCCAGAGATGTGGTGTATGGACATCTGTTGTTTCTTGCTGTCCAGAATCCATTCCATCCTGTAACAGCACTTTGGTCTGCCTTTGGGAAACCACCTCTCCTCACTCTCAGTCCTTGTGGTTTAGGTGGAACTAACTCTAACCTTGGCTCCAAGGGTGATTATGTGGCCCAGCCTGGCCAGTGAGAATACTGCATCCTCCTGGCCACTGGAATCGGCTTGGGGACGTAAACATGATCCAAGACAGGCCAATGAGAATGACACTGAAAACTTCTGCAGGGACTCTTAGGACCGAGGGACTTTTGTTCCGCTGATGGAGCTAAGCTGATGGAGATAAATCTGGACCTACCAGTTGCCACTACTGACTCATTAGCAAAGAACACACCTGAGAATAAAGCAATGCAGAGGAAAGCAGAGTAATGATGTGGACAGAGTCAGATGGCCGATCATCATCTGAATACCTGGATCACACCTTCTCTGAAGCCACTGTATCCCGAGATTCCCAATTATGTGATCCAATAATTTACTTTTTTACTTAAACCAGTTTGAGTTGGATTTTTCTGTCATTTACAACTGAAATACTGAGACACTTGGAGGTGCCTAAAATTGGGTAATCAAAGAAAGAAGAACCAGTGAACAAGAAAGAAGAGGAGGCGTCAGAAGTAGAAAGAGAATTGTACCAGGTGTCACAGAAACCGAAAAGGGGAAGAGTTCTAAGAAAGGACAGCCATCCGTTGTGTCAAATGCCACAAGGAAGATGAAGACATAAAAGGCTATTGAAGTTAGGATCCTGGGCGACTGTTTGGGACACCTCAGAAGCAGATCCTAAGATGCTGCTTGAAGTACAAGCAGTTCATCTGAGAGGTGATTCCCGGGAGCACCAGTAAGGAATGGGGAAGTGAGACAGGGGAGCAAAGACAGCCTAGAAAGATGCGTTTTCAACCTCATTACCACTCTGGGCAACTGGATCTAAGTCCTGCTCCAGGAATCACAAGCCTCAGAAGTATTTCTCCCTAATGCCCATCAGTTAGTGGTTGGGGGCTGCTCCTGGAAAGGGGCCATCAAATGCCCCACTCCTCGCATGCCCAGTCTAACACGCATGTAGACAGGATGAGCCAATGGCCAGAGCAAGCTCACAGGCAAACACATGCAGGTGTGGCCAGGTGGGAGTCAGGCCAGAAGGAAAAGGGACACGAGCGGGGACCCCCAGCAGTGTCTGCACAGCATGTTGCCAGTTTCTCTGCACCTCAGTATCCTCATCTGTAAAATGGGGGAAATCACCCAGAACTGCTGTGAAGATTAAATGAGGATAAATCCATACTCAGCCCGGCGCCTGGGAGATGGTGCTAACAAACACGTGTTGATTATTTTTTACTTTGGGTGACCTTTCGGGGAGTGATTTCTATACAGGGTTATGGAAAGCGGGACCACAAGTGGCAGCAGACAATGCAGACTGCTAATCTGAGGCAGCACCAAACCCAGGAGACTCCGGCTGGATAAATAATAATCGCTAATATTCGATTTAAACAGCAAGCAAGCTTGTGTCTATTGGCGTGCAAAAGTCCTCTATTTAGCAAGAAGGCTTTCCCGCTAGGCACTGCCTTTCCACCCATCCCTTTGTAAACCACCAGTCACTCCCACTGCTGGAAGCAAAACAGCCAACAGTGCATTCACTCAGTTTTCTTTGGTCCTGTCCCAAAGTTGCATTAGCGAAAGGTTTAGGAAGATCAAATAGAGAGACGAAGAGACTCAGAAATTGCCCCCATGGTATCAGCTTCTCAACAGTCAGGGCTCCTTTTTTGGCCCAGGTTGATTCTAAAATAAACAAATGGAAAGTGGCCAGGTACATAATGATGAATCACCATAACACCTCTCATAGGCACACAGCTCACCAGGGTTTTCAGCATACTGTTTCCTTTATCCTTGACATGATCCACAGGGGGTAAGCAATGTATCTAAGTGTTTATTTTGTGAATATTTTGGCATTTACGTAACACTTACAATGAGCCAGACACTCTTTATCTGTTTTATAAATATTAATTCATTTAATCCTGGTAAGAACTATGTTCCATTATTACCCTCATTTTACAAATAAAGAAAATAAGGCACAGAGATGTTAAGTAAATTGCCCAAGGTGCACACAGTAATAGGTGGCAAAACCAGGATTTGAATGAAGGCAGTCTGGGTCTAGTACCTGGCTCTGAACTACGCTGCTACCTCTAAGGTAATGAGTGAACTTGAGCTCTCCTAAACCCTGGCACTAGATCAATCTATTTCTGCAGGTGTTGGTAAGGAGGCATTTAAAGTAACAAAGAAAGAGGAGAAGAAATAACAGTTGCCAACAATAGCTAACATTTACTGAGCATTTCCTAAAGGCCAAGTGTTGTGCTCAGCAATAATAGTGACAACAATCTTCAGAGCAATGCTAGGAGGTAGGACCATTTTATCCCCATTTTGTAGATGAGAAAATTGAGACTTAGATCTTGTGTAAGGTCACTCATCACAAAAGTGGGAGAGCTAGTAATTGAACTCACGTCTGCCTGCCTACTACTAAATGTACTGCTAACTTTAAGACCAGTGACCCCTGCAGGTAGAGAATAATGGAGCTTTGAATTGAAGGACAGTTGGGACCAAATGCTCAGTTCCATAGACCACAGTTCCCTGGTGATGGCCAGACAACGGGAAAAGTACAAGGAGGTGCCTTCAGGGCTGATTCAGAGGGTGGTACAAATACTGAGGTGAAGGGTGGGGAAAGAGGTTTTGCTAAAACTGCCCAGGAACAGCCTGAGAGACCCAGACTTCAAGAGGGCCAGGAGGGCGTAGGCTTCACGTAGGACCAGACACAGAGGGAACAAACGCTGTGCCCTGCTGAGTACTAGAACATGTGGCTGAAGCTTTGTTTTGATGGAGTGTTTTTGTCTCCTCTCTCCTGGGATACCTGAGGCTTTGGGTGGGTACTCAACTTTTTCAAAACAATAAAAAATAAAAGAAACAGAAAACAACATTTCCTTCCCTTTTCTTTACTCTTTCAGAGCTTACCAGGTTCAGGGGCCATAAAATTACTAGTTTATCATTCAACTCTACTTAGAATAGAAGTCATAGAATTCCAGTCCCTGACCATAATCTCTCGGACACCTGTATGTCCTAAAACTTTTTTCTTTTTTTAAAAATATGCAAATGTTTATAGCACCTTTTTTTTTTTGAGGTATAATTGATTTACAATATTATAGCAGTTTTGGATGTGCAACATAATGATTCAAAATTTTTAAAGATTATTCTCCATTTAAAGTTATTATAAAATATTGTCTATCTTCCCTGCTTTGATTTCATACATAGCAATTTGTACCTCTTAATCCCCTCCCCCTCCCCCTTTCCCTATCCCAACTGGTAACCACTAGTTTGTTCTCTATATCTGTGAGTCTGCTTCTTCTTTGCTATATTCACTAGTTTGTTGTATTTTTTAGATTCCACATATAAGTGATAACATCCAGTATTTGTCTTTCTCTGTCTGACTTATTTCACTAAGCACAATATCCTCCAGATCCACCCACATTGTTGCAAATGGCAAAATTTCATTCTTTTATGGCTGAGTGGTATTCCATTGTGTATGTATACCACATTTTCTTTATCCATTCGTCTGCTGATGGACACTTATGTTGCTTCCACATCTTGGCAATTGGTAAATAATGCTGCTATGAACATTGGGGTGCAGGTATCTCTTCCAATTAGTGTCTAAAGTTTTTTCTTTATTAACTTCAACTTTATTCATATTGGACACCACTGTACATTATCTACTGGGTCTATTTTTAGTAGTATTTCTTAATTTGATAGGCAATTCATGAATACATTCTTCTTTTAAAAGGTTGAATTATTTTTACATAATCAAAAAATGTCTAATCTTTTCCTTTATGGCTTCTGGGTTTCCCTCACTCAAGGTTATAGGTATATGCTCCTAAAATTTCCTCTAATATTCTTGATTATTTTTACTTTAAAATTGTTACTCTGTCTGTAAATTTACTCCATTCGTAATTTCTTCTTTTATAATATGTGAGTTAGGAGTCAAATTTCGCATCCTTCCATGTGGCCACCCAATTATGCCAGTACCATTTATTAAATAAACCATTCTTTTCCCATTGATCCAAAATGTCACCTTTTAATACATTAAGTTCCCATGTTTCCCAAGACCCTTCAGTCCTCTTTGGGACTGTAGCTTCTTATGCCACAGCTGGAAGAATTTTCAGCAATCATTTGAAGTGTGTTTCATGGCTTAACAATAGGTATTTTATCTTTTAAAAGACATTTCTTAGAGGCACTTTCTCGCGCTGCTGGTGGGTGCATAAATTGGTACAACCTTTTGGAGAGCAATTCAGCAATATCTACTATAACTGAAAATGTTCCCTTCACTTCTTTTGCCCTAAAAACCCTCCTTCTAAGAATATTCTACAGAAATAGTTACTGAAGTGCCCAAGAATATGCACAGATGCATTGCTCAACAAGAGAAAAAACTGGAAACAATCCAAATGCCCATCAATAGGGTATTGGTCAAATAAATATAAATATAATATAAATAAATATGGCGGTCACCATATTATGGAATACAATGTAGCCATTTAAAAAAATATGGTAGATGTAATTAAGGCATTGATATAGGAAAAAGTCCAAGAGGTAACAAGTCAAAACACTGTAGGCTGTAATATATAGGATATGCTTTCATTTTTGTTAATTAGTAATATCTGTTTATATTACAAGTAAAAAATTTCAAAGGATAATACAGTTAATGTTGTCTGTAGTCTCTATAAGATAGAAACTTTCTATCTAGATTACATAGTTATACATTGTTACATTCTTTTATAGTAAGTGTTTTTTTTGGTGACCAAAAATACAAAAATATTTGGTAATTAAAAAACACAAAAATAGAAATGCAGACAGCCTGTGAATGAGTAAGTATGAAGTAGTCCCATTTGATGAATGAGGATCCCATGGCACCGGAAGTCAGTGTAGGAACAAAACTCAAATTCAAAGGAAAGTTCCTTTCAGCCCTGTGGTGCCACCCCAACCCATGGCATGCCATCCCCTCAGGAGGAGTCAACCTCTCTCTGGCCTGGCTCCAGCCGCTTGGCCTTGGTCATCCACAACTACCGTCTTCCCCTCCATCAGAACCCCCTGGTCACTTGCTCAGGGCAGAGGCAACACTTCTGAGGTCTTACCCATGGTGGGAGAAGTAAATGCCTCATTGGCACCTGCTAAGAGTCATCAGTGGCATCCAGTGCAGTAAGTAGACAGGCTGAGTCCAATACTTCTTGGTAACCAACACCGGAGAGCCAGGAGCCTGCACCTTGTCTCTCCATGTGCTTTTGTGATGTTCTAGGCCATCTTAAGCATTAGTGCTGTTACTCCCCAGAGAACACCTCCACCTGCCCTAATGCACACATATCTCCAGATACAGAACACTGGGCCAGGCTGAGACACTGTTCTGTGCTGGGGCTGGGGTCAAGAATGGGGCCTCAGAGTCAGTGAAGAACCTGCCTGGGAACAGGAATGAACTGAAGTACGCAGATAGGAAGGCTGGATATATCATAAATGTGGCACGAAAGAACACAGGTATAGTCCACCAAAGAAAGAGCTGTCAAAAGTAGGCAAGACTGGCTGACACCATATAACAAGCATGATACTCAAACTAATGACTAGCGTTTCTTAAGCGCCTACTTTTATCCTGTGCCCGGCATTGTTCTAAGTGCCTTACGTCAACTCATTGAATCTTCACTATAACCCTATGACGTGGGTATTTTATTCACAATTTACAGATGAGGAAACTGAGGCAGGAAACCACAACGTCACATAATGATAGGCAGTGCAGTTGAGTTGAACCAGGTGTTCTGGCTGTAGTGCCCATGCTATACTGTCAGTTCAGAATGCGTGTGCTCATCACTGACCACTCCCAAACGCTTTCATTACTCTTTACTCCATCATCTACACTGGCTCTCACAAAAGGGTAAAAGTTACCACCACTGGAGAAAATGTCTAGCCACGGGTCTTGATATAAGACACCTCCCAGAGGTATTGAACAGGCCAGGAAGTGCACAGAGCCTGCAGAGCCCACCACCGCTTCTGAGGAATTTCCCCCTGGAAGGGTCTTCTGCAAGAGCCCCTGAGGCTCCTGTCCATGTGAAACTAACAGAGCTCCCCTGGTCACAAAAATTAGCCTAGCAAGATTTCCCTAATACCTCCTTCTGTCCACCCGCTTATATCCCTCTCATAAGTCTTAGATTTATGTATTTCCTTAGTTCTTTTATAGCATTCATCACATTTAATATCTGACTGCCCTCTGACTGTATACTCTTTGAGAACAGTGACTGTGTCTGTCTTATTCATTACTGTAAGCCTGGAATTCAGCATAGAGTTTGACACTTGAGTAGGTGCTAAATTAACATCTGTTATGGAATCAGATGGATGGATGGATGGATGGATGGGTGGATGGATGGGTGGATGGACGAACGGACGGGTGGTTGGATAAATGGATCATGTGGCCTGGCATAAATTTTCCATACCAGACAGTGTCAAATTTAAACCAACCAGGGTCTCTCTGGGGTGGAGAGATAAGAAACACAGCAGATAGCTTTGGTGAGCTAGAACGTACATGGAGAGAAGCCCACAAACCCAGCTCTCTAAGAGAGGTGATAAAGCATCCTGTCTTGGTATAACCATGCAGCTGATGAGACCATTTCCCCCTCCATCCTATTTCCCCATACACACTTGCAGTTAACCTTCACTCTACCTAAGGTATTCTAGACAAGGCTTTCCTTTGCAACCTGAAGAATCCATCTAGCACTCCGGGATATTTCACTGCGTTCTAACTTCAGACCAAGCTTAAAGCCAAAGGAATAACTCCAAGGGGCAGAATTTCAAGCAAAGGGGAGCCAAGTAGGGGAGTCTTTCTAAAAGTCCTCACATCACACAAGAAGAGATGTGACCTACCAAGCCAAACCTAATAAAGCTGGCCTTGTCTGTAAAAGGATCTCTAGAGCCCCTAATGCTGCTCCCAGATTTAGTACTACTGCACCCTGGGGTGCTGTATCCCCACCAACCTGACAGCCCTGTGCCCAACAGAACTTGGACCAGGAGATACGAGTGACTGTGTGATTTTACTCATAGATTGAGTACCCCCAAACACACACACACACACACACACACACACACACACACACACACATACACACACACACACACACACACACACACACACACACACTGCTCCAGCCATACTGAACTCTCAGGCATTCTCCACATGCGTCATGCTCTCTCCTTTCCATCAGCCTGAAATGTTCTTCCCCTAATTATTCTTTACTTGGCTAACTGTATCCACCCATATTTGATTATCAAAAGATATTACCTCTTCTTGGAAGGCCTCCCTGACCTTTCCCCAAGATCTGAATAGACGTCCTCTTGTACACTGTCAGAATTGCATGGGTGCACCCCAATCATGGCATCTCTGAATTGTTCTGTAATGCCAGTTTACATCTCTCCCAGTGAGATGGTGAGCTCCTTGAAGGCAAGACTATCATTTATTGTAACTGCAGTATCTAACACTCAATGAACATGTTGGATGAATATACAATTGAGTGAATGAATACACTAACACATCACATCTCCAGCTGAAGCCCTTCCTTTCTTGCCATGAAGAGCTTCACTCAACCACCCACGCATTCTTGAGACCACAGGAAGAAAATCAAATAATCCCCAAAGCTCTGATTGGCAAATGAAAACAACAGCTAAAAGGAAACGTAATTTCTAACAGTATGAAAGCTCTCAGCAGAAAATTCTCAATTAATTCCAACAGTCCCTGAGTGTGATGCCCAGAGCTCTCTCCCAGCTGCAACAGGGGGTTGCCCAGTGCCGGCTGGAGAGCGGAGGCCCCAGCTGAACCGGCCAGCTGCTGTGGAACAGACACTGGGGAAGGGCAGCCCCCAGTCAGCAGCCAGGTCGTCCACACTGACAAGAGAAGCTGGAAATTGTCTATGGTTTCTGAACACTGGCAACAAATCCAGTGCTGAAAACTAAAACCCCCATGGACGGCTAGTTAGCTTTCTCTGGAGTAAATCATGGAGAAAAGAACAGCTAGGTGGTGAAGGCTCGGGCTCTGGAGAGCCACAGTCATGGGGCTCTGCCATTCACTGACTGAGTCCCTTCCAGCAAGCTGTTCAAGCTCTGTGCCCCAGGAAACCAGGAGGATAATGCCATCTCACAGGGCTGGCATGAAGATTAAATGCAATAAGGCACACAGAAGGCTCAGCACAGTACCCACAGTACCCTGCACGTGGTAAGCAGTAAACAAATGCCCTCTCTCTGCAGACCACCTGAGACCAAGGTTTGCAGCCTCCCCCAACTGCACTGTGATTCCACACCTACAGCGCTCACTCCTGAATCTGCCAATTCCGGCCTCATCGCATCCAGAAGCTCCCACAGCTCCTGAGCCAGCTTCCCTCCATCACTCAGGTCTGCGTGCAGAGCATTTCCATGGCAATAACCTGCTCCACAAAAGGTACAGTAAATATTTACTATTTTTTCACACATTTCCGCTTATTTGGGTCTAACAATCTAACTGGCATGCTCCACGGCTTCGGAAAACGACAATGGAGAAGCCAAGCCTCTGGGAGCTAAACAGAAGCACCTTCTGCATCAAGGACAGCAGCCAGCCACGTGGATGAGGAAGAATATCACGTAGCCACAGATCCAGAGACTTGAGGAAGCTCGGCTCAAGGATGCCTCCCAGACCGCTTAACCTCCTCCTGCCACCCCAGCCTCCCAGCATCAAATGCGGTGCACGGCAAAGATTCTTAACATGCCCTCCGCCCTCTCTCTCCCTCTCTACTCAGACCTCCGACACCCACACACAGGCAGAGGTCCTCTCAGAGAATTTTTCAGCCTCGTTCACACATACACGGAACACAATATCTACTCAGAGTCTTAAATGATAAACACCCAAACGTGTTCACATACATGAACACACACACACACACACACACACACACACACACACACACACACGAGTCTGATAACCAGCAGGACCCCACTGTGCCTGCTCAGGAAGGGGAAGGCTTCCTGGAATGAGGGGGGCGCTTCTCTGCTCGGGGCTTTTGAAATGTCAGCTGAGCCAGGAAAGAGGTTGTGATTCACTCCCTGACTCACTCCCTTCTCTGCAGCAGACCCCATCTCTGGAAGGTAGGGCAGCACACAGCTTCGTCATTCACTCCCTCATTCAGGCCTAAAACCTGTTTGCAGCAAAAAAAACAGCAAACTCATTCAGGCACAAAACTCTGTGCACAGCCTTGCACTAGTCCCTGAAGAGACAGGCGTGAATAAAATGTAGTCCCTGCCATCAAAGTTTCTCACTGTCCGACAGATGGAAAACAAACAAGTCAGCACAGATCAAAGGACTATCAGAGGGGAGATGAACCCAGACGCCATTTAGAAGACTGAAACATTTGACCATAAAAGTATGATAGGTCCACATGGCAAAACAATTTGTAAACAAAAAGGAAAGACACAGGACAGAGCAGGGGGATTTATTTCCAACATATAGCACAGATAAGAGATAGGTCTCCACCATATATAAAGACAGTTAGTATCAATCAATAAGAAAAAGCCCACTAGAAAATGGACAAAGTAATATGAAGAGGGAATCCCCAGAGAAAGCAATACAAACGGGCAACAGGCACAGGAACTGCATGAATATCTGGGAAATGCAAATGAATCCAAGATACTTTTTCACCCATTAGACTGGCAAAAATGGAAAAGAACGATAATTCCCAGTGTTGACACACATGTGGGTTGAATGAATGGTGAATGGATGAGTGAAAGTATCGTCAAGCCCCTTACAGGTGGAGGGTGGGCATTCCACTAGTTTTGCTACTTGCTTCCCTCCTCCCATGCGCTTTGCATGTGACAGACACTCAGCAGTCCTCTCTGTAGAATCCAGTGAAACAGGGAAGGTATTGCTACCGATGGGAGCCGCAGAGGCTTTTTATTATTCAAACACCCCTCCCCATGGCTCTTCTGGGATCGGGGATGATTCAAGTAGGCTAACGGATCTGGGAGCAGGAGCGAGGGACAAGGAAGAACAGGGCTTTTTACCCAGAGACCGAAGTGCTCCTTCGACAATGGCCACTCCTCCGTCCTCCCCAGAGGCGACCCAGGGTGCTCGGCGTGCCTCTCGCTCGCAGACAGAAACAGGGACCAGAAAAAAAGGGTTTGTATGTGATTGTTCACCGTGGAGAGGAAATAGACCAAGAGGCAAAAGGCAAAGTAGAGAGCAAGGAGAGGCCTTTGCTAAAGTGAAACTGCAGAGAGGCACCGCCCTGCAAGGCAGCACCAAGCCTTAGAAATGGGGGCACCAGGCCTGAGGGGCCCACAGCAGAGGACCCCTTCTGTTCCACCCAGTAACGGAAATAGCCAACACTTACCGTTTACTGCACGCGGGGCACTGAGCTAAGACCTTCAGGTGCCTTATCCCTGAAGGTCCCTACAGCCCTCTGATGTAGGTACTCTCATGCTTATGTGACAAAGGAACTCAGAGAGGTTAATCAACTTGTTTGAGGCTACACAGCTTGTCAATGGCAGCACTGGGATTTGAACCTAGGTCTGTCCAACCCCAGAACCCACTACTCTTAACCACACTGCTTGACTTTTAGCTGGTGTAATACTAGGAAGTCAGGTCTCAAGAAGGAAGTCCTGCCCAACAATGGGTTGGGACCGGAAGGAGGTTTATCCACCACAGGAAAAGCAGGAGCACAACGGCGGGGTGGAGGGTTGGGACATCCAGTGAGCCAGGCATCTCAGAAGGGAGTCGCTATCACCATTCGGGGCACAGAAAGCCTAGAACCTGGGTTACTTCCGGGCTTAGGTGAGTGTGGGTGTGCCCCACCATCCTCCCCACCCACATCTGTTTCCCCTAGGGGGATCAACAGGAAAAAAAAAAAGAAAAATTTCACATCAGAAGGGCTGAAGCTGCTGTTGGCAGAAGCAGCAAGGAAGTGGGCCACTGGGGGGACCACATCCGCCCCACAGCCAGGCTCCTTGGGACATAATGGGTGTGGCACCGGGGACGGTAAAGGAGGCTGGTCCTTCGGCCCAAGTGAAGAAGGATAAAGAGGCTCTGAGTCCCATCCCAGACTGAGATGCAATCTGGAGTCAGGTTTAGCTGGACTCATGTGGCTCTGACAGATCTCACAGAGATCTGGTCTAACTGTGAGACCTTGAGCAGTTGACTCAAACTCTCCAGCCTCAGTTTCCTCATCTGTGAAATAAGGATGAGAATGGTATATTCCTAGGGAGCAGGGTTAAGACTGGGAGTGGAGATATACCACCACTTAAATCAACTTGTACCTGCTGGCTTTTGTGCCCACCAAACCACCTCCTCTGCCACTAAATTAGAAACTATGAGAGTCTGTCTGCCTATTTCACTGCTGTATCTCCAACACCTACAACCACGTGTGGCATACAGTATGCACACAATAAATATTGATTGAATCAGTAAATGCCAGGTGCTAAAAAGGAGGTAAAGAAAGAGAGAAGAAGGGAGGAAGTTGAACCCCCAGGAGGTTCCCAGCCCATGAGAAGCAGCTGAGGTCGACCAGTTAGCCAATCCGCCTCTTTTGGAGTATTGCCCACAAGAACATTAACTGCTGTGTCACGGTAAACAGGACTCGGTACTGCCAATCAATAGGCGGTAGCCAGGCTTACTTTCTAACCGGTCTCTGGGCTTAAGGGAAGACTTCCTTCCCCTTTCTTTTCAAAGAAAGCCCCAGAGGACAGCTCTTTCTTTCTCCTCTGAGCTTCAATCTCATTCTTTGCCCCCAGCATCCACCTGTGGACTCCGGAAGAGTATAAACATCCTAATGTTCATCTGTGGTCTCACATAGTGCAAGCTCCAGGCCAAAGTCAAGTGTTTATGCCTGAATCACTGTCACTAGAACAGTTGCCTCTATTACGACTCCTCACATTGTCAGTGAAAACCCAACAGGCATGCTCAGTCCAGGCCTTGATCTGGTGAACCCTGTACCACTGACGAGTGATCTACAAAGGCCTTTCCACACCCACGAATCTCTTACAGAAGATGGGTAGTGGTTTAAAACAGTGGTCCCCAACCTTTTTGGCACAAGGGACCAGTTTTGTAGAAGACAATTTTTCCACGGACGGGGGTGGGGGGGGGGGGTTCAGGCGGTAATGTGAGCAATGGTTCAGGTGGTAACGTGAGCGATGGGGAGCGGCAGATGAAGCTTCGCTCGCTCGCCCACTGCTCACCTCCTGCTGTGTAGCCCGGTTCCTAACAGGCCGCAGACCGCTACCAGGGGTTGGCGACCCCTGATTTAAAATATGCGCTTTGGGGCTTCCCTGGTGGCGCAGTGGTTAAGAATCCACCTGCCAATGCAGGGGACACGGGTTCGAGCCCTGGTCCAGGAAGATCCCACATGCTGTGGAACAACTAAGCCCGTGCGCCACAACTACTGAGCCTGCACTCTACAGCCCGCGAGCCACAACTACTGAGCCCACATGCCACAGCTACTGGAGCCCACGCGCCTAGAGCCCGTGCTCCACAACAAGAGAAGCCACCGCAATGAGAAGCCCATGCACCACAACGAAGAGTAGCCCCGACTCGCTGCAACTAGAGACCCCCATGTGCAGCAACGAAGACCCAACGCAGCCAAAAATAATAAATAAATGAAATAAAAAATTTATTTTTAAAATAATAATAAATAAATTAAATTAAACATGCACTTCGGGGCCAGATGACCTGGACTCAAATCCTGGCTCCTGCACTTACCAGCTGTGTGACCTTGGGCAAGTTAGTTCACCTCTTCATGCCTCAGTTTCTTCAGTTGTAAGAAGAGGGTACTAATGCTACATCACTGGGTTACCATGAGACTTCAATCAGATAATGCACGTTAAAGTGTTGTCAACAGTCAAGATTCTTATTTACAAACAACAGAAAGCCACTATAACCAGTTTAGGCGGGAAAGGCATTTAATCTCTGGGAGGCCTAGAGAATCTGACTGGAAGCCACACAGCCTGGAGGAACACCTACACCACAGCACAGAACCCGTCGGTAGAGGAATCACTGCTGCCACCCTAGAGTCTGCACCACAGAATATTCGACATTCACGTGCGATGGATCCTGCTAGAAGCCTTTCCACAGCTGCCTGCATAGTCTGAATACATCTACCAACTCTCTCCAGAATGGATCGCCCAGTGTCTGCTCTTTCTCAACACTAGCAGCCAATTCAAAGCCCAGCCAGGATGCAACCAATTGGCATATCACAGGTCACATGTCCGTGCACCAGCTGCAAGAGAGGCTGGGGAGGTGAGTTTCTGAATTCTACATTAAGAGGGCAGAGGTTTCTACGGTAAGGAATTTCCCAACATAAAAAATGATGTTTAAGAGGCCAGAAAGCATGACAAATGTCCGCTATTAGTTCTTGGCACACCACCTGGCACATACATGCTCAATAATTAGTAGCCATCCCCTGGAAATGTATTTGAGGAAATGTGCTTTATGCCCCAAAGCAAGGAGGTTCCTGTGCCCCAGCCTTTCCTTGTCACTTCTCGGCCCATGTGTTATCTTTCCAAAAGGTCTGGATTAAATCCTTACCCTTCCTCCTCCTAAGTCCTAACTCTACTCCTCTAAATGTCTTTGGAGACCCTACCAGAAACCTAGAGCCCAAAAATGGAGTCAAGCTCTCCTATGACCTAGAGGCAGAATGCATCAACCAGCTGGAATCACAGATTCACAGAACTTCAGAAGCCCCGACTGGAAGGTCACTCTGTACTACTGTCTTATTTTGCAAATTTAGAAATTAAATCCTAAAGAAGAGAAGGGATTTGGCAAAGATTGCGCCGCAAAGTCCTGGCAGAAACAAAATTAAGCTCAAGGAAAATGAAAAAGAGGGGAAACCAGTTTCCAGATTCCCCACAGCAAGCTGGTGCTACAGCACGGAAGATGTCCGTGGCAGGGCTGAGCAGAGGGCTGCTCCAAAGGAACCAGTCTGGAATGAAAAGGATCCTGCCCTGTGAAGAGCAATCTTGGAGGTCATGAGGAGAGAAAGGAGAGAGTTTTAGCAGCAGGACACCAAAATGCTCTGTCAGGGTGTCCTAGCCCCTGGCTACTCAAAGTGTGATCTGTGAACCACAGCATCAGCATCATCTGCGAGCCCGTCAGAAATGCCGAATCCCAGGTCCCGCCCCAGACCTGCTGAACGAGAATCTGCGTCTTAACTAGATGCCCAGGTGATTCATATGCACGGTAAAGTCTGGCAAACGCTGAGGAGGAATTCAAGAAGAAAAGGTCAGGCTGCTGAGAATCAGCATTTCTGTGAATCTACCATGTGGCAGGCATGATGCTAAGTGCTTTATATACTTATCGCATTTAATCCTCTTAACAAGCCTTTGAAGTAGACTTTCAGGGTCCCATTTTACATATGGGGAAACTGAGGGTTAGATAGGAGATGTAACTCACCCTTCACCACTATGTCCACCTGGTCACCCACCTCTACGCCGTCTCTGGGTGGCCTCTTAGGTCACCTCTTTAGCAAAGCCATCCCTGAATGGAGCCTCTCTCCAATACTGTCTTGGAAGAATTAGCCAGCCCTGTTAGTCTCTGGTATTCAAAGGTGCCTTAGGAAACGCATTCCTTGACCTTGACCTTGAGCCTTGACGGCCCAGTGAGGTGAGTAGAGAGGACACAGCCCTTAGAATCCACTCCGTTGCTGATTACAATAAAAGATACATTATGTAACCTCTCTGAGCCTCAGTTGCCCCATCTACAAGAGGGGGAGATAAATACTAGGTTCCAGAGTCCACAGTTGTGCTGGGAGAGATCAGAGTGAGCTTTTTACTGTCGTTCGTGTTGCCCCATTCACACTCCCTCCTCTGGGGGTGTGCTAGAACCAGTTCATGCATCTCTTCTCAACTCAGTTTTCAGGCATGTCACATGAAAACGACATGGGGTATTTACACCATGGGAATTGGCCATCAGCAAGTCTTACATACCAGGGTTGTGTTTTTGTTGTTTAACCAGAGAGCCAATTATTGAACATTTATGAGCACACCACTGCTTCCTCCATTCCTCCCTGAGCCCCAGATCGGTAGGAACTGCCAACACTAAGATTCTATGGCTCCTGGTCTGTGACTTCCAGGAAGCCAAGAGGTCACTCAGTAGACTTCTCATTTACTCAGTCAACCGATACTTATTGGACACATATTATGTGCAGGTACAGCCTATCATCCCTCCAGGAGGGCTGGCTGGTGCCCTGCCATCTGTCATCCATCAAATCAGAAGATGGGTTTTCACAGCTGTGACGAGTGGGGGGGGGGGGAAGGAAATTAACAATAAGTCCCAAAAGTGGCAGGGGAAGGATCACACACATCATTTCCGGATCATCCCCCATCAATGGTAAATTACCTCCTGACAACAGGATAACCTTCCCCCAGACTCACCCACACTCACCACACACAGCAGGAATTGAGTGAAATAAAGAAAGACCTAGGCTTTCATGTTCCCACCACCAGAATCGCCAAGGTGCCCCTGGAGTGCCTGGAAAGTCCAAAAACTTGGATCTCTAGTCACTGAAATGAGGGAGCTGCTGTCCCATACCGCTCAGAACCTGCTCTCTGCCCCTCAATCCTGCCATGTCCCCTCTGCCCCTCATCTCCCTCGATAGCCTCCTCTCTGCCCTGTAGCCCCTTCTCTTTTTGCTCATCAGCACCCCTCCTTGACCCTCAGTCCCCTCCTCTCTCTGTCCTTCATTATCCCCTCTCATTGCTTCTTAGCCTGCAACAACAGGGAACAGGGATGGAGACAAATCAGGCGTTCCCTAAAACGCTGATATAAAGCTAGTCAATTTGAATTAATTTCAGCAAACTGGTTTTTGGAAGGTTGACCTAGAGCTGCACCATGAACTAGACCCCATGAGAGTTTATGAAGAGGTGATGGAGGAAAATTACTCAACTCGCAGAATCCAGTCCATCAAGAACTGTCTCTGACCCCTGAACGCTGTCACCCTTTGTAGCCCTCCCTCCAGCCACCCAAGGACAGTTGTCAGCCGGCAAGGGACCTGGCTTGAGTAGGGCATACATATTGGAGTCCACCTGCACCCCTAAGCCCTGCCAAGAAAAAATGTTGGCCAAACAGAACCATCTGAGACCATGGAGACCTTGGCTTCCCCAGGACGACCAGAGTACCCTAACATTTGACTTGGATGACTCAAGCAAGCGTGTGTCATTCCAACTCGCCCACAGCAGGGCGAATAAAAAAATCTAAAGATTTAACTTAAAAAAAGTTTAACAAGTTAATTTTCTAAATTTAAAATGTTTCAGAAAGAAACACAACCTACAGAAGGATAATTTTAAGCTATATTAAAGCTCAGAGATGACATCATGGAATTCTAATTATACAGACTCTGAGGCAATAGAGTCAGGCAACCTTTCCGGATACAGTTAGAAATTTTTCACAACTTGCCGACACTATGCTGGTATCCCATCTTCTGGATACACCAGAAGTCTCTCTTGTAGAGTATTTGGAAAAGTGAAAGTAATGGCACCCTTCTGAGACCACAGGCAAGACTGGGACTCTCCAGTTTCAGTGTTTTCTCCAAATTTTTCTCTTAAGATAAGATTATTTCTACGAGCATATAGGAAGATGGGAGTTGAGACCAGACCAAAACAATCATGAGTTTATAGATCCATATGGAACCAAGCTGTTACCTCTCTGGAAAAGAGTGCCAGCAGTGACCTGGGGCAAAATCTGGGGACCCAATGCCGTCCCCCTGTCATCTCTTTCCCTCCATGTTATAAGGAAACAATGAATTAATTCATTAACAAGATACCAGAACAGCACCTGACATGTAGGATACCCACAATAAATGTTAGGTTTGATGATACTGATGACGAGGATGAAGACACGAAAGATGATATAACCAAGCGGGGGAGGAAGAACCACACTCCTAGCTGCCTGTGGGGTTCATGCCCGTTGCTATTTCATGCAAGCGTTGTGTGGCAGGGTGGAAAAAATTTACATCACTCCATTCAATAACTTTTCCTATAAAAATACATTCCCTGTTTCTGAGATGTCTTAGGCAGCTCAGAAAGCTTTACATTTTTAAAGGCACATAGTCGTCTGTATATTACATGAGCTATTAATCTACGGGATTTATGTGTATGTAACACAGTTAAATAAAACACATTCACACATGTGTAGCCTTCACAGCAATGTCCTAAAGTAGACGATACCATTTCCTCATTTTACAATCCAGAACACTCTAAAGCTTCAGAGTGGTTTAATGGAGTTTCCCAAGCGACAAAGCTGGTAGATTGTAGAGTAAGGACTTGAAAGGCCAACACTCGAGACAACTGAGTCCATGATCTTTCCCCATCACCATAACCTCTCCAGTTTCTGCTGTTCCTCTTTGCCTGACTTTATCTCTACATTCCTATCCTCAGAATTGCCCTGAGTGCTCCAGGGGAAACAAGAGGATGGAAGAGGTAGTCACTGCCCCCAAGAAATGATAATTGTGAATAATTTCTTTTTCTCCTTTCCTGAAATGAGAGCAAAGTTCAGAAACAGGAAGCAGTTACACCAGACAAGGAGAGGTTAAGATGCCTCAAACTCTCGAATCCATGCTTAGTTTCCAAAAAGGAGTTTAAGGCCAGGCTTCCTGGTGTTTTTAAAGGGCCAAGGGTATTAGCCAATCCAAGGAAGGCAGCAGAAAGGGAATTAACTTATAATGAGCAGTTGTTGAGGTGCCACCTCTTACCAAAAAAAACAAAAAATCATAGTTAATGCTACTGTACCCTAGGAGAGAGGTTTGATTATCTTCATACACAGGCAATGCAGCGGACACAAGGCAGAGGTGGCTCTGCCAATCCATGGGTTAACATTCAAGTTTGCCACATATCCTTCTGTTATAGAGGGTTACAGCACTCTTCTCTGACCTTCTGCCAAGTGTGCAGATGTGGAAAAGGAGCTGGTGGGCAGGGTGGTGGCACTGGAGATCAGAAGGGATTATTTTTCCATTATGTCATTCATCCAACGATTTAGAAAGTCATTGATTTTGGTTGATATGTTTTGTAACTAGCCCCTTACCTGTAACTCTCTTATTAGTACTAATAGTTTTTCAAGTGATTCCTTTAGAGTTTCTAAAATAAATACTAACGTAACCTGTGAAAAATGTTAATTTGGCATTCTTTTTTCCGGTATATAATTACTACTTATATCTGTTTCTTGTTTCATTGACTAGAACATCCAAAATGACAAATAACAGAGTTGATCCTTCAACCACCCTTCATTTATTCTTGACTTTAATGGGAATGCCTCAAATAACACGAAATTAAGCACATTTTTGGCTATTGGCTGGCCATAGACAGTCTGTATCATGCTGAGAAAGTACATTTTTATTCTTAGTTCTTTCTCCAAGAGTTTTTACCCAAAATTAATAATGAAATTTTAACAAGTTCTTTTTTGGCATCTATAAAGATGATCACACTTTTTCCTCTGAGATCCTGATGGGATTTATTAATAGACTTCCTAATAATAAACCATAATGTACTTCTAGAATGAACCTTCCTTAATCATGATGCAGTGTTCTTTTAATATTCAAAAAATTCAACTTGTCCAGGTTTAATTCAGGATTTCCTGTGTTTATAAGTGAGATTATACTATGCTTTATCTTTTGTGTTATCTTCGTCAGGTTTTTGTGTCTGTATAATGCTAGGTCAGAGGAAAGAACCGAGATAGTTTTCTGTTTTTCTGTGGTTTAGAGAAAATTTTTTGAAAACCAAAAGGATCACTTCTCCTGGTGTTTTTGCTAACGGATTTGAAAACTTTCATCATTTCCTTCCTTGCTCTTGGTCTAGACCAGGTGCCAGTAAACTACAGCTTGCAGGTCTGCCGTGTGTTTTTATAAATAAAGTTTTATTGGAATACAGTCATGTCCACTTTTTTACAAATTGTCTACGGCTGCTTTCATGCTACAATGGCAGATTTGAGTTGTTGCTACAGAATGCCTCACAAACCTAAAATATTTACTATCTGTCCCTTTAAGAAAAACTTTTCCAACCCCTAGTCTAGACAGGCTGTCTTTTATGGTAGATAATTAGGGCATTTCTGTTTTCTTAGATTTTCAGATTTAATACCAAAAATTAACAACAGCTAACCATCTGAATTCTACAAAGTACCTAGCAATGGGTTGAGCTATTTACATGTATTGGGTTGGCCAAAAAGTTCGTTCGGGTTTTCCGACAGATGTTACGGAAAACCCGAACGAACTTCCAACCCAGTATTATTTCACTGAATCCACACAAACACTGCATTATTGTCCCCATTTTACAGTGGAAGAGATTGATCTTAGAGAGAGTAAATAGCTTGCCCAAGATCAGAAGGTTGTAGTAGAAAAGCTATGACATAAATCCATGTATACCTGTGCTGGACACCATTATAGTATTATGTCACAATTTTTTCTATCCCTGTATTCATGTCCTTTTTCATTCCCATTTGCAATACTGTGGATATATATATACTCATTATATGTATTATATATTCATTATATATATTCATTTTATATATATGATTCGTTAAAAGTAGATCTATTTTATTGGCTTTTGTTTGTTTTGCTTTGTCCTGTTTTCCAGGGCTAATTCTTCGAGTTATCAACACAATGCTTCTTATACATTTTAATGCTCTATTTCAACAGAATATAAATTTTATACATTCCAATGCTACAGTCTAATTCTGTGCATTCTTACTCCTGCTTTCCTTAGGTTTCTCTTGTGGAGTTTTTCTCCCTTACCTCTTGAGTGGAATGCTTAATTTATGGTTTGTTAGTATTTTAAAAAGCATTTATGACTATGAATTTGGGATATTGATTTTACACTATCTATAGTTTATAAACTATACTAAATAGCCTAAATTTTTAACTGAATTTTTTATTTTGAGACAATTGTATGTTTCCATGAAGTTATAAAAAATAATAGAGAGATCCCATACAACCTTTACACATTTTCTCCCAAAGGTAACATCTTGCAAAACTATAATATGACTATACCACAACCAGGATATTGACATTCGTATAGTGAAGATACAGAACACTTCACAAGGATGCTTCATGTTGTCCTTTTATAGTCACACCCACCTCTCTCTGCTCCCACCCTCTCCTCACTCCTGGAAATCACTAATCTGTTTTCCATTTCTATATTTCTATAATTTTGACATTTCAAGAATGTTATATAATTGCAAGCATACAGTATAGTATTGAGCTTTTTTAACTTGGCATAATTCTCTGGTGATTCATCAGGTCGTTGAGCGTATCAGCAGCTTGTTCCTTTTTACTGCTGACTAATGGTGTGGACATACGACAGTTTGTTTAGCCATTTACTTATTGAAGGACACTTGGCTTGTTTCCAGCTTTTGGCTATTATGAACGAAGATGCTATAAACACTTGCACAGAGGTTTTTGTGTGAGCATAAATTTTCATTTCTTGGGGATAAATAAATTAGAGTTGAACTCCTGGGTCATATCACAGTTGCATGTCTCATTTTCTTAAGAAACTGCTGAACTATTTTCCAGAGTGGCTCTCCCATTTTACATTCCCACCAAAAATATAAGAGTGATGTAGACGCGGCATACCCTCACTAGCATTTGGTGTTGTCGTTATTTTTTTATTTTAGCCATTCTGATAAGTGTGCAGTAGTATCTCATTGTGGGTTTTGTGTGTGTGTGTGTGTGTGTGTGAGAGAGAGAGAGAGAGAGAGAGAGAGAGAGAGAGAGAGAGAGAGAGAGAGACTGAATATCTTTTTATGTGCTTATTGACCATCTGTATCTCCTATTCAGTGAAATGTCTGTTTATATCTTTCGCCCATTTTCTAATTAGGTTGTTTAGTTGAGTTTGGAGGGTTCTTTATACATTCCAGATAATAGTACTTTGCAGATAAGTGGTTTGCAAATATTTGGTCCCACTCTGTAGTCTGTCTTTTCATCCTCTTAACAGGATCTTTCACAAAGCAACGGTTTTAAATTTCGATGAGGTTCAACTTACCAATTTTTCTGTTTACAGTTCACGCTTCTGGTATCAAGTCTAAGAACTCTTTGCCTGGCCCCAGATTCCAAAGATTTTCTGCTATGTTTTCTTCTACAAGTTTTACAGTTTTATGTTTTATGCGTAAGTCCATGATCTACTTTGAGCTAATTTGTGTAGGAGGTGTGAGACGTATAGGCCAAAAGGTTCATTTCTTTGCCCATTGGTGTACAGCTGCGCCAACACTACTTATTGAAAATCTATTTCCTACACAGAACTGTTTTTGTGCCTTTGTCAAAAATCAACTGTGTGCACTTGTGTGGGTCTATTTCTGGGTTCTCTATTCTGTTCCTGCAATCCATGTGTCTATCCTTCCACCAGTACCACGAAGTCTTGATTACTGTAGCTATATAAGACTGATTCTTCCCATTTTATTCTTCTTTTTCAAAACTGATTTAGCTATTCTAGCTCCTTTGCCTTTTCATATAAATTCTACAATAATCTTGTTTATATCCACAAAATAATTTTGTTGGGATTTTGATAGGAATTGCATCAAATCTGTATATAAATTTAGGGAGAACTGACGTTTTTATTGTTTTGAGTCTTTCATGTTCTTTGCTACTATATAAAAATACAATTGATTTTTTGGTATGTTTATCCTGTACCCTGCAACCTTGCCAAACTCATTTATTAGTTGTAGTAGGGTTTTCTGGTGTTGCTGTTTCGTAGATTCCTTGGGATTTTCTGCACGGTCATGTCATCTACAAATAAGGACTGTTGTATTTCTTCCTTTCTTATATGTATGCCTTTTCTTGCCTTATTACACTGCTTAGAACTGACTAGAACATCCAGCACCATGTTGCATATGTCCCAGGGATGTTAAGGAAAGTGGTTTTTTTTAAGTCCTTGAGTTTTATAACTGTTTTTCTTAACTTCTAGTTTTACTTCATTTCGATCAGAGAAAGTTGATGTCATATTTTCTGATTAAGTCTTCCATATAAAAGACAGTAAATTAAGTAAATTTTCCTTATCCTCACTCCCCTGCTGTCTACTTTGCAGTCTTCATTAACATAAACTAGGATTTTAGACTCAATCTTCACAAAAGATTATGAAGTTATTTTTATATCATATTGCCTTTCATTCACAAATATTTTTGACATCTAACATCTATTTTATTTTAAGACTTTACTTTTTAGAGCAGTTTAACGTTCATAGCAAAATTATGGGGATGGTACAGAGATTTCCCATATCCTCCCATACATGCATGGCGTCTCTTATCATCAACATCCCCCCACCAGAGTGGTACATTTGTTACAACTGATAAACCTTCTGCAATCTATTTTTTTTTTTAGTAATTTTTTTTTTTTGCGGTACACGGGCCTCTCACTGCTGTGGCCTCTCCCGTCGCGGAGCACAGGCTCCGGACACGCAGGCTCAGCGGCCATGGCTCACGGGCCCAGCCGCTCCGCGGCATGTGGGACCCTCCCGGACCGGGGCACGAACCCATGTCCCCTGCATCGGCAGGCGGACTCCCAACCACTGCGCCACCAGGGAAGCCCTGCAATCTATTTTAATGTGAGACTTAAAGTGATTATTTGGACTCAATATTATGTTTACTTACTTGAAGGATTCATCCCAGTTCCTCTATACTGTAACTCCACCCTTAAGTTCTCAGTATTAGACCTTCTTTCAATCAGATAGAGGACATCTTCAAATAACTCTTTCATTGGTGGTATATTTCCAGTCTTTTTTTTTTTAATTACTTTATTTATTTATTTTTATTTTTGCCTGCCTTGGGTCCTTGTTGCTACATGCAAGCTTTCTCTAGTTGTGGTGAGTGGGGTCTACTCTTCGTTGCCATGCATGGGTTTCTCATTGCGGTGGCTTCTCTTGTTGCAGAGCACGGGCTCTAGGAGTGAGAGCTTCAGTGGTTGTGGCTTGCAGGCTCAGTAGTTATGGCTCGTGGGCTCTAGAGCACAGGCTCAGTAGTTGTGGCTCACGGGCTTAGTTGCTCCACGGCATGTGGGATCTTCCTGCACCAGGGATCGAACCCGTGTACCTTACGCTGGCAGGCAGATTCTTAACCACTGTGCCACCAGCGAAGTCCCTCCAGAGTCTTTTCATATCTGAAAACTGGCTTTCCACTGCAGTCACACGTTAATGACAGCTTGACTGAGATTCAAATATGTAGATGATAACATTCCCCCTCAAAATTCTGTAGACATAGCTGCATAGTCTTAAATTCTGTGTTACTCACTGCAAATATACATCCAGGCCCTGTATTCGCCAAAAAATAGTTTGTGTCGATTATCTTTGGTCCTGCTCTCTGCCCACTTTGGTGATGGCTGAATCCCCTTCTCAAGCCAAACTGGAGGGCAGGCTAATGTACACAGCACCAGGTTTTTAGCAAGCACTCATCCACTGCAGCTCTGTTGTCCTGAAACAGACTCTTCTCCCTCCTCTGCTACTTGGTTCTCTGATCCCAGGATGCACTCACACCACAGTTCCTTTGGTCTCTCTTATGCACCTTAACCAATGCAAGCCTCACCACTCAAGGTTCAGTTTGCCACCAACAGTTCCCTACACACACCAGTGCACAAGTAAACTGCCTCCTTCACCTTCTTGACTTCTCTGAATGAATGTAGGAAGATTAGGGGTTGTAAGGAGCCTCTGGTTATTTCAACAAGTGATTCTTGAGCAGAAGAGGGACTTTTTACTTGGGTCTCTTAGTCTAGGAATAGGACAGTGGAAGAGAGACAAAGGGTTTTTCTACTGCTTCCAGTTGGTCTTAGTTTCTGGAGGTGATGCCTGGAATGAGTGGACCCAATTCAGCCCCATGTGTCTTACCATTAATGGAGATTTCACAGAGATTCCAACAACTCGTTGTTTATTTTTAAGTTGTCAGTAGTGTTTCCCCTATTCTACGTTATCTTAGTCATGCAAGGGCAAAGAGGGGCTGATAGTCAAATGTTACTTTCAGCCTATTCCACGGCCAAGTCTTTACTTGGAATTACAGAGCTTTCAATGCTCATGGCAGTTACAGATCCTGTCCGGGATGAACCAGAGTGGGCTGACTGTGTAATCACATGAGAGGGCTTCCTCCCAGGGCACTGCTCCACAACAAATTCCCTAGAACAGTGGTTCGCAAAGTCTAGTGTACAGAAGCATCACCCGGGGAGCCTATTAAAACTTGATCAGGCTCCACCCAAAAGTCCTAGTGGAGTCTTGGGTCTGCATTCTTAACAAATGCTAGGGGATGCATGCCAATGGTCCAAGAACAGGTCTTGGAGAACTGAAGCACCAGAAGCATCTCCTCTAAAACCACCAGATGGGAAATTTTCAGCTGTCCCTTCTTTTGTTTTGTTTTGTTTTTTCGCATTTTTAGCAACAAAGTTTTGTTTTATTTTGTTTTTTTGCCTTGCTGGACTTTTTTTTTTAACATCTTTATTGGAGTATAATTGCTTTACAGTGGTGTGTTAGTTTCTGCTTTAAAATAAGGTGAATCAGCTACACATATACATATATCCCCATATCTCCTCCCTCTTGCGTCTCCCTTCATCCTCCCTACCCAACCCCTCTAGGTGGTCACAAAGCACCAAGCTGATCTCCCTGTGCTATGCATCACCTGCCCTTTCTGATATTTCTTCAGAGACAATGGAAAGAAGCAAATATAACTCTTCACCTACTACAGTTCTGAAGCAGAGCGGCCTGGCACAGCAACACTGGATAACGTGATACCTTCTCAACATTCTTCATTGCTAGTTCGACTCCAGCAACTGCCCTTTCACCAATACATAGAGGAGTTCTACTGATGAATTTCTACACATCTGAAATGGTACATTTACCACATTATTCTTAATGGCATCGTTTGTAATAGCCCCAAATTGGAAATAACCTAAAGTCCACCACCACAGGGCTGGTTAAATAAATTATGAATCATCCATACAATGGAAAGCCTGGTATCTAATTTTTTTAAGTTTAAGGAACCTCTCTTTGTACTGATATAGAAAGTTCTCCAAGATGCAAGGTTGGGGAGGTAGGCGGGACTAATTCAAACATGTAAAGACTGGCATGGCATGAGCCCCTGCCAATCAGTGAGGATACCCAACCAATCAGAACAAAGGCCAGCCATTCCAGCATACTGGAGCATACTAACCAAATATTATAGAAAGAGCAAAGTGGAGGATATGGGTTGTAGTATGCCATCTTTTCCTGTGAACACAAGGGAGCAGAAGAGAAAACTTCTGGAAGGATACCCAAAGAAGGGGTGGATGGAGGACAGACATGAATGAGAGACTTTAAAACTGTACACTCTCTTGTATGTTTTGAACCATGTAAATATATTATCCAAAAATTACATTTTAAAAAAGCCTATTTTTTAACTTAAGAGATTTTTGATGTGGAGAAGGGATATGGGTGCCCAAGGCTGATGTGATATAAGTTTCATTTTATATTCCTCTTGGGTTCCTGTGGTTTGCTATTTCTCCACTGTGCCCATTAGTAAGCAGTTTGCTACAGTCGTGAAGGTGGGGTGAGCCTGCCTTGTCTATACTGGTAAGTGGCTATGGTCCAATCAGTGATGCTCAAAACATTGACTGCATCAGGCTTTATAAAAAGTACAGATCATCTTGCCCAGTGGCTCTCAAACCTGGCTGCCCCTTTTAGTCACCTGGGGAACCTTCAGTAAAGGCTACTGCTCCAAGCCCACCCCCAGATATTCTGACTTAATAGGTTCGAGGAGGGCCAGGGCACTGGGAGTTTTAAAAGCTCCCCAGGTAAACCTAACACACAACCACAGTGACAGCCTCCTGACTGGGCAGATCTGAGGTGAGGTTCCAAATCTGTATGTACGAACACGTCCTCCAGGTGACCGGTGTTCAGCCAGGTTTGTGACCAGCTGTTCCAGATGTTCCTGCTGCCCAAAACAACATCCTCTTACCCAGCCATCACTGCACTCACGCAAGGACTCAAGCATTAGCAAAGGCCAGGTTCAGAAAAGAAGAGCCCACTTTGTTCAAGAAGAACTCTGTTTTCTAAATGAAATCACATTCGGTTATTCCTGAGTGTGTGGTTCACATTCCTATCACCCTGGGTTTCTTCCCCCTTCTCTTTCCTCCCGAAGGACTTACAACCCCAAGGACCTCAATCAGAAATCACTGGACATGCTAGCAGTGCTGGCATCCCAGCCTCAAGGACCCCCATCACCCCCACTCCAGTAACAGCCAGGCCGAGAGGGGGCAGGCACACATACAAACACGTTCCATTCTAACCTGAAGTGGACAAGAGTCCAAGATGGGTAAAAATTTTATAAACAGAAAATATTTTATGGAATTGATTTTTGTAACAAAAGCCAGTGCACCTACTTGACCAAGCACAATTCCTAAGAATCAAAAATTAAGGGCTTCCCTGGTGGCGCAGTGGTTGGGAGTCCGCCTGCTGATGCAGGGGACACGGGTTCGTGCCCCGGTCCGGGAAGATCCCACCTGCCGCGGAGCGGCTGGGCCCGTGAGCCATGGCCACTGAGCCTGCACGTCCGGAACCCATGCTCCGCAACAGGAGAGGCCACAACAGTGAGAGGCCCGTGCGCCGCAAAAAAAAAAAAAAAAATTAAAGACTATCTTCCCCTTAAAATTACTATGAAAATAGTAATTACTCCCTGAAGGAAGCACTCCTGAGGCAATCCCACACCATTTTTCTGCAGACATACCCTGGCGCTTTCCAGCCAACAGAGCCAGACCTAAAGCTGATGGTGCTTGAATGTCTTTGAGGAAGCCACAGGGAGTGAAATAAGGGGAAGTGGGAGTTTTTAATGGCCTAAAAACAGAAGAAACACTTTTTCCCCAACATCTAAAAATCAACATTTCTCTTAAAATTCCAGACATCCTGCAAGACAAGGTGTCCCTAGAGAGGCTGCAGCAGAATCTCCTTCACACCCTGCTATGACCACCTAATCTCATTTCTCTAAATGTGACTTAATTGGAGAAAGAAAAACATTTATACCAAAATGACAGCAGACAGAATCAAGCAAGGTCAGGAAGGAAATCCTCCATTGTTCAAAGGGAAAGTTTCATAAAAAGGAAGTCAGAGAGAGAGGCGGACAGATGAATGGATGGACAGATGTTGGATGCCTGCGTGCATGCATGCATGATGTGTGGATGGGTTGATGGACAGATATCGGTTCACACAACTCTCAAAGTCAGGGCTTTACAAACCAGCCTTTAATACCAGACCTAAAGGTCTTCATGTGTGAAAGCATTAATTTTCTGCTTAAAAAGATGATTGTACATGCTCTTTCACCTTGTTTTCCTCCCAGATCTCCAAATCATGAAGCGTAACTGTATCAGTTAAGATGTTCTGGGCCTCAACTAACATAACAGCCAAGTAAATGCTGCTTAAACAAAAGGGGCTTATCAAAAAATATCACACACAGGGCTTCCCTGGTGGCACAGTGGTTAAGAATCCGCCTGCCGGGCTTCCCTGGTGGTGCACTGGTTGAGAGCCCACCTGCCGATGCAGGGGACACGGGTTCAAGCCCTGGTCCGGGAAGATCCCACATGCTACGGAGCAACTAAGCCCGTGCGCCACAACTACTGAGCCTGCGCTCTAGAGCCCGTGAGCCACAACTACAGAGCCCACATGCCACAAATACTGAAGCCCGCACACCTAGAGCCCATGCTCTGCAACAAGAGAAGCCACGGCAATGAGAAACCCACACGCAGCAACGAAGAGTAGCCCCCTGCTCGCTGCAACTGGAGAACGCCCGCGCGCAGCAACGAAGACCCAACGCAGCCAAAAATAAATAAATAAATAAATTTAAAAAAAGTATATCACATACAGAAAACACTTGAAGCAGGAGGTTTCTGGGGCTATGAGTGGTTCAAGGCTCTCAGCACTGCAATTCTAGGGATCCATTTATAGTCACAAGGTGGTCGCCATGGCTCCAACCATTGTTTTCATATTTGACAACCTCCAAGGCAGGAAGAAGGGCTGAGACAAAAAAAAGAGTTCTTTTCTCTTTTACACTGGCCAGAACTGGGTCCCATGCCCACCTCTAGACCAGTCACTGAGAGCGGAAATAGAACTATCTCGCATCACTCATACTTTGTCCCTTGGGCACATTTTCACTAAACAAAACCAGGAACGATTGGGGAATGGCTGTTGAATGGACCAACATGATCTGCTATAGCATCTGTTCCCACTTTTCAATCCCCAGATACCTACAAGACCCCCTCCGATCAGAAATGCACTCTAATAATTCCCACAATGTGCCCTCCGGAGAGATTCCAATAACCCCATTCCCTTTATGGACAAGTTTTCCACCTTCATCTTGTCAGCCTCTTCCTCCGGGCACTTAGGGTTCCAAGTGTCAGAATCCCACTAAAACTAGTTCACGCAAAGAAAGAAGTTTTGTTATAAGGAGACAAAGTAACTCACAGAAACCAGGGGCAGCGACGGTAGTCTGGCTTCAACGCAGGATGGTCAAGAAGCAAGGCAGCCACTTCCAATCTCTCTGTCCACACAACCTCTGAGCCTGCTCTAGAAGCAGTGAGGCTTTGTTTGCTTTTCGGTACACATCGCACAGTCCCTGACACCACACAGCCTTCCAGTCTGGCGTTGACAGAGGCTAGCTGGTGTCTCTCAATGCAAAGTCCAAGTCCCAGAGAAAGAATCAGGTGAAGCCATACCTGGTCCATCAGCAATGGGCAGGAATCCCAGTCACGTGGTTCAAAGGCAGATGCCAGGGGCCACCCCTTGGGGCCTGTTTGCCAAAAAGTAGGGAATGCACAGACCTCAAAGGCACCCTAAAGGGGTCTGTATGAGCTCACTTTGCAGGAAATTCACCCTTCTCCTGGGACATCAGCCTCTAAGACCCAGAAGGCCAGAAGGATGGGAAGGAAAAAACAGCAGTCATCCCAGTACGACCACCTGACCCTCCCATCTCTCAGGAGCACAGCTGGTGGGCACAGCTGGAGAGGAGAGAGGAAGCCATACAAATGCTCACCACACTTCGCCCGGCAGCCACCCTCTGTCTTCCCTCCTCCCTGCTCTGTCTCACGTTGGCTCCCACCCAAGGCCCTTCTCACACTCTCACACCCACCTAACTACACTCACCCTCACGTTCAACGCTCCACTCTGGGCCCCTTTCTGCCAAAATGCTTTCCCACACAGGGGTCCCTGTCTTCCAGCTCACTCTCCACGCACATGTCTACCTCAGAAGTGAGCTCGGTCTATTTTAAACTCCTATAGCTGTCTGCCATCTGTCTCGTCTGGGGGCCTCGTGGTCTACTGAAAGAACAGAACTGAATTTGGAAACATGGAAACTGAAGTCTGGTTCCGGTCCCACCATTAGCTCCAGGACCTCGGGACAATCATGGCCCCCTTCCCATAGCTGATAAAAAAAACTCTCCCTTGGTTAGTTCCTGGGGCTGTGGGGAGTTATCAGAGGAATGAAAGATAAAACGCTTGGACAGTGAGGTGAGAGTGGACAGAAAGGTCTTTGAGGGCATCTTAACCGACCCCCAGCCATGGCAGGCACTGTTCAGGAATTACTGGCTTCCTTTACGTCTCTGACCAGACACTCCCAGTGTTCTGGGGGACCAGCCAATGCCAGACTGGGAATCCTCAAGTCCATCCTGGTGCACTGATGCTTGGAAATGGTTACCATGGCAATCAGCTCTGCCACTTGCTTCGTGAGTGATCCTGAGCGAGTCATCAACCTCCGGGAGCTTCAGATTCCTTCAAACATGACCACACATCTGTTCAGTCACAAGGTACGACCACAATATTGTCAAGGTGTGTCTCTAACATTGACCCTGTAATAGAACTGACCACACAATGTTGTTGCATGCATTAAGTGGACGCAGGGCTTAATGCTTGCAATTAATAATAACATTAATAACAATAATAATATAAAATGCCGTCTATGTTTCGGGTCCCGCACTAAGAGCTTTGTATGTATTAATTCATAACAGTGCTATGAAGCCCATAATAAGTACCAAATGCTCTTTGTCTGGAGACATAACAACCACTATGAGTTAGAAGGAAGAAATCTAGAAAGACAGACACTGAAAACCACATTTAACTTCTTTCCTAGAATCTGCAGACAAGTCATTTAAATGTTCTTCAAAAGAGCAACTCCATAAACTCAGGTGGGAAAAAAAACATCCACCTCGAGCACCTGCCCATCCACACCAAGTGAGGCTGCCTCGCGGGCCCATCATTATCCCTCCCCACACGCTTCCTGCCATCTTTCCTCAAGCTGTTCTCCTCCCCCAGATGCAAGCTTCCCACATCCAGAAGACACCAGCTGGCAGGGAGACAGCTGCCTTTCCGCGGAAGCAGAGTTACTAGGAGGTCTGGTAGTCACATGAAATCTCTACAAATCCCATACCAACCACAGCAGATGGCAGATAGAAGCATTACAGATGCAAAACATTACAGAAGGTTTTTAGGGGGTTGCATGTGGGGAGTCACATTTCACAAGACACTGTCTCCTACCCCCTCACCAGTCCCCCTGCTCACTGTCTCCCTCCCCATGGGCTCAGGAACCCCCAAAACCTTCCCCGTCTATTCTGCAGAAAGGTCAACCTCTCCTCTCTGAAACCCAGGCACCAGAAGAAAGGGAATTTCACCTTCTCCCGAAGGCTTTATCGAAGTATTTTCCCACATAAAATAAGATCCCTTCCAAAACAAAACTGGCATAATTGATCTTTTATCCAAGGAATATTTGTTGAGCATCTATTATATGCCAGACACAATCCTAGGCCCTGAAGCTACCAAAGTATATAAGTTAAGAGGACAGCCTCCGTGCTTTTGTGGGTATGATCATGTATAAAGTGTTATTACGGTAACACGTGTTGAGGGACTGCTGTATCCCAGACACTGCCGACTGCTTTCTATACGTTAGTTTACTTCATTCCTCACAACCTCCTCTGAGGTATTTCATTCCTGTTTGACAGATGAGAAAACCGAGGCTCAGAGAGGTAAATACACTGCCCAAGACCACACAGCTAGGAAGCAAAAGAGTTTAAATGCAACCCCAGTTCTGTCTGATTCAAAGTTCACACTTTTAGCCAGGGTGTTCTGGAGGCCACATCGGCCTCTAGTTTCTAATTACTCAATAGCTCCCCTCTGCCTCCATGATGGACCCAAAACTCTGCAGCAAACCTTCCTACGATTTTCTATTATGATTTCCCAAAACGCTTTTCAGCCACTTGGATTCCTGCCATGAGGAGGGACTCACGTATCCTGAAAACATCCCTCACGCTTTCTCTCTCTCATGCAGCGCCCGCTCACTCACCTGTCCTCCCCAGTTCTCCATTCCAAAACTCCAGCTCCACCTGACAAAAGATCTCCTTAAACAAAAGTTTAATACAAAAGGCAACTTCTTACTTTTTGCTTATGAGAAAAGAGCAACTACTCTATTATTCATATCCAATGCCAGGCCAGAGTACAAAATTAAAATCATGTATCGAGGTTATTTTCCCAGGTTAAAAAGAAAGTCACCGGGCTTCCTGGTGGCTCAGTGGTTGAGAGTCCGCCTGCCGATGCAGGAGACACGGGTTCATGCCCTGGTCCGGGAAGATCCCACGTGCCACAGAGCGGCTGGGCCCGTGAGCCATGGCCGCTGAGCCTGCGCGTCCAGAGCCTATGCTCTGCAACAGGGGAGGCCACAACAGTGAGAGACCCGCGTACCGCAAAAAAAAAAAAAAGTCACCTTCTCCAGGAAGCCCTCCAGTCCCCCTACAGAAGTGTGTTTTCCAGCCTATATTGCCCACTGCCCTCTTCTTCTACCTTACTGCCAGTCCTTATCACCGTCTCTTGCACACTATGGTCATCTATAGAAAGCCCTCTGCCCCTAATAGCGATCACTTCCTTTCACGATGCCGAGCTCCATCCATCAGAGGCCCCCCTACAACATACGTGCCTCTGTGCCTTGCACAAGCTCTTGCTCAATAAATGTCTGCTGAAATAACTCTGTAAGTGCTTTCATTTCAACGGTATTTCCAAAGCCAGTGTCCCCCACCTGGGGCCCGCTTCTCCTCTCACCAGAGTCGACGTGAGCTCTTGGGGAAAGCTCATCACACTCCGTGACTGCAATTACCATTGGGAGGCAACTGGGTCCCAACTCTCTGTCTCGAGCCCAGATCGAGGCCCAAAGCCCCAGGTCTGAAGATCACATGCCAACTGATCTGTGCCACTTGGACACCAAGTAGGCATCTACAAGGGAAACTCCAAGCTCCTTCGAAACATGTCCCTCTTCCCGTGGTCCCCATCTCTGTGAACTGCAACACCAACCCACCCCACACCCAAGCCGGAGCCTGGGAGCCGCCCCTGACTCCTCTCACTCCCAGTCAATCACCAAGGTCTCTCAACAGCACTCCCTAAATATCCCTCCAAGCCTCCATCCACCTCTCCTTCCTCACTGCAACCCAGGCACCCTCAAGTACAGCCTAGACCACTACACCTGCGTCCTCCCACCAAGTCCCCTCCTCCAGCCTTGCCACCTGGAAACTCACCTTTCAACTGCAGCCAGAGTGGTATCTAAAAGGCAAATCTAAACGTGGAGTACTTTATTTTAAAAAAAAGACATCTGTACCCTCAGAATAAAATCTACACTCTTCCGTTGGACATATGAGCCACTTATAATCAGGCTCCTGCCTTCCTTTTGCCTAACCACATCCCCACCTTATAAATACACAAGGACAGATGCTCTGTGCCGGCCGAGCCAAACTGAATCCTTCTGTGCCCTTGCATACGCTATTCCCTCTGCCTAGAACCCCCTTCTCCTTCTTTCCACGCCCTCCATTACTGAATTAAATCTATCATCCTGAAAGCTAGACTCCGAGATCATTTGGCCCTGGAAACCTCCCTGATGTCTTCAGTTAGGTGCCCCAACTCTGCACGCCTCAGAATCCCACACTTACAGCAACCATAGCACCGAGGCCCTGTATGGGCATCTGCCTGTTTATGAGTCTGTATTCTCTACTAGACAACGCTTCTGTCATGGCAGGGACTTGCCAACTGTGATCACTGTTTCACCGTTGGACATCCCCCCACCACCACCTGACACAGCAGGTATTCAATTAATACCACAGTGGATAAATAAATCAGGTAGTGTGCACATCAAGGCTTTTGAGAAAACTCTTGACTAAAATAATCTTGCAGGGCAATATTTTGAAGCCTGGGAGCTGCCTGGCAGACTGAGATGCTTTATTCAAGTTTTTAAGACGTCTTCTTGTTTGGAAAAAGACAGGACCATCTCAGGCAGGGTTGCTAGGGTTTAGCATTGCAGAGCTGACACGACGGTGTCAAGAACAGAGTCCCTGGTACTCTGCTAGAAACTGTGAGAATACGAGCTCTCTTTCCAACCTTAAGAACACACACGTCGTGGTTAATGGGGGAGAGTCAAGGAGTGACTAGGATGGAATGTGCACCCATGGCCACAGATACCCAATGACCAGCCAGGCCTGAGAGTAGCCCAGAGGCATGTCCTGCAGAATGAAAAGGGAAAGGGATGCCTCTTCCTGGGTAGTAATGCACTGAGATATTCCCAGAGCAAAGGACAGGGAATCCCAATGGAAGGCACCCCAGGCAGAGATGTTATAAGGAGAAATAGCCCCCAAAGGGATAATGTCAGTGTTTTCCTACTTGGAGCACTTTCTGTCTCTTTCCCTCCTCTCAGCATCCTTCTAGGAGCTGTGTTCCCTTCTTCCTCCAATGAGTGCTTAGGATTTGAGGTAAATTAGAAAGTGGTTCAATAACTGTATCCAAAATATACTCATAGTCAGGTGCTGACCTAGAAGGCTTTGTCTAATAGACTGCAAAAAGGTCCAAGGAAATAGCCAACCTCAATAGCCTGTTAAATATTGATAGTTTTACCCAGATCCGGAATGAAGCTACATGGCGTCTACTCTCTAAGTATGCAGATGATGTGCAACTAGGTGGGCCTAGGGAGGCTTTGAATTTTAAAATCAGGATCTAGAGATATCACAGTCTATTAGGAAGTAATGAAACACAGGTGACTATTAGAGTCTTGTGTTGGGTCTTGAAAAATTATTTATACATGTCCCTAGAAGAAACAGAAATGGGTTAGCAGAAGGAACACAGAAATATAGAAGGTCAGTTGGAGAGTGGACACAAAGTCAAAGATTCTGATTCTCCCTCCTTCCAGGCATAGAGCAGTATGGAACCCACGCACCTGCTTTGAGGTTAGGTATGGCCACGTGACTCACTTTGGTCAATGATATGTGTTTGGCAGTGATGGGTACTGCCAGGGAGAGCTTCAAGAACTACAAGACTTGCCAAGGTCCCCTTTCCTTCCTCAGTGATTGTGGAAGCATACTTCAAGTTCGAGTGTCTGTTGGCCAGGTCCCTTTTGTGAGCACAACAAGAAACCTCGCCCCTCCCACCCTAGCCAAACCATGTTGATCGTGGTTGGGACTAGAAAGAATGCCAGGAACTAGAGTGATGCCAACATCAGCTCAGTACTAGGAGAGACTCTGTGATGACCAGAGCTGTCCAAACATACCACTTTGAGAGAAGTATGTTAGTAACTCAAGACTGGATGGTCACCACGGTATGCTGTGAAGCATTAGATGGTACAGTGAGTACTTACTTAACCTTCTTTTGAAAACAATACCACATATCCTTCTGAAGAACTGTCCCTTCCCCACTCTAAGCCCACATAATTCAAATAGTGTTAATTCTACTCTGAATTCCAAGCGTGCACAAGCCTGGTCAATCAGAGCATTACTTTCTCATCGGCCCTGGTGGCCAATTCAGAAGCAGTGAGATACAAGAGAGATGAAGCTACTCTTCCACACGTGAACTTGAACCTAGAGGAAACGTGAGGAGAGCTTCCACTGCCATCCTGTGATAATGAGGGGAGGCTCTTCTCTTTGAGAGTGGAGCCAATGAAGAAGAAGTAGAGATGAAATGAGAGAAACCATGTCCCGGTTAACATGATGAGCCCCTGGATCAAACTATACCTGAGCAGATACCTTTAGATTTTTCCGTTACATAAAGCAACGAATTTCCTTCTGAATTAAGATAGGCAACTGGTACCCCTTTTAATAAGGCACCCACTCTCCAGCTCAACACAAGCCCGACCACCATCATTGTTTTACACCCAACCCACTTCACTCATTTATGCTTCCTGCCTGGATCCTGTAGGATTTGATTTCAGTCCTTTTACATTTACATATGTGTCCACAGATAAATATGAACATGTTATTTTAATCGGCCAACATCTTTTTTGAACGTTGAATTTCAATGTTTTCATGATCTTACATTAGTGTTCCATGTACCATAACACTAAACATCTCAGTTGGTAATTAACCATGAACTATCACGGCCACAAGCCTTTGCCCTGCCTGCACTGCCCTTCCCCTAAGCTTTGTGGATTAGAACTCAACTGAGCCTGCAAAAGTCAACTCAAATGCCTTCTTCTTGTGAAGCCCGCCTTAATAACTGCCCTCCAAGAATTATGATTCAGAAGTAAACGTTCATTCCCCAGCATTCTTGTAACCTGAGAGTGTATCAAGTCTTAGCCCTTATTTCTTCCCACTCTGCGTTACACTTTTGTAGGAACGAGGCTGTCTCTTCATGAGACCAGCGGATTTCCAAGGGCAAAGATTTAAGTCTCTAGCACCTTCATAATAACTTACTTAATCACTCACTAGGTGCCAGCACTTTACCCACCTTTTCTTGTTTAAACTGTATCACAACCCCTATGAGGTGGGTCGTATTAATGTCCCCATTTGAAAGATGAGGAAACTGAGGCCTAGAAAGACTCAATGTCCAAGAGCAGTTTTCTTTTTTTTTTTTTTTTTTTTTTGCGGTACTCAGGCCTCTCACTGTTGTGGCCTCTCCCATTGCAGAGCACAGGCTCCAGACACACAGGCTCAGAGGCCATGGCTCACGGGCATAGCCGCTCCGCTGCATGTGGGATTTTCTCCGACCGGGGCATGAACCCGTGTCCCCTGCATCGGCAGGCGGACTCTCAACCACTGCGCCACCAGGGAAGCCCCAAGAGCAGTTTTCTTAACCACCATACCACCAGGGCACACTGCTTCCATTACCCTGTACTTAGAAGGAAGTGGAATCTGTAGGGTGAAACAACATGTCCACCAAATTCTGCAGGACTCGAAGGATTGCCTTTCCCCTCTTCCATCCCCCTTCCCCAGACTCTGCTCCAAGCCCTGGGGGGCCTGCAATGGGCTGTCTCACCCACTCCTCTCCCTTAGAGACTGCAGAGAACACTACTCTCTGCTCCCACA
The DNA here is from genome assembly GCF_963924675.1 of Phocoena phocoena. Lineage (NCBI taxonomy): Eukaryota > Metazoa > Chordata > Mammalia > Artiodactyla > Phocoenidae > Phocoena > Phocoena phocoena. The sequence continues at coordinate 20,113,365 of NC_089233.1, forward strand.
CGTCACCTGACAGCGGAGCTGGGTAACCTTCCCTCATCACACAAGCCTTTCCAGCGGCTCTGCTTCCCTCTGAAATTATATTAAATTGTTCCATTAGTGTCAAAAAAGGAAGATGCATGATACTTTTATGAATTTCCTTTTCTAAAAAAGTTATCTTCAGAACTGTGCTGGTGCTGACTGCTTCCAGAAAGTTGGAGGTTATTTGGGGGTAGAATTTATTTGCAGAAAACCACAAAATCGGTCTAAATGCCAGAGTTTACTCTAGTTGACTTGCCTGAAACAATACAGATGTGATAATGCAAAGTCATGGAAATCGACTTGAACAGACATTTCTCCAAAGATGATAAGATGTTCAACATCACTCATCAGTAGGGAAATGCAAATCAAAACCACAATGAGATACCACCTCACATCCATTAAAATCTATCAAAAAAAAAAAGAGACTTCCCTGGCGGTCCAGTGGTTAAGACTCTGCAGAGGGCATCAGTTTGATCCCTGGTCAGGGAACTAAGGTCCCGCATGCCACACGGCACAGCCAAAAACACAAACAGGGACTTCCCTGGTGGTGCAGTAGTTAAGAATCCGCCTGCCAATGCAGGGGACATGGGTTCGAGCCCCGGTCCGGGAAGATCCCACATGCTGCGGAGCAACAAAACCCGTGCGCCACAACGACTGAGCCTGTGCTCTAGAGCCCACGAGCCACAACTACTGAGCCCACATGCCACAACTACTGAAGCCTACGCACCTAGAGCCTGTGCTCCACAGCAAGAGAAGCCACTGCAATGAGAAGCCCGTGCACCTCAACGAAGAGTAGCCCTCGCTCACCGCAACTAGAGAAAGCCCGTGGGCAGCAACGAAGACCCAACACAGCCAAAAATAAATACATAAATAAATTTATTAAAAAAACAAACAAGAAAAAAAACAGAAAATAAGTGTTGGTGAGGATGTGGAGAAATTGAAACCCTTATGGACTGTTGATGGGAATGCAAAACGGTGCAGCCACTATGGAAAACAGTATGGGGATTCCTTCAAAAAATTGGAAATAAAATTACCATATGATACAGCAATTCCACTTCTGGGTATATAGCCAAAAGAATAAAAGCACAGCTTGAAGAGGTATCTGTCCATCCATGTTCATAACAACATTATTCACAATAGCCAAAAGGTTTCAGAAGCAATCCAAGTGTCCAGCAATGAATGAATAGCTAAACAAATCGTGGTATACATATTCAATAGAAAGAACACGGATGAACCTTGAAGACATGGTGCTAAATAAAATAAGCCAGCCACAGAATACAAATAAGGAACCTGGAGTAATCAAAATCATAGAGACAGAAAGTAGACCAGTGGTTGCCAGGGGCTGGGAGGAGAGAGGAATAAACAGTTGTTGTTTAATGCATATAGTTTCAGTTTTGCAGGATGAAAAGAGTCCTCTACACTTAGAAATGGTTAAGAAGGTCAATTTTATGTTGTGGGTATTTTACTACAAGTTTTAAAAATCATGGAAATCAGTAAGTATTCTCTCTTTATGATAAAATGGTACAGCCCAGAAAGGACCTTGGGAGTGCTGCATCGATGTTCTGTGCAGTAGAGGGGTTTGGGTTTATGTTGGGGGGTGGGGTTAGAGACAAGTTGTTGGGAGCAAATTGCTGTCCCCAATGAGCCTCCATCCCAAATCCCAAAGACTATGAGACTCAGAAATCTCGCGGGAGTCCCTGCAGCTCCCCACATACGGCACACGTGGTGGAGGAGAGATGCTGAGTGGAACAGAGGCACAGCCAAGAAACATCATGAAAAAAAAAAAAAAAAAAGAAACATCATGGCGGCAGGAGAGGGGCTGCGTGCTTCAGCGGCTTTGAGCTGCAGAGGCAGAGAAGGAGGGATGGCTTAAGGGAGACTGATGAAGGAAAGCATGAGGATAAGTCTGTACCCCTCCATCTCTGCTCCCTCTATCCCCTGCCACTTCCAGGTATCTAAGCTGACAAAGAGATTTCTAGAGATCTAAACTTTCCCTTCTCCTTTAATCAGAGACTGAAAATGGTGAAAAGAGAAATGCCCAAACTCTTGCAAAACCCATCTCAACGGTCAATATTGGAACAATGTAGACCAATTCTGCATAGAACCGGAAACAGGAAAGCCCCTTTGCCTCTTTGTGCATTCATTCACTCAAAAGTATTACCTCCAATTACAAATCAGAAATGATCTTGGTCCAATGAAGAAAACAGACAAAAATCCGTCATTTTTTTCTGGTAAAAATGAATAATCATAAAACCACAATGTACAGAAAATGCTATGAAGGAAACAAATTTGTCACATTAACGACGACTACAGGCTGGCGCAGACTCCTCCTGTGGCAGATCTGCTCGGTGCACACCCCGTGTCCATCTCCCCTTCCCTCTCACTAACAGAACCCTGATATTGCTCAATCGTCCCAAATAAAAATATTCTAACTTACAGCTTCCCCTTCAGTCTTGGCCAATAAAGATATACATGGATTCCCTGGGAAGAGTATCATTATCCCTTCTGAAGTGAAAAAGACAAAGCCTTGCAAGGAGAAGACTTGTGGCCATTCCATGTTCTGCATGCCTAGAATGTAGACTGAATGCTGGGAGGTTCTGCAGCCATTCTGTGACCTGCTAAGGCTGGTGGAGCAGGAAGAACAAAGAAACCTGAGTCCTTAAAGACACCATCCAGCTACTACACAAGTTCTAGTTATCTACATTCTTACCTGCCTTTTTTTTCTTTCTGCTTGATCCTATTTTTTTTTTTTTTTTTTTTTTTTGTCTGCATTGGGTCTTCGCTGCCGCGTGCCGGCTTTCTCTAGTCGTGGTGAGTGGGAGCTACTCTTTGTTGCGGTGCGCGTGCTTCTCGTTGCGGTAGCTTCTCTCGTTATGGAGCACGGGCTCTAGGCGCGCGGGCTTCAGTAGTTGTGGCTCACGGGCTCAGCAGTTGTGGCGCACGGCTTAGTTGCTCCGCAGCATGTGGGATCCTCCCGGCCCAGGGCTCAAACCCGTGTCCCCTGCATTGGCAGGCAGATTCTTAACCACTGCGCCACCAGGGAAGCCCAATCCTATATTCTTATTACTGCAATGGTGATATGTTGCGTTTGTGTGATAAGAAAAACTAAGTGAGGCTTAGAAATATATTTGATGGATAATATAGTTATATGACTCTCTAAACACGTGTTAACGTATACAACAAAATGAATGTTTCACATTCAAAATATTCACCTTAGAAGGTTTAATAAAGAAAACTGGGTCTACATGAAATTCCTAAAGAGGTATACCAGAAACATTTTCAAGCCATGACAGGTGCATTAGAATAAGTGAGTAGCCAAATTACGTTCAAACCACAGCATCACGCAGATCTTTAATCATAAAAGTGTTAAGGCTATAAACTTCTCTCTAAGCACAGTACTGGCTAATCTCCTAAGTTTTTTCATATAGCACTCTATTTTTCTTCATTTATAGCCTCTTTGCAATTATAGTTTTGAGTCCTATTTAATCCAAATATTAAGTATTTATGCTATTTAAGAATGTAAATTTTAATTGTTTGATGGTTAAGTTTGGTTGGATATTTGTTTCACTCCATCCCTCACAAAATAGGTAACATAATAAAGAATGAGTCTTTATTCTCGACTTGATTCCTTTTTCACTCAATAATGAAAACTTGGTCACGTGGAATTGACTGAAATTCAGGGGGAAAGTAATAGAGCAAGTCTCTCCTGGTGGATCTAGCTTAATTCATCAATGACAGATCATTACTCCCTGGGTTTTCCCATAGAAACCCTCTCAGCTTCTCCATCACCACCATCCCAGTTTCCTTTACATCCTTGTGGGCTCCCTCCCATCCCTCCAAGTGTGGGAAATGCCCCATTCCCAAGTCAAATCACCCCTCCTGTTTAGAGAGTCATGAGATTCATTTACTTATACAAAATGGCCCCCACAATCTCTAGGAGGTTTTCACTGTCCTTGCTAACAAACCTCATTCAGTAAGACTCCCATATTTTCCTCTGATCACACTAACTTGAAGTGTTTCCTCGATCTATTCAAAACATTCTGGGCTAGCAATGTAAGACCACGAGGAGAGTCAAAGATGTCAAATGTGAAATGCTTTGATTAGTCCATCACATGCCTTCAATTTGGAGGCAAGTGGATGTTTCTAAAGCAGACACAGAATTCTTTCTCATTTTGAATCAGCTTTATGAGATGACTTACCCTCTGACACTCCTCAACCTCTTGCCAGGAAGTGTAAGAAACACCTGATCCTCTCTCTGGGCCTCTGCTGAAACATTTTCTCAACCAAGCATAAATGAAGGTCAGTGCCTCTGTTTTAAGTGTGGTCCATCTGGAGAATGGCAGATAGGTCACAAACGGCCTTTTGCCGGTGACCGCCACCTGGCATGCGGCTCTCCAGCTCTGTTCTTTGCCTTTGTCACTCAGATCTGTCCAGGCCAATCCCATTCATAATCTGGACCTGCAGTCCCTCCTAATCTCTGAATGGGCATCCTTCCTTTAGCTGCCCCTGGCCAGGCCATATGGACAATGAACTTGGCCAAAACCACAGGAAAAGTTTCTCTGAGTCAATACACACCAATTTTAAAAACACTCCAGGGATATCCGTACCATGGACCATGATGCAGTCATAAAATAGAATAAGGACATTCTTTATGTACCAATATGGAACAAACTCCAAGATATATAAAGTTTAAAAAGCAAGGTAAGCTAACATTTGAATGTGTGTGTTTTGGGGACAGAAAATAAATATATGTGATTTGCATGTATATTATGGGCTATTTCCAGAAGTATACACAAGAGATTGGTAATATTGGTTGCTATAGGGAGATAAATCGATTGGCCAATGACGAAGGGTAGGAGAGACTTTTCAAGGTAAACCCTATTGCACATTTTTAATTTTGAACCTGTGAGTGTATATAACTATTTGAAATTTAATTTAACTTAAACTTTCTCGAAAAGTGATCAGCCATGTAATAGGAGACAATGAAGCCTGATAAAAGATGCCACTGATCTGTATTTCTTGCCTTGGAAAGATGTTATATTACGTTAATTGCAGGGGATGAAAAGCAGATTTCAGAATAATGTGTTTTAATTTTGGTTTCTAACTTTAATTTATTATTTTTTTTATTTTTATTTTTTGCGGTACGCGGGCCTCTCACTGCTGTGGCCTCTCCCGTTGCGGAGCACAGGCTCCAGATGCGCAGGCTCAGCGGCCATGGCTCACGGGCCCAGCCGCTCCGCGGCATGTGGGATCTTCCCGGATCGGGGCACAAACCCGCGTCCCCTGCATTGGCAGACGGACTCTCAACCACTACGCCACCAGGGAAGCCCTCTAACTTTAGTTTAAAATGCATATAAATGTTGATTAAAATCTGCAAAAATATAAACCAAAATGTTAATAGTCGGTTTTTTCCTGAGTAGCGGAATTAAGGGTGATTTTTACTTTCTCCTCTTGGTACATCTTCATTTTCTAATTGAGAATATTTTTTAATATTTTTAAATTCTCTAAAATGAAGAATCCACCTTTAGGCTTTTGTCCTACACACACATGCCACTCCTTCCTAGGCAAGGCAGGGGTTCCTACACCACAGGACCTCGCAGGGAATACCTTATTTGGAGGGGTGACGGAAGGCCGCCAGGAAAGAGCTCCTTGGCCAGAAGCCGAGGGAGGAAGGCAGGATTTTTCAAGGCAGAGCCATAAACCTCAGCATCAAATAAGCAGCCAGGCTCTCATTTCAGCCATGTAAACAGTAATGTGTATTCATTAAAACTGCATTAGTCTAAGGAGTCCCCAGAGATCAGGGTTAACAGGCCAGAGGTGGGGAAAGAGGCTGCGAAGTGCACCTGCTGTTTCCTAAGGCAATGCAAACAAGCTGAAAACAGCCAGGGCAGGGCCACCCAGAGGGGCTTCATGACTCGCCTCAGTTTTGTTAAAGGTAAACAAAGATTGAGAAAAGGAAGCATCCAGGACCCCAAACATCTGGCTTGCCTGGCCCAAACCTTTCCCGTTAAATGGTTCTTGAGGAAAATGTAGGCCTGGTGGGCATCCCTAGCACGGTCCACTGCACAGCTGGACCGGACCACAAAGACGGCATCACAGGCAGGCTACTTCCCCTTCCCCTAGAGGCCAGGCATCACCTGAATGAGTGAAAACAGCCAGGCAGAAGAGTCGTGGCCAACATGTGTTGAGGCTTACTCTTCAAAGGTCTGTACATGTCTTAACTCATTTAAACCTCCCCAAAAGTGCCCACTCTGTGAGGTGGGTACTAGTACCATCCCCATGTACAGGTTAAAAAAACGAAGCATAGAGAAGTTAAATAATCTGCCCAAGGATACCCAGCTACATGGCTGTGTCTAGACTTGGAAGCATATCTCACTCCCGAGCTCATAATCTTGGTCACAACACCATTCTGCTACTTCCAAATCTCGCCAAGCATCCAATTCAAAGCAAATCTTTAAAATGGTGAGCCACGACCCTGTGCCAAGGATCTTCTGAGTAGCTAATGAGAGTAGGAACCACAGTTATCAAAGCCACAACTGCGACTGGTGAGCTATATTTGCCCCATTGTATAGATTAAGTAACTAAAGCTTAAAGGCTTGGGTGTATTTCCAGGTACTGGGGAGCACTCTCAGCCCCTCAACAGGAATGGAGAGTGAGCCAACCTCTGCGCCCAGGAGGGTGGCACAACAGGGGCACAACTTAAGCTAAGGAAACCCAGAAGAGCGGCAGTAGCCCCCAGATGCAGGGAACAAAGATTCCCTCTCATTCCCGGTACACAAAGCCAAAAATCACCTGAGCGGGAATTCCGAGATGCTGCAAACCTTCCCCGACGGAGCCAGAAAAATGAGAAGAGCTTCGTGCCCCAGAAGTGGGAGCCAACCAGCAGCTTCATGCTTGCCTCTCCCTCCCCTAAGACATCTCTATCTAGAGCTTTCGAGGTTAGCAAGTCTGACGTTAACTGTTTTTGTCACATCCCGCTCTTCTCCCACACTCCCAAATGACTCCCCCTAAAGCCTTGGGAAGGAGAAGCTGAGGCTCACAGCTCCAGAGCTGCTCCTTGCCCAATAATGAACATCGCCGAGGGCTCAGCTCCAGGGACCCCATCTTGACTGCCTCTCTGCCCCACAGAACTGCTGTTATATGACCCCGTCTGTCACCCCAGTTCACCAGCCACCAGATCTAAGCTGGGACAATCAGATTCTTTTGGAGACTTTAGAATGGAGGCTGAGATTCAAGGGGAGGGACACCAGGCAGCTATGGGACGTCATCCTCCATCTAACACGTAGAGTAAAAGACAAGGGAAGCAAGGAGGCAAGAATGGTGAAAACAGATGAGAAGTGGAGATGAGAGATGGAGGCCCCAACAGTCTTCCAGTTCCCAACTCTCTTCCCTCCCTTCAACCAGGCTGACCTTTCTCTTGGACCCAAGCAATGTCCCTACATTCTTACGCTAGATTTCCCTTCTAGTGGTAGCTGACTCGAGTTGGTTTCTGTTTCTCACAACCAAAAAAGGTTAACTAACACACCCACCTCTCTCTCTCCTGGGACCTCTGGCCGATGCACCCAAACAGCTGGAAATAAGTTAACCGAAAGAAAAGCCGCAAGCTAAAAGTAACACAAACAGAGCGAGAGCCAACCCTGGAGCTGGTTCCAGGCTGAAGGGAGGCTCCGAGGAAGGTCAACTCACCAAGTATCTATCAAGCACCTATCAAGTAAGGCTGCACTGTGAGGGGAACAACGGACCGCTCAAATACAACCCTGTCGTCAACAGCTTATAGTGGAGGGAAAAGGTTCACCCACAAAGCCATTAGTAAGAAATAAGAGGAAACATGCAATTAAGGGTTAAACTGTAGATTCTAAGCAAAAGGTGAGTTCTGAGAAGTCTAGTTCTCTGGAGGATGCAAAGGGATGGATCACATCCCAGTTCAGGGCAAAAGGCAGCATCTTTGAGGAAGGAGCGCTTCTTAGGGACAACGAGAAATCTACTTTGGCTGCACTGAGGCTCCAGGGAGTGGAAGGACATAAGGCTGGAGAGACATGTGGGAAACAGTGCAAGGAGGGGGTCACGTCCAGGTTACTCTCCCATCACTATACCCCACCGTCCTGATATCTGCCACATCCACAAACCGTTTGCAATACGATTCATATTTTTCTTTAAATTGACTTACTCTTTAAAGCATTTTTAAAATGGAAATCGTCTGGAAAAGTTAAACATAGAACATAACTCATATGGCCCAGCAATTCCACTCCTAGGTAAATACCCAAGAGAGTTGAAAACAAGTTCACACAAAAATTGTATGTGAATGTTCATAGCAGCATTAGTCATCATAGCCAAAAGGTGGAAATAACCCAAATGTCATCAGTTGATGAAGGGATAAACAAGATGTGATATATTTTGATGCAATATTTTTTCAGCCATAAAAAGGAATACTAATACACCTATAGCATGGATGAACCTTGAAAACATTAAGCTAAGTGAAAGAAACCAGTCACAAAGGACCGCATATTGCATGATTCCATTGATATGAAATGTCAGAATAGACAAATCTAGAGACTAAAAGTAGATCAGTGGCTGCCAGTAGCTGGGGGAGGGAGAAACAGGGAGGAAGAAACGGGGAGTGACTGCTAATGTGTCTGGGTTTCCTACACGGATGATGAAAATGTTCTGGAATTCAGATAGTGGTGATGACTGCACAACATTGTAAATATAAAAACGACAGAATTTTACATGTTTACATGGTTAAAATGGGGAATTTTACGTTACGTGAATATGTATAAATTTTAATAAAATTTAATAATTTTAATAATAATAATTTTTTAAAGGAAGCAGAATGAAAAACCAGCATTTCTTAACATAACTAGAGGGCAACCACAAACATAAACACAAAGAAAACAAAACAATGTTAGTTTCATTCTGCCTTAACATGATTCCATGAATGGAATTAGTACCCTTATAAGAAGAGACCCCAGAGAGGTTGCCTCCTCTCTCTCTGCTCTCATCAAGTGAGAATATGATGAGAAGATGGCTGTCTGCAACCCAGCAAGAGAGCCCTCACCACACTGGTACCCTGATCTCAGACTTCCAGCCTCCAGAACTATGAGAAACAAATTGTTGTCGTTTAACCACCCAGTCTGTGGTATTCTGTTACAGGAGCCCGAACGGACTAACGCATTTGTGATAGAGAAATGTGGGAAAAAAACTCAAAGAGCAGGAGGACTTGGTCAAGCAAAATAGGGCCATCGGCACAGCACGAGAGTCTGCACCATGGGGGCTTCCCTGGTGGCACAGTGGAATCCACCTGCCAACGCAGGGGACACGGGTTCGAGCCCTGGTCCGGGAAGATCCCACATGCCATGGAGCAACTAAGCCCATGCGCCACAACTACTGAGCCCGCGTGCCACAGCTACTGAAGACCGCACGCTTAGAGTCTGTGCTCCGCAACAAGAGAAGTCACCGCAATGAGAAGCCCGCACACCGCAACGAAAGAGTAGCCCCCGTCCACCACAACTAGAGAAAGCCCGTGCACAGCAACAAAGACCCAACACAGCCATAAATAAATGAATAAATAAAATTTAAAAAAACAAAAAAAAAGAGTCTGCACCATGAAAGACTTGTGTCATGGAAAGGTATCTACGGACACGGAAAGTGGATCATGAACCATGAAGCAAAAAGGATAAGCGACATCAGGTTTGCAGTCTGGATTTGTTCATCCCCCAAATAGGTATTAAGAGTCAGCTCTATGCCAGGCTCTGTTCTAGGCACTGTGTACAAAACAAAACAAACTCCTGTCCTCTGGGGACGTATGTTCTAGTGGTGCGAGGTGACAGCACCCTAACGACATGCAGGAGGAATGCGGGTGGTCCCTGGGCGGGGGGCAGAGGGGTGACAGTGGGCTGTTCTTCATCATCTTCTAGTTACACAACTTCCTCCTATGTTTTCTCTATATTGAGTATATGAGGGGTGCTTCGAAATAAAAGAAAACCCAAACCCCTCAGCAAGGCATCCTGAGTCTGGCTCTCTGTCTCCCATCAGAAGCTGCATCCCGTGTTGGAGCCACACCTGGGGAGGATGTGTGTTGGTTCAACGTGCTCCACACAGGTGCCTCTGCAAAAGCTGTTCACCTGCTGGAGCTGCCCTCCCCACACTCTGCCTGGCCCATCAAACTCCAATGGGACCCCCTTCTTCAGCTCACTCTTACATCTCGACCGCACACGATAACAATCATCCCTCCTCTGCAGTTGTCAACAGTAATCCAGACCCCACCTCTAACTGGCTAATCTTCGGAGCCACTGTTCCCTTCTGCGTTTCTTCCTTCTCCCAGGCCCCAGGGACTTCACCCACCTCTCTTTCCTCTTCCCTCTCACTCCCACACCTGCCTATTCAATATGGAATTTCTCTCCCCACCTGCCACCCCCAATTTCCCAAACACATGACCCTTTTACTCCTAAAACAGTAAACTGACACACCCTCAAATCACAAAACTTCTGCCACCTCAGGTTTCAGAGTCACTGCTCCGGGATGCATGGCCAGGTGAGGCCCTTTGCTTGGCGGTGCACTTGGCAGGGGGAAAGGCTCAGGCCGGGCCCAAGGGAGTTCTGGGCGATTCTCTGCAGGGCCTGGGGGGAACTGGGGGTCTCTGGTCTGTGAGATAGAAAGGCATCTCCCTTCCTGGCTCCTAGATGTTTGGCACCCTTGAGATTGTGGATGACGGAATCTTAGAATAAGAAAGGGCTTGACTGACGTGCATCTAATCAAGAGTCTGCTCAACCCAGGTCTGATAAAGCAGTGGTTCTCAACTGGAGACAATCTAGGGCCCCGAAGACATTTTGGTATGCCTGGAGACGTTTTCGATTGTCATAACTCAGGGAAAGGGTTATTAATACTGGCATCGCGTGGGTAGAGGTCAAGGACGCTGCTAAATATCCTACAATACACAGGACAGCCTCCAATAAAGACTTATTCAGCCCAAAACGTCGGTAATGCGGAGAGTGAGAAATCTTGCTCTAACTAAACCCCTCCCACCACTGGGAACTCACTTTCCCCTCCCACGGCCCAAGCAACCCACTGCTGCTGCTCACGGTATCTCTGGCTGACCCTGAAACAGGCGGGCCTTGGTTCCATGTCTTTTCTGTCTAAAATCCTTGCTGTCTAGCTGACTCCGGAGGCTCTCAGAAAATGAGTACAAAATCCCTCCTCCCTAATTTAATTTCAATTCTGTGGGAAGCGATGGATTATTCAATAAATGGTATTGGGACAACTGGCTGGCCATCTGGTAGAAAATAAAGCTAGATCCTCACCTCCCTCCTAAAACCAAAATAAATGCCAGATGGATTAAAGATTTAAATGCAAAAAAAAAAAAAACAGTTAAAGTAGTAAAAGAAAATGTGGGAGAACCGCTCCATAATCTCATTGAGGGGGAGGCCTTTCTAAGCAAGACACAAAATGTAGAATACATGAAAGAAAAGATTCATAAATCTGACTAATTAAGCATGTTTAAATATCTACAGAGTAAAAAAAAATTCCATTATAAACCAATTTTTTCAAAGTCAAAAGAACAATTTTATATACTATACTATTATATCACATTATATATGAAACATATGTCAAGGCTAACATGTTAGCGAACATAAACAAAAACCTCTTAAAAATCAATAAGAAAGTAGGAATAAAAACAAGCAAAACACAAGAGGCAATTAGTTCACAGAAAGAGAAATACGAAGAGTTTTCAAAGATAAAAAGGTTCTCATAAGCAAACAAAGGCAAATTAAGGAGAAAGTGAGATAGCCGTTTTTCATTAATCAGGTTGGCAAAATGAAAATATCTGATACTGGTTTGTGCTGGTAAGGATCTAGGGAGAAGCTGTCTGATGCAAGTGCAAACAGATCTGCTATGGAAAGAAATTTAGAAGCATCAATCCACATTTTAAAGCACACACCCTGGGCCTCCCTGGTGGCGCAGTGGTTAAGAATCTGCCTGCCAATGCAAGGTAAACGGGTTCGAGCCCTGGTCCGGAAAGATCCAACATGCCGCGGAGCAACTAAGCCCGTGCGCCACAACTACTGAGCCTGCATGCACTCTAGAGCCCGCGAGCCACAACTACAGAGCCCACGTGCCACAACTACTGAAGCCCACGTGCCTAGAGCCCGTGTTCCGCACCAAGAGAAGCCACCGCACAGCAAGGAAGAGTTGCCCCCGCTCACAGCAACTAGAGAATGCCCGCGCGCAGAAACGGAGACGCAACGCAGCCTTTAAAATAAATAAATATTTTTTTAAAAATTAATAAATAAAGCACATACCCTTTGCCCAAGTGATCCCAATGCTATATCTATCCTTGCAGAGTATCCAACACACATAGGTAAATACGGAGAGGAATGTTCGTTACCGTATTGTTTGTAATAGCAGGAGACTGTCAACCACGCCAATGCCCATTGTCAAGGGACCATAGTATTCATCAAAGAGGATACTATGAAACACTTAAAAATAACTGAGGCAGCTCTATCTATCAATCCCATGAGATTGCAATACCAGGAGGAAAAGCAATATATGAAATGGTGTTATATTTTCAATTGTGTAAAGAAAAATGGGTGAGTGCATTCAGTCATTCATTCAACCAATATTTGTTAAGCACCTACAACATGCCAGGTACTGTTCTGGATGCTGGGGATTCCCCCAGGAGTGAGTCCATCAAAGTCTGTGTGGGTTGCACAAGCTTGGAAAATTATTAGAAAGAAACACAGGAAACTGATAACAGGGGAGGCTCTGGGATATCAAACTGGGCAAATCAAAAGTTTGTCCTATGCAATATTGGGGACATACTTATACAAAGGTATTCTTTGTTTATCCAAACTTTAGATTTCACTGGGCATCCTGCTAACTGGGCAACCCTACTTTGGAGGTGCGGGGAGGGGGAATGAGGCATCCAGGATAGAAGGGAGATTGCCTTCATGCTCCTGTACGTGGAAATGTATTGCACTGTTTGGAATAATAATCAGGCGTATGTACTGCTTTTATTTGTTTATTTATTTTAACCTGACATGACTGAATAAGAAAAGAGGAGAAGTTCCATGGATGTGAGGCCCAACTTCGCATAAGTTGCAAAGTGCATTCCTGGGCAGCCCTCGGAGCAGTCTGGCTGCCCCACAGCCACATTCCAGGGCCAGCTGCTTCTCTAAATGGAAGCGCTCTGCTCTGTCCCACACCCAGGCAGCAAGTTAGCAAGCAGGATTCCGAGCTGCGCTATTTAAAAAAACAAAAAAGCCCAATGCAAAGAAACAAATGTAGAAAACAGTGGGGAAAGAAACACCAGGCAAGCCAGAAACTAGCTTTTTCCAAGAGAACAGAGAGAAATAAAATGTCACCTTTCTTAAACAGCCTGGCTTTAAGGATCTTTTGGCCCTCTCAGATCATCTCCATCTGTCCTTACCTCTTTCTTAGGACAGATTTTATCACTCAAAGAGGGAAAGTGCATTTTATGTAAAGATCTCCCAACCTTCACGTCCCAAACATATTTTGGGCACTAACAACAATAAATGATGTTTATGAAACACTCACTATATGCCAGGCACTCTTCTAAGTATTTTAACCAATATTAACTCATTTAATTATCTCAGCAACCCCATGAGACAGATGCTATTATTATCCCTTTTGTACACATGTGGAAATTGAGGCAAAGAGGGGCTCAGTAACTAATGAAGATCACACAGTGGATAAGCAGAAGATTTGAACCCTGACAATCTGACCCCAGAGCCCGCACCCTTCACCACAGGCCAGGCCTGTCGTAGGCACTAGGTGGTGAACAAGATAGACACACTCCTGCCCTCGTGGGGCTTACGGTTTGTGAGGGCATCTGATCCTCCACAGGAAACAGACAAGCTAGTGGCAGAAGTGCCAAGTTCTAGGACAGACAGGACTAGGAATATACCACCATTCAGTCAACAAATATGTAACAAGGGCCTAATATGCACCTAGCATTGCTCTAGGCACTAGAAGACGCAGCCTCAAACAAGACAAGCAGATCCTCGACATCGTGAAGCTTATGGCTCAGCGAACGTGCAGGAGGAATTGTAGACACCATGTCCCCAAAGGCCTGTCTGGGGAGGGGCCGTTTGAGCTGGGGGGACACTGAAAGCTAAGACTGCACAGCAAGGGCTCAGCATTCGAAAAGTATTCTAGGCAGAGGGACCTGCATGCCACAAAGACCCTGGGTGGAAAATGAGTTCAGGTTGATCTCCATCCCCAGCCTCAAGAACGCTTCCACTCCCTCCTTGGCCCCTCAGCCTTCTCCTCCTCCCAAACCTAAACCCATGGGCCGCACTTTGCTTTCATACTGATTTCCCCTGCCAGCTATCTGCAAGATCTAAGGCAGAAACAACTTAGCCGCTTCCAGTCCCGAGGCATGTGCTTGCTGATGAATTCAAGTGTTGTGTTTTTTAACTCCCCAAATTAAGGCACTCTGACTGTTCGTGTTCTGACCAAGCTTTGAGAATCTTTGCCGCTGATGAGAGAGGAAGGAAGTGGCAATACCAGTGGCCAGATGTACAGAGCAGACCTGTCCAAATACACAGGGAAAAAACCAGGACTGAAAGCAGCAGAATCTCCATCTCTCTCCCACTCCACCTCTCTCACTCAACAATCTCTCTCTCTCTCCACCAGATCTCTCTCCCTCCCAGACAGACACACACACACACACACACACACACACACACACACACACACACACAGAAAAGGTGTTCTTCCTGCCCCTACTCACAAAATCTTGGGGCCCTGTATCTTTCTCCTAAGCAGGAAAACAAAACCAGCACTCTTCACCACAACCCTCTGAGTGAGAGGAAGAGTTTAGAAATAATACCTGTCAAACTTCGAGTCCAGTTCCTGAGCACATACACATCAAAAGATGACAGCTATTATTGTTATTGTGCAGAAAATAATGGAGAGTGGAAGTCTAGAGCCAGACAACTTCAGTTTTAGTCCTAGCCAGAAGATAGCTGCGTGAGCTCTCTGTCCAACTGCTCTGCCTCAGCCTCCCCATCTGTAAAATGGGTACCTTTATAGCAGTGCCTGTACCTCACAGGACAATGAGTTACTGCAGGGGAAAAGGCTTAGAACAGTGTTTGGCACCGAAAAAGTACTGTCTTAATTGCTAACTTCCACTACTGCCACTACTATTATTACCATTTCATCGTTCTTATTATTAAAATCCAAATCGAAGTCACTGGTGAATTCCCAAAGGATTTCTGATTAACTACAAAATAGCAGCAGCAAATATGCCATAGTTATGCAAGATTAGCATCAGGGGAAACTGCGTGAGGGGTGTATACAGGCACTCTTCTGTATTAACTTGGCAACTTTTCTGAAATCTAAAAGTATTCCAAAATAACAAGGTTCTTTTTTTAAAAAAAGGCAGAGGCAAACATTTTCTCACTGCCTCCTCAGGTCTTCTCCCTCATCAGCAGAGAAGTCCAAGTTTCAGAAAGGACAGAACATCATCCACACAGATACACACACACATACACACACACACACACACACACACACACACACACACACACACCGCCCCTCCACCCCACCCACCCCAGAGCAGCCCGCCCTCTGCTCTGCAAAGCCATTTATCAACTGGCTGTGAGTTAAAATCAGGTCTCTCTGCAGGGGTAAAAATCCCAACAGGCTCAGACCTCTATTCGCCATCAGGTTTTCTCCTTTTTCAATGAATATTTATTGAACGCCTACTGTGTACCGGGTACCCCTCCAGGAGCTGGGAAATACAATGAGCAAGACACACGCAACCGAGGTATCTTTCTGCACCAGCGACAGGAGCTTAGAGAATGTATTTGCAGGCCAGCGTCCTTCTGTGGCCTCCAATGCTGGGAAACGGTCACTGCAGGGTTTCTTTTTGGCCCCTTGAACCTGTGGGACCTCAGAGCAGGTGCTGCTACCGGCCAATTCCTGCAAGAGAGACTCCAGGGGTGGCAGGGTCGAGGGGGACCCTCGTAAGCTCGGACAACAGTACGCGGCCTGGGGAACCCAACCAGGCTGACTCCTGGGCAGGTCTGGCAGAAGCGACACAACGTCTCATTTCACTCCTAATTCACATTCCAAAGAGATGGGCAGAGATGTCTTTAAAAGAAGACACTTTTCTCCCACGGCTTCCTCCTCTTCTAATTCCCTCATCTATCCTTCTCTCTCTCCCCTTCCGCTGCTAGCTGTTTCCTGCAGATAAAAACACCCCACAACTTCCAGTCTGCATAGCGAGATTGCAGCCAGCAGGCTCTAAATGCCGACGCTCCCAATCAAACAGCAGGCGCCTCCGTGGAGTTAACGATATTTTTTTTAACCAAGAGAACCCATGCCTTCTACTTACCCTTAGGAGAAAGTCCACTGGGGACGGGGGTGGGTGCGATCGGTCAGGATGGATTGGCTGCAGAGAGAGGCTCTTGCTGCGCTGTATGAACCGTGCTCAATTTGAAAAAATTATATCCCAAACCATCACAAAAGCTCAGAATGACAGACACAGTTTATATTTCCAAACCATCCTGGGCATTGCATTTTGATTAGGGAAAGAAGTTCATCTTATAGATTAGAGAAATCAGTTCCAGAGTGGGGAGAGGCAGAGGTTCCACTTTCAGCTCAGAAACCCACAGGAGAAAGGGAGAGTCAAGGACCAGAAATAGGGCCCATGAAGAAGTACACACAGAGTCAGATCCCATTGCTATCAGAACTCTCTGGCCAAGTTCAAAACACACATGCCTTTTTGGCCAGCAATTCCATTTGCAAGACTTTGGATTAGAGATGTACTAACACATGTGTCCACAGTTGGGTACCAGGATATGCACTACAGCCTTGTTTGTTAAGGCAAAAGACTGGAAATAGCCCAATGCCCATCACCAGGAGACCAGGAGACATGGAACATCCGTAGCAGGGAACACTGTGCAGCTATTAAAATGAATGAGGCAGCCCTGTGTGTGCCCTGAGGTCTCTAAGATACCCTGTCAAGTAAAAAAAGGCAACAAGAAAAAACAACGTGCATAAGGCGCTGCTAAGGGTATGAAAGAATTCATATGCGTAATCTCTCTTTACTAATACCTGCAAAACTAGCAACAGTGCTGTCCTTCCAGAGAAAGGAATTGGGGGCTTGGGGACAGGGGTGGAGGGGAGATTTTTTGCTCCTGTATACCTTTGTTGTACCTATAGGATTTCAAACTTTGCATTATATACTCAAAACAAACTGTTTTAATGGATAGTAGATAAGTAAAAATACCTAGGAAAAGAAGATAAAGGAAGTTATATAATTAAGATCAACAGATGCATACACACACACACACACACACACACACACACACACACACACACACGATTCCCTAGAAACGGTGATAATTGATACCCGCCTCCCTCCGTTGGTTTTACAAAATTTGTACTTCATAGGATGAGATCAGGGTTTCTCAACCCCGGCACATTGACATTTTAGACTCTACAATTCTTTGTTGTGAAGCTGTCCTGTGCATTGTAGCATGTTTAGCAGTATAACCTGGCCTCTGCTTACTAGATTCCAGCAGCAACCCTCCAGCTGTGACAAACCAGACACAACCAACTGTCCCCTGGGGACAAATCACCTGAGTTTGGTGATGGGGTCCCAAGGAACAATAACTGTGTCTTCTTTATTTCCTTCTCTCTCCATACTTAATGATGTACCAAGAGTTCTTACAGATAAATAATTACAAATGAACAAAAGTAATTTACGAGGCTTCTTGCAAATTTTTACTTACACATACATGTGCGCGCACACACGTGCGCACACGCACACACGCACAGAGTTTGGCACTGGGGCTGTCTGAATGCTGAAAAGGGCACATCCATCATTCTGTTTACACCACTAAGTTGACATTTGATGTTTGTAACCAGGGAGATGGCCCTGGTTCTCAGCAGAGATTTAGGGGAAATGTCTTCCCATCAGTGAAAGAACAGGGAATGTATTGGTCTCACCAATAGATAAGGAATGGAATGTGCTGTTTGCCCTAAGCTGTCTGTTCTTTGATAATTACTATCCCTGACCTTCCATGCCCTCTGCAATGCCAACCAATGTTACAAATGCCAACAGCCAACCCCTGATGTCCCTGGTGCCTGAAGGCCAACACCTCCACCCCCTCCTTCCTTGGGAGCAGACGGAGAAGCAGTTGTTTCACATGCTTGGCTGCACTGAGTGGCGGACTTCCTCTTCTGCAGAAACTTCAACAGTGACCCCAACAAAGAGGTCATCAAGAGGACAAGTGCTGAGCTCCAGTGAGAACTACCTCTCACCCAACACTCTCCATAAAAGAATAGTAACAACTACTATCTTTGGGGCACTTACTATGGCCCAGGCATGGTGCTAAGAACTTCACAGACATTACTTCATTGGATCCTCAAAACAACCCAACGAAGTAAGTACAATCATCATCACCCCACTTTACAGATATATAAGTTAAGACACAAGGAGGTAAAATGGCTTGATCGAGATCACACAGTTAAGGATTGTACAGTGCCTGGCAGACAGCAGGTTCTCATAAAGTAGTTGTATTGTTATTTTGTTAATGTTGCCACACTCCTTCCTATCTCAGGGCCTTTGCACAGGCTATGCCCTCTGCCTGGAATGCTTTTCTGCCAATCTTCATCTGGTTTTTGTTTAAACTTCCCTTTTTCAAGAAAGATTCTCTGACCCCCAAAATAAGACAGATCACCTTGAGACACATTCCCACCCACTCTATTCTTCTTGGCACCTAGCACAGTGCCTAGCACAGCGCAGGCACTCAATTAAATACTGGATGGACGTAAAAATAGAAGGAAGGAAGGGACAGAGGGAGGGAGAGAAGAAGGAAGGGAGGGAGGGAGGGAAGGAGGGAGGAAGGGAGGGAGGGAGGGAGGGAGGGTAAGTGAATAAACAAATGACTAAACTTTAAAGATAAGCACAGTTGGGAACTCCCTGGCCGTCCAGTGGTTAAGACTCTGCACTTTCACTGCTGAGGGCCTGGGTTTGGTCCCCGGTCGGGGAACTAAGATCCCATAAGCTGCAGAGTGGCCAAAAAAGAATAAAAATAGAAATAAATAAATAAAGATCAGCAGGGTCTTAAGAGATCAAGTAATCCAATCCCCTCCTCATCTTACAGTTGAAGACAGTAAGGTTCATGCAGGTTAGGGTCAAATCAGACAGGATCCAGTATTAGGATCTGGTCAGTTGCAGAATAATTGGTCAGTTCCAGGAACAAGAGCTTCCAGGTGACAGATGGATGCACCAATAGCAGGTGCATAGGAGAACCCTCAACAGGTAATATCTGCATTCGATTAGGGCTCTACCCAATACAATGGGTGCATTTAAATTCACCCCAAGTACCTTCTTCCAGGCTTATAAAATCAGTCTGATTATCCCTTCACAAAGTCTAAAAAAGAAAAAAAAAATTTCTTTCACACATCAACAAGCTGTAGTCTTTAGATTCAAAATGCCCTTGCAAACCCACAGGAAACGCTGTTCTTGTGTATCATATCACAGCACGAAGTCCCCACTTCCTTCGGGGGAAGAATGAAGCCATCTGGCAGGAGTTGCTCTCAGCTCTTTCCCGCCACCCCCCTCCTGCTCAGGGCTCTGCAGAGCTCGCACATGCCTCCCCACCCCCTGGTCCATCCCACTCCAACAGGAGCACCGAGCTTTATCCTCATGGGCCCTGCAGCCTGTTTATACAACTAGGTTCTACACTCTAAGGGGTGCATATTTTATATGGTCAACACCTCTCACAGAGCCTGGCACATAGTAGGCACTCAATAAATGGTTATTGGATGGATGGATGGATGGATGGATGGATGGATGGATGGATGAACACTCCATCTGGCTTGCGGATGCCCTCTCCAACTCTTCATTTGATAACCTACAAGAAATTAACTGTGCTTCTGTGTATTCCTTTAATTCAAAAGCTAATTGTTGAACATAAAAAAAAGAATTTAATCTCTCGGGGCCTTTGCACATGCTGGTCCTTATGCCTGGAACACCCATCCTCCTCTCTTCATTCACACAGCTAATTCCACCTCTTCCTTAAGGTGCCAGCATTGCTAAACAGGTATCCCCACACATGCTCACTATTCTCTCCTCAAGCCCCTTATCTGTTTCCTTTATAATTGTTTTTAACTTTCAGTCTATTCTTCTGTTTACCCTTTTTTTCTTTTTTTTTGGCGGTACGCAGGCCCCTCACTGTTGTGGCCTCTCCCGTTGAGGAGCACAGGCTCCGGACACACAGGCTCAGCGGCCATGGCTCACGGGCCCAGCCACTCCGCAGCATGTGGGATCTTCCCAGACCGGGGCACGAACCCGTGTCCCCTGCATCGGCAGGTGGACTCTCAAGCACTGCGCCACCAGGGAAGCCCCTATTTACTCTTTTTTGTCTCTCTCATCCTCTAAGGAGGTCTGATGAAGTCACAGCCTAGCTCTATATGACACACTTTTTTCCCCAGCACCTAGCATAGTGCCTGTATATAGTATGTGTTCAATATCTGTTGATTGCATTAATGAATCAATCAGTTAACTCATTTAGAGGGAAATGGATACCCCCAAAATAAAGGGTGAATAATAAAACAAGTAAATTTTAGGAGTCACATCTCAAGTCTTCTTGAATCATATGAACTAATGCAAATATCAATAACAATTCATGTGAAATCAAATACATTCCAATTTTTTCATAAAATTCTGGCTGTTAAATCTTCAAAGGCAGGAGAGTAGATTGAGAGAGGGAAGTAGAAACTTGCAAAATCCCTTGTCTTGCAAATATGTGAATGGGATGAATGATCCCACTTAAAGACAAAGATTTATAATTTGGAGAAAAAAATCAAAATTCAAATATATACGGTTCACGAGAGACTTGCTGAAGATAAAATGATATAAAATGAAAATGAAGAAATGAGAAAGCTGCCATGAGTAGAAATATTAATATCAGACAAAGAAAATTTGAAGCATGAAAATACTACACAGGACAAAGCTAGGTGTTTTGTATTCATAAAAAGTACATCAGTAATAACAAAACCAATAGTGATATGGATTCCACGTGCCCAGCATTATGTTAAGCACATTATATTGACTACATCATTTAAATATACAAAAAAAAAAGTTACACTGGCATCATTATTACCAGCAAGCTTTTAGGAGAATATAAAACTGGCCCATCATTTGCTAAGAACAGCCAAGAAGGATTTAACAGTGAAGACTGGAGAACCATGAAGCTCTGACTCCTACAACATAGAAATAAATTCAAAATACATAAAGCAAAATTTGTTTTAAAAAATCACTATCAGGAACTTCCCCGGTGGTGCAGTGGTTAAGAATCTGCCTGCCAATGCAGGGGACATGGTTTCGAGCCCTGGTCCAGGAAGATCCCACATGCCGCGGAGCAACTAAGCCCGTGTGCCACAACTACTGAGCCTGCTCTCTGGAGCCCGCGAGCCACAACTACTGAATCCACATGCCACAACTACTGAAGCCTGCATGCCTAGAGCCTGTGCTCCGCAACAAGAGAAGCCACTGCCATGAGAAGCCCGCACTCGCCGCAACTAGAGAACGCCGGTGCACAGCAGCAAAGACCCAACGCAGCCATAAATAAATAATTAAATAATATTTTTTAAAAATCACTATCATAGTGGGAGACTAGCATACTATCCATTCTTTGACGAATCAGTAGACATTATTAAAATTACATAAGGGCATTTAGCTCAAGAAACTAGGAAAAAGTCATAAAACTGAGAAAAGAGTGAGGAGGAAAACAGGAATTAAAATATCAGGAAACAACTGGAAGATAAATTTAAAGGGTGGTTATTTGAAAGGGAAAATAAAACTAACATTCTGGCAAAGCTCATCAAGAAAAATTTCAAAACTCGAAAATAAGAACTTCTCAGTAAGAATGAGAAAAGAGACAGAACTGCAGGTGGCAAGGATATTTTTCAGATCACTACAGAACAACATATACAGTCCCACACTTCAATGAAATAATCATTCCTGGGAGAACACAACAAATTTGAAAGCATATCAACAATGATCATGGAATAAATTATAAAATTTGTCAAATAAGTAATTCCAAGAAAGGGCACTAGGCCCAAAAAGTTGTCTTATTTGGAGGTACTATAGAAAATTAAAGAACATTATAAACACTTTGCAATTTAGACTCTATCTAAGTAGAAAGAAAGAAAAGACAGAGAGAAGAGAAGATAGACCATAATAGCGAACCAAAAAAAGTAAACTACAGACCAATTTCACTGATGAATATAAGCTCAAAGATCCTATATACAATGTAAGTAAATTTAACCCAATACCATAGTACAAGGATAATACCAGAATGAATCAAGTACTGGGGAGACAGTAACAATAAAGGTCATACATTGTTTTGGTGTTTTACAATGAGCATGTACTTTTCAAAAGCAACAATGTGCTTTTCTGTGAGAAAATTAAAGCAATGATTATATCCAGTGATCAAGAAAATTTGGAAATGCATGTACTCTAGGTGAGGGTATAAATTACTTGCAGCCTCTCTGGAGAGCAATCTGGCAACAAAAGCCTTTAAAATGGCCATACCCTTTGACTCAGAAATGCCAATTTGGGGAACTGTGATGGGCTGACTGCAATAAAGGTCCCATTTTTTTTTGCCTATGGTAGCCATGCCCTTTGGCAATGCCCTCTGAAACTAGCTCTGAGTTTGGCCATGTCATGTGCTTTGGCCTATAGGACAAAAGCAAACTTGTCACAAGCACAAACTTGAAAATAGTTTGTGCACTGGGGACTTCCTGCTGCTCTTGCAGCTCTGTGACTGCTATGTAAACAAGGCTGGCCAGCTGGAAGATGATACCTTCACCATACAGAGCAATCCACCAGCTGAGTACAAATGTACGCACGAGCCTAACTGATTCCAGCACAGACCAAAAGAACTGCCTGGCCCAAAGTGCTGACCTGCAGAGCTAAACAAATAGTTGTTGTTTTACACCACTAAATTGTGGGATTATTTGTTACACAGCAAAAACTAACTAATACATGAACTTATCCTTTGGAAATATTCAGAAGTAGCCATCTATAAAGATAAATATACGAAGATGTTATTTATAACAGTGGTTAAATAATGTTAAATAATAGGGGCTGCTTAGGTAATTGAATATTTATTCAATGAAAATCTGTGCAGCTATTAAAAATCTTTTACAGCAAAATTTGAGGTGGCAAAATATTTATAAGATAGTAAATATTCTTAGTGCAAAAGAAGGTTATGAAATCTATAAAATAATATTATGGTATGAGACTATTTTTGTAAAAAATGAAAATAAGTATTTGTCTTTATATGCATGGAAAAATACTGGAATGACAAAAATGTTACCTACCAGTCTTCAAACATGATGACTTTTTTCCTTTGTTTTTTTTCCTACACTCTTCATATTTTCTGCATTGATCCTAAGTCAGGGCTTTTTTTTTTTTAATTCATTTATTCATTTATTTCTGGCTGCATTGGGTCTTCGTAGCTACATGCAGGCTTTCTCTAGTTGCGGCAAGTGGGGGCTACTCTTCATTGTGGTGCGCAGGCTTCTCATTGCGGTGGCTTCTCTTGTTGCGGAGCACGGGCTCTAGGCGCGTGGGCTTCAGTAGTTGTGGCACATGGGCTCAGTAGTTGTGGCACGGGGGCTCAGTAGTTGTGGCTCGTGGGCTCTAGAGCACAGGCTCAGTAGTTGTGGTACACAGGCTTAGTTGCTCCGCAGCATACGGGATCTTCCCGGACCAGGGCTCAAACCCATGTCCCCTGCATTGGCAGGCAGATACTTAATCACTGAGCCACCAGGGAAGCTCATAAATCAGGGCTTTTAAACAGTCACTGGGCTGCTCTAGGAGCTGAACCTGGAACACTCTGAGCCCACCAAAGGCCACTGATGAGAAATCAGATAAGGGGTAATCCATGCATGGATGTTAGAAAATCCTCCTAGTATAATCCCTATTAAAGCATCCTACGCATGGTGCTTGTCAGCATAGCTGGGAAAAGCAAAAGGAAAAAGAGCTGGAACAGACCGCCATGTTGCTGGCAAAGGCCTTCACTATGGCCAGTTTACTGAGTCCAAGTCCAGCAAGGTTACCTGGCTTCTTCCTTCTACTCAAGTCTCATTCTCTCTTCCAGCTTCTCCCTGTCATGTTCCCTTCTTACTTTTCCCTTTATTTACTCTTCATTTGGATTTTCTCAGAGTCCCTTTGGGAGAAAGAGAAAGGATTCAGGCAGGGGGCTGGAGGGGAGGTATCCAAAGATGAAGCACATCCAGGGTCTTAGCATGGCTTCCATTACACTCCATCAGACCATCCCTAGAATTCAAGAATTCTCTAGAATTCTTGACTAAGTGACCAAGGGAGGTAGATTTCCAATCCTGCTAAAAGGATGATGATTTATTTATCCCCATACTAATAAGCTGGTTCCATTCACATGCTGTTGTGGAGATAGGACCTGGGTCAGATGATAGGCTGAGATCAGAAGACTTGGATAACAGTCTAGTTCTGATGCTAACTTGATATCAAACCTAAGAATTCACTTCACCTCTCTGGGCCATCTTTTCCTCCTCTGCAAAATGGGCCTAATACACCCCCCCTTAGACTGTGTTAAGCTCCCATAAGAACTGATGTTTGTCTCATTTGTTAGGTGCTAGATACCAACAGGTACTCAATACATATATGTTGAACAAAAGAAATAAAACACCGATCTATTCACTCACACAGGGCTTCATATGAAGAACAGATAAATGGGAATGCGAGTGCTTTGGCTGTATAAATCACATTACAAAGACAATGTATATTTTAATATTTTTTTACTAATATAAAATAGAAATAACATTGTCTTGGAAATAACATGCTCATCCCTTGAGGTAAAAGCACTTGGGCTTTGCATAACAAGGTTTGAGAATCACTGAAGTAAGAATTAAAGCTCATGACCTTAAAACGATTTAATCCACCAAATCAGCAACACTGCATCCTGAAGCAACGGAGGTTTTTTTTTTTTAACCAACCATGTTGTCAGCCTTTAAAGTCCAGGGCATAAAGCACAGAAGGGCAAAGGGGGTGCTATTTCACAACATTCTTACTGAAACAGGTGCGGGGAAAAGTAAGCTTTCCCAACACATCTGTCTACCACCAATTAAAATGTGGAATGTTGAGGCCCTCACCAACGACCTCCTCTCAAGGGCTCCCAGTAACAGGTACATCTTTATCATCGAGACCAAGGGAGTCATGCCACTTATTAACAGGCATTTGTTTCAGCAAATGTCACAAGGAGATGTGGGATCCAGCCATCTTCCAATTTGCACACACTTGAAAGCTGTTGGTGTTACAGCTCTTGGAGTGCGTGGGCAGGGGGCCTATGGTTTTTCACACATTACACTGGAAAGGATTCTAACTGCACAAGAAGGTAGGTTGTGGGATGCCAGCCAAGCTAAACACTGACAAATTCCCTTCTGGTCAGAGCCTGCAAAATTTCTGTGCTGTCTTGGGTGAAAGCGCCTTTCCTGGGTCAATGTGATGGGCAGACACGTGGCATCCTCATTCACAAATTGCTTCCCCTAGATGCTCATCAGCCTCCCCAGGTCATCTACACAGTCCCCTGCAACTGGGCGTTGGATCTAGAGCCAAAATCACCACAACTGACCAGTTCTTCTAATTAAAAATTCATGCTGCTTTTTTGTTGAACTGGAGATTCTAGAAATAATAATAATAATAAAACCTGACAAACTCCTGGAGACATACCCAATACAGGAAACTGGGCAATGTACCTTAGGAAATACCCAAGAGAGCCCCCTGTCCCTCAGTTATGATTTTTATTATTTAAAAATATATATATATTTATTAGCACATGCTCAAAGGGAAAAAAATGGAGAACATAGATGCATGCACCTGAAAACATATATATATATATATATATATATATATACACACACACACATATACACACATACATACACATGTACACATTCATACACATACACACACATACGCAAACAACAGGACTCACAACCTTACCACTCAACAATAAGCACGTATAAAAACATACAAGAACAGTGCTTCCCTGGCGGTGCAGTGGTTGAGAGTCCACCTGCCGATGCAGGGGACACGGGTTCATGCCCCGGTCCGGGATGATCCCACATGCCGCGGAGCAGCTGGGCCCATGAGCCATGGCCGCTGAGCCTGCGCCGCCTCCAGAGCCTGTGCTCCGCAACGGGAGAGGCCACGACAGTGAGAGGCCCGCGTACCGCAAAAAACAAACAAACAAACAAACATACAAGAACATCTTATGACCCTTTGTTTTTTCCCTAAGCATACACATAAAAATAAACATCCTATTTCATAACCTGATTTTTTCCTACCTAGCCATGTGTCATGACCATTTTTCCAAGGAAGGCAACAAGTATTTTTTCTAACAGTCTAATAATCTACCATATGCTTTAGCTTTATTTACCTATTGGATAGTTTCGATATTTACAATTATTCTCTGCTACAAATAGCAGCACACATCTTTATACATCTCTGTTTCCTAAATGGGCTCAGGGAGTGAAGATAATTTAAGTAAGGAAGTACAAAAACGATAAAGCTAGATATGCCTTCATGGATATTAAAATATCCTAAGATTATGGTAGGAATTGCTGTGGGAAGAAAGATCATGGATCAGGTCCCAGTGTCTTCAATAAATGCGAGGAGAGACTGGTGGTCTATAGATGAAAGAGGGGAAGAAGCAGGAGGGTAGAATGGTCACTGAATATGAGGCTTAGAGGTGAGCTCCTGAATGAGAGTAGGATCTTCAGGAAGCAACGACAAAGAACCAGAGGAAGGCAAACTTCTGACTCCAGAAAGCTTGCTGTTCCTGAATGGAATGACATCCCCAGGAGGTAGTCAGGATCCTCTCCAGGCAGGAGGAAGGGAAAGCATTCTACAGAGTCAAGTCCAGAAGGCAGAGTGGAAAGAGTCAACAAAGGGGTCAAGAGAACAAGGAACCAGGTATGAATGAGGTGATGACACGGGGAGTGGAGCTGGCCTCTCCGCCCATAAATGAGAATTACAAAGATGGGAAGCGTGGTTGGAGGTGACCAGCCTCCTAAGTCCTCAGTGGGGCACAGGTCACTTTGCTTCTAGAAATAGCTAAGGGTCCTGGGTAGTGTTTCTCCTAGTTTCAGAGAAGTGGCCAAAGATATGTTAGGCTTAAAAGACATTCTGCTCTGGGTGACAGCTGTCACAGAGAGGACAAAGCCCCCTACAAGGTTCAGAGGAAGACAACACAGCCTTGATGTGGGCAAGGACAGTCTCACAGAGTTCCGGGTAGCTTCTTGCAATAGACTAAGGACATTAGGAGGCTTGCAGAGAGACAAAGAGATCTATCTTGGGGATTTTTTTCTTAATTCAGGCATAAAAGTGGAGAATGAAAGGTCAGTGTGTTCCTTCTCAAATATTAGCTACCTCAGTAAGGATTTCCAAGGGAGCTGTAGAACATAGGATTCAGTAGAACTTCCTAAAAGTTAAATAGATCTATTCATTAATTGTCTTATTTAAAGAATATGTATTGAGCATCTACTATGTACAAAGCTCCATTCTAAATACTAGAACAAGAGAAGTGAACAGACGAGAGTACATTGTACATAGTTAACAACAAATGAATAAACATATAATAAAATGCCAGCTAGTAACAGGTGCTATAAAGTAAAGGGAAAGGAAGTAAAAAGACTGTGGTGTTATTGTACACAGACAGATGAGAGGTGAGACAGGACCAGTCAGGAGAGCTGGGTTACACTGTGGTAGTAAACAACCCCCAAACAGGCAAAGGTTTCTCTTCCTCTCACACTACATGGTCATGCTAGATCGGCTAAGGGACATGTTCTATGTCTCCAGGATCAGGTTGATAGAGAAGTCTTTAACTCAAAGATTGCTCTGGAGAGTCTAGAACCAGCAATGAAATGCTTCGGCATAAAGTGACATACAATCACTTTGGAATACAACTCATTGTCCAGAACAACTCATATGGCCCTACTCACCCACGAGGGAGCCAGAAAGCGCAATCCTACCATTGGTCTGTAAAGCCAAAACCCAGAAATATTTAGTGAAGGGCATGAGTGCTTATGAAAGATGATAGTTAAATGGATGGATAGATGTAATAATAGTAATCGTTAACACATAGCACTGCTATGAGGCAGGTACTATGGAAAGCACCTTACACATACTGACTTATACAACCCTCATAACAATACTATGAGGTAGGCTCTATAATTATTTTCAACATCATCTCATTTTTGAGATTGGATGGATGGATGGATAGGTGGGTGGATAGATGGATGGATGGATAGGTGGATGGATGGATGACCACTCACGCTGACTGGCAATAACAATGTCAACTAGGAAAATGTAAGAGCTTGACTCATGCCACCAGTAGAAAAGGACTCATACACCTGCAGGTCTCACATTCATTTCACCAGTCTTGGTCATCCAACTATGTCACCACTTACATTCTCAACAGCTGCAACAGAAAAAAAAAAAAAAAAAACAGCTGTCATAGTCTTCCAGGCAGAAGGCCAGAGGCCCATGTAAACATACTGCATGCTTGCCAGTGAAACCCTTCCAGCCGTCTTGGAACCACAAGCCTGGTACCCAGTCCCCACACAGAAGCTCCTTCTTGGCAGGTGGGCAGCAATAACTCCTCACAAAGACGGGGATGACTCAAACAGGCTGCGGTTGAGAACAAGCAGACGTGACTAGGGCGGTGGAGGGAGGGGGGACAAATGGGCCGTTATGGCAAAACCAGTGTTGCCTGAGTCAAAAGCAGTGGGTTTTGAGGATTTCCCCTGCTCTGGCCCCAGCACACACTTAAAATGGGAAACAGTTACTGAGCAGCATTTTGCTTGCTAACAACATTCAGCTTTCTGGATAAAGAGAATACAGAAAAGCAGCAGGGGAGATAGCTTTGAATGTTCTACCCCAAAAACATGGGCCCTGCTACGGCCCATGAGGGCCCATCATCTCCCAGGGGAGGAGGGCTTGTCTGCCAACTCACGAAGCCACCAGGCCCACCCAAACAGCTTTTACGGAGCTTCCTCTAGCTGAGCCGAGCTGTGCTTTCCGCTCAGCCCAAGTGTCTCACCAGCTCAGCAACTTCAAAAGCCACCCAGATTCAGCATCTGCCCTAGGAGGCAAGCTGAGTCAAGAGAGGGGATCAATTTACCGCTGAGGTCGCAGCAGTCCATCAAGGAGAAAAGACTTGCCTAAAGTTCTCTAGTCAGGCCCTGCTATAACCAGGCTAGGAAAATGGAAAGTGTGTGGGCGGGGGGGGGGGGGGGGGGTGCGGACCTGATGCCCTAAAGGAAAAGGGGGAAAGCAGAGTAAAGCATGTCAGATTCTTGTAGTTAGCTGTAGGAGCTAGGAGCACCCAAGGAAAAACCAGACCTGGGAAGATGCCTGGAACCCAGCTGGGGAGAAAAGAGCTAAAGCCACACGACGGCTAGCCATAGGGGCCGGCACCCCCAACTGGAGCATCATTCAAGGGTACTTGAATGATGGGGTCCTCAGGATGCAGTGCTCAAACAGAAGGCAACGAGAGTGTTCACATTATTCTAATGAGGTAATCTCTGCAAAGAGGAGCTTGGGCCGAGGGAAGGAACTTGGGGTTGATCTCCTTTGTACAGGAAAATGTAAACATATGACACATGTAAGTTCCTGGGTCCACATGTATACTATATGGCGGAAGTCTGCGGAACTTCTGATGAGGTTTGCTTACATCGAGAAGGCCTCAGCCACTGGGGATGGACACAGTGCCACAAGCTCAGCATGGGTGTGAGAGTCAAGTTTGGGTCCAGATGCCAATTCTGTAACTTGGAGTAAGTAACCTATACTCTCTGAGCCTCTGTTTCCTCACCTACAAATGCTGCCAATACAGCAGTCACGAGCAACATGTGGCTAGTGAATACTTAAAATGTGGTTAGTTTGAATTGAGGCCTAAGTGTAAAATACATACCAACATTTGAAGACACAGTCTTTTAAAAAAGTTAAATATTCCATTAATCATATTATATTGATTACATGTTGATATGAGAATACTTGGGATATAATGAGTTAAAAAAACATTAATCAAAGTTAACTTCACTTGTTTCTTTTTAATGTGGCTACTTAGAAAATTTTACATTACATTGTGTGGCTCATGTTATATTCCTATTGGACAGCAGTGATCTACAAAATATTAGGAGGTTGATATGAAGTTCAAAGAAGACGTCATATGTTAAGAGTTCTAGGCGTCCAGTATTGTGTTCATTT
This sequence comes from Phocoena phocoena, assembly GCF_963924675.1. NCBI lineage: Eukaryota > Metazoa > Chordata > Mammalia > Artiodactyla > Phocoenidae > Phocoena > Phocoena phocoena. Next base: position 20,143,675 of record NC_089233.1, read on the forward strand.
CCCTCCCCCACCTACATCTGATCCAGAAAGTCCTTTCAACTCCCCAGTCTGCCAATGTCTCTCCAAACATATCATGTCTCGCTCATCATCTCTCACCTGGATATCTGCAGTGGACTCCTAACTCATCTTCTACTTCCACCCCAGCCACCAAGAATCTATTCTCCATTCAACAGCCAACAGGAGATGTTTTAAATACAAATCCAGTCCTTTGCATCCCCTACATAATACCCTCCAGTGGCCTCCCACTGCACTCAGCACAGAAGCTTATCCCGGCATAAGAGGCCCCATGTGATATGGCCGCTGCCCACCTCCCCACCTGCTTCTCCATCTACGTCCACTCCATCTTGAACCCAGATACAAGATCATGCTGAGCTGGTTTCCTCCTCATGGCCTTGACACTGCTCATCCCAAGGACCCAGAACAATATTTTCCCCCATTCTGCATGGCTGCCTCCTTCTTATCTTGTGGGTCTCAGGTCACACGTCACTTGGTCAGGATGGTCTTCCCTACCTAAAGAAGACACTCACCACACCACTCTGTTGCCTTCTCCTGGTTCAATCTCTTCATGACATTCACCACACACTGAACTCGTTGTTTTTTCAATTCGTTTACTTGAATATCATCTGTCTTCTTGCTGGAATATCAGCTCGGTGAGGGCAGGGACCGGTCTTAGCCATTCTAGCTCCACAGCCTAGACTGGCGACTAGAACATGGCTGGTGCCCAATAAATGCCAAGTGAGCAAGTAGCTGTGCCAGCTGGAGCTGTGGAGGAATTACAGGCCAGGCCCCCAGAACAGTCTGCCAGAGACGCTTCCACTCTAGCCGTGCCACGTCTGGGTATAATATCCAAAAGAACTGAAAGCAGGGTCTCAAAGAGACATTCATACACCCACGTTCACAGCAGCATAATTCACAGTAACCAAAAGGTGGAAGCAACCCAAGTGTCCATCGACAGATGAATGGATGAGCAAACTGTAGTGTATACGTAACACGGAATATTATTTAGCCTTTAAAAGGAAGGAAATTGACACCTGCTACAACATGGATGAACCTTGAGGACATCATGCTAAGTGAAATAGGCCAGCCACAAAAAGACAACTACCGTATGATTCCATTATACGCCACGTCTAGAGTAGTCAAAATCATAGAAACAGAAAGTAGAATGGTGGTTTCCAGGGACTGGCGGGAGGGGTTAATGGGGAGTTGTTTACAATGGGGACAGAGTTTCAGATTTGCAAGATGAAAAAGCTCTGGAGCTCTGCCTCACCACAACATGAATATGCTTAACACGAGTGTACTGTACATTTAAACGTGGTTCAGATGGTAAGTTTTATGTTTTTTACCATGAGTTTAAATTTTTTAAATATTTTTTAAAACAATAAAACTTCCACCTATCTCAGGGAACAAAATAGAAAGCTATACCTAAGTCAGCTAAAAGGAGAGGAAAAAAGAACAAAAATTGGGGAAAGAGCCAGAAGAAAAAAAGTTACCATAGAGCCCCAAAAACTGTCCTGTCCATTTTTTGACATTCGCCTTTGGAAGATGGACACAGAGACCCACGGATCTGGGCCCCCATGAGCATCAGGGGAATTCAAGAGGAGGCAAACACTCCTATTGGCATCACTACTAAAGACTTCCTAGAAATCTGCTCTGAGGATCTAATTAGGGATGCAGGCGCGGGATGTGCTTATAAATAGTGAGAAATGGAAACACCTCCGTGACCATCTTGGGGCACCTTTTAAATGAAGTACGGTCAAACCATGCAGAACGGTCAAGCCATGCAATAGAGACTACGGAGTCACATGAAAAAAACAATGATGAAATCTGACTTGACAAACGAGCAGTCTCGAGTGTCATCATGACCCCGTTTGTGTGAGAGAGACAGAGACACAGACAGAGAGGGATATATACCTAGGTATTGACATTTGGGGGAAGGGTGAGATTATTTGCTTTCTGTGTATTTTGTAATGCTCCATAACGAAGACATATTGCTTCGGCAGTGAGAAGGCATTATCTTTAAGAAGAAAACACGGCAGAAAAAAATGTTTACAAGAAAACACTGCGGATCCCAAAGAAAATTCTAGTACCCTGAGAGTCAAATTATAGCACAGCAAGAACACCCAGCAAGGAACAGAAAACACAAAACTACAGTTACGTAATTCAGGAAGGCCCGCAGAAGCTCCCGGACACCCGCAGAGATCCAAACAGACCTTTTGGAACTCAAACCAGGGCAGAGAAAACACACAAAAAAGTAACAGGACCCATCCAGAGATGAAAGATTAGGTGCGCAGAATCACAGGGACAAAAGTGAGTGTAAGAAAGAGGAGGCAGGAAACAACATTCAGGCCTCTTTCGGGGGCCGTGGGGGCTTGCAGGGGGACGGGAGGGTTGGGAAGCAACTACAGGGCCAGGGAGCCCCTATAGTTAAGCTAAGGCTAAGAGGAAAGAGCGCTTCTATTTAGCCGTCATCTGCGTGAGCACAGGAGGTGAGTCAGGCAGCCCCTCTAGCAGAGTGGAAAAGCCGCAGGAGCCTGCCAGCTGACCTAGCTTCCACGGTGATTTCTGAACTGGGTGGGGATACACACAACAATGTTTAATAGTGTGACTCTCAGAGCTGCGGACAAATAAAAATAGTAGCACACACTTTCACAGCGTGTGTTCTGTGCCAAGCATTGCTCTAAATTTTATATATATACATGTATCCTCATTTAATCTTCTCAACGACTCTATGAGATAGTTATCACTCTCATCCCCATTTTACAGATGAGAAAACTGAGGCACAGAGAGGTCAAGTAACTTGCCCAAGGTCATACAGTTAATTAATGGCAGAGCCAGGATTCAAACCCAGGAAGCTGTGGCTCCAGAGTCTATGCTGTGAACCATAGGCTGTTCCCTCTTAGCTATCCAAAAGACCACAAACAAGTGCTTTTCTCAGACTACCCTGACATCTGTTCGTAGGAAATTCACCTCAAGGAGAAATTACACAGAAAACCTCAGGGTTGAGCATCGTTGCACCTCATCACAGGCTATGAAAACAGCCCAAGCTTACCCTACGAAACCACTTTCCCACTCCCACCTCCCCTCCTTCTTCAGACCATGGCCCTCAGTATTCTCTGCTTCCTAGGTGCCCACAAAACATGAAAACCAGCTCTCCGCTGGGGCCACACTGCACTCACCACTACACTCCACTGTCTTAACACATGCTCTGCAAACAGTAAGTCAGACCCTGCTCTACACTCCCCGGCTACATTACCTGAGGAGAGCTAATTAACCTCTCTCCACCTCTATTCCATTCCCAAAACAGGAAAAACAGTATTAAAGTCTGTACTCATTACTCACAGATTCCATATTTGCAAATTTTCCTACTTGCTAAAATTTATTTATAACCCCAAAATCAACACTCACAGTATTTTCATGATCGTTCTCAGACACATGCAGAGTGATGAAGGATTTGAGTCACCCGACGCACACATTCCCAGCTAAGGTTGAACAAGGCTATGCTCTGCCTCCTTGTTTCAGTTTTCACGTTATAAACAAGTACTCTTTTCGCGGGAAATCAGTACCGCGTGTTTCGCATTTTTATGCTTTTTGTTGGAAACTTAGCTGTTAAAAATGGCCCAAAGGGTGTGTTCCTAAGGGCAAGAAGGCTGTTATGTGTCTTTCGAAGAAAATAACGTGTGTTAGATAAGTTTCGTTCAGTTGTGGTCCTGTTGGCCACAAGTTCAATGTTAAAAAGTCAACAATAAAGTGACTTTAAACAGAAACACACATAAAACAATGTTACGTATCGATCGGTTGACAAAAATGTCATGGCCAGAGGCTCACAGGAACCTGACCCCATATTTCCCCCAGGAGCAATAGTTCAGTATTCACTAATTCGGCGTTTGCTGCAACTTTATAGGACATTCCAACCGCAAGTAACAAGAACTGACTGTACCTCATAGTACTGTCAGTCTTAAATGAGCTGATATCACTAAGGCACTTAGAATAACACTCGGACCATCCGATGGGCTAGGTAGGCATCTTCCTTTATCACTTATACACATTCTTAGCTTGAAGACTGAGGTGAAATAAAAGAGAACTAGGGCCCCACCCAGAACAAGTGTTCTTGAGTTGAGTTGAATGGGACGAATGAGTGGGCCAAATATTAAGAAGCTTTGACCATATGGCACACCACTGGTGATGAGCTCAGAGTTGACAGTGGTTTTACGTTGAGGAAAGAAGATTCCAGAGAGCATCCACAGGGTTCACCCACCTAAGATCCACTCCCCTTGGTTTTCCTCCTTGTTTTCCCTTGAGGAGTATTACCTGGGGTCTTGGTGGGGGTCAGCAATTCTGGGATGGTCATGTGACTTCAGGTAGGCCAATCAGAAGCTCACTCCCTGGATTTTGCATCTAGAACAAAGTTATTCATCCTGCCTATGGTGTCTTGAAGGAATGAACCATTAAGTCCTGCTTTCTAGATCCCCAGAACATCTCTGGTTCCAGGACTTTCCAAAGCCTACATCTTCATCTTTTCCTTCACATCTCCGATTTCTCTCATATCCTGCTAATAAATTCATTTCTGCTTAAATTAATCAGAGTCAGTTTATGTTACTCACAACCAAGGATCCTAACCAAGACAGGAATTTCAAGGGATAGCCTTTTTTCCATCCCCCTTCCCTTAGACTTACACCTCAGAATAAAAGAAAGTCCAGCTATTCATGCACACAGAGGTCTCACGGAAATGGGACCTGGGCTTCCCTGGTGGCGCAGTGGTTGGGAGTCCGCCTGCCAATGCAGGGGACGCGGGTTCGTGACCCGGTCTGGGAAGATCCCACATGCTGCAGAGCGGCTGGGCCCATGAGCCATGGCCGCTGAGCCTGTGCTCCGCAATGGGAGAGGCCACAACAGTGAGAGGCCCGCGTACCGCAAAAAAAAAAAAAAAAAAAGAAAGAAAGAAAGAAAGAAATGGGACCTAAGAAGTGGCCAAAGCAGGCAGCTTTTATACTTTTTAGGCAAAGAAATAATAAATTTGTAAGGAATTGACAGGACATAGAAACTTAGGTTTTGGACTCTCAGTTAGTGAAGAGCTTGGGCTTGGGGCAGCAAATTAAAGAACTCATAGGTTTGTTTATACAGGCTCTCAGCCTAATTCCCCATCTCTGGTGATATAACTGAGTGTCTTCTACCTCCAGATGCAGGGAGGGTACCTTTCACAGGAGAGATTTATTTCTTGCTTTCAGGGAGACAGAGAGAAGGGTCAGAGTGTCCTTCTTGTGTTGGTCATTTCTTAAGTAACTTTAATTCAAAATAATCAGTATACCATTGAGGCACATTTCAGGGCAGCCTGCCCTGGGCCCCAGCAAAGCAAAACATATGCAGGGCCACTGGTGAGCTTTGCTAAAGGGGGACCTCGGCTGCTGGGCCTCGGTCCTGTCTCTTTCACTATTTCCGTGATACGACTTGAAGAAAGGATCAAATGAGTCGGAAGACAGAAGTAGCATCTTAAACACATGTGACAGAATGGATTTAGTACAAGCAATCAGAAGGTCCAGAAACCCAGTTTCCGAGTCCAGGAATGCAAGTTGGATTAAGAGGGTTTTAGATTAAGCACTTTTGAATCACTTAAGGATTTCATCAGACAAAAAGCTAGGGAGTCAGCAGTATGAGAGGGCTGCCAAAAAACAGTTAACGATTTTAGACAAATTGAAGTATATTATCTACATCAGTGATTGCAAATCGGTGGCCCACATATTGTTTGGCCTACAAAAATTGTTTTTTAGTTTTAAAAAAGTAAATAAATTACCAATACTCCTAAATTAGAAGTCTTCCCATAAATATTCTGATTTCCTGTCTCTGCTGAAAAACAAAAAAGAATCTGGCAGTGCTAGCCCTGTGTTGCCATGCTGGCAACAATTGGCTTGAGCTAAGTGGCCACTCCTTTGAGATGGGGCACACTCCCTTTATTCTGCCATTGTCCCTACCCCTCCCTGTGGTCTCCCCATTACCAAGACTTGCCAGTTGCCAAGTCTCATCACACTTGGATGGTTATTTTCCCTATGGTACAATTAAAAATATATATTCTTCTGTACCCACATAATAAAGGCTGTATTTTTAAAAAAAAAAAAAAGGGTATGTTTCCAAAAATTACATACTTCTTTGTAGAAGTGAAGAAAATTCTTATGGTTTAATATACAGGTATTTCTTAAATCTAGGATGTTTCATGTGATTAAGTTATCTGCCTGTGCTCCTGTAGGAATCTGAATTTGTGAACCCCAATTATAACATGAGATGTCATGGTTCCTCTCTATTCAGGGATAGGCAGACTCTTGCTGAAGTGTTACACAGGATTTCGGAATCCATTATTGATAAAGTACATGGACAAGCTGGAAATTTGAGGACAGGTTCAAGAACTCTTAGCTCACACATACAATGAAATTCACACATATGCTGCCCATTCCTTTTTTTTTTTTTGCCCATTCCTTTTAATGCCTATATGTTGACATGGAAAGATTGACATTTTTGGTAAAATCAGAAACTTGTGGAAATGAATGTTTAGCCTAATACTATTTTAGTTAAGTATATGAATATGTGGGTGTAGGTATGTATTTCTTATAGGCATAGAAGAGCAGTTTTCCCATCCAACCTTGAAATTCAGAGATTCTGTGACATTTCCGTATTCATGACAGCCAAATATAAGATCAGGAAATGAGCAAGTGATTTACAGAGGCAGAAGGCAAGAGTCTAGTGTAATTAGAGGTTAAGAGTGCTGGGGAATACTTTAAAAATAATGATTTTTATGAGATTGAGTGGGAATATATGCTCGAGAGCCTCAACAGTAGGCAGAAAAGCATTCTTGAAGATGTACTGATAGGAGCTGCCTCTAGCTGACACTGGGTTTCTTCCCATCCCTGACTTCTCTAAAACCTATAGAGGGGGGATCCCAGCTATAGTGTCTTCCACATCCAAACCCTCCTACACACACACGCACACACACACACACACACACACACACAGAGCTAAATGGCCTGAGTGTGGGCAACCGACCCAGCGGGGGCCATCAGATTATCCCAAGAAACTTGGAATTAGACCTAAGAGATGCTATCTGTCCCAGTTGGGAAATACTGTGAATATGGCCAGAAAGAGCACAGTTGATCCAGCGTAAACATAAGCCAAGAAAGCCAGAGAAGGGAGAACAAGGCAGACGCGTAGGAAGAACCCAGGGCCCGGAGACAAAGAGAGGCTGAAAGGGCACAGCTGCCTATGCTCTTGATGGCTGGTTTTCCAATTCTTCTATCCAGTCACTCATGAAGCTAGGCTGAACTTCCTGCCCTTCGATCACAAAAGAGAACCTCCAATACTAATGGTAACAACATAGGCAGCGGCTCACGTTCAAAGATGCTTACCATCTGCTCAACAGTAAGTGCTCTATGTATATGGACTCACTTAATTTTCCTGAAAACCCTATGAGACAGCTAATAGTACCCTTCCTTTTAACCCCCCCCATTTTTTATAGGTGAGGAACCTGAGGTGCAGAGAGTTTAAGTAACTCCCCAAAGAGCACCCAGCTAGGAAGTGGCAGAACCAGAACCGGAATCCAAACAGTACAGCCGCAGAGGCCTTGCATTTAACCATTAACTATTCTACCTCTTGGCCTCAGTTTGCTTGAGTGAATTTCCATCACTTGTGACCCAAAAAGCCCCGCCTGAGACACAGAGAAGCCACATGGACTTGGGGGAAAGCAGCCACCTGGAAGGCACTGTCACGGGAACCCTGCCAGTTCTTCTTGCTAAGTTGGCCGGCAAAGGACTCTTCCCTGCATCAAGGTAGTTGCTGGACCAGGGCCTTCGGACACAAGCAGAGCCGTGGGGAAGCCACTCAGGCACTGATATAGCATCCCTTGGACCAATCTGTGTTGGGTATCCACTCTGTGCCAGCTTTTGTTCTAGGAGCCAGAAAATTAGCAGAGAATAAGACAGGCAAGGGCCCTGTTTTCCCAAAGCTTACTTTCTAGAAGAGGGAGATACACGAATGATTCTACATGGTGACAGATGCCATGAAAGGAAAATAGGAGGGTGATGTAATAAGAATATTGAAAGGGATACTTTTAGGTAGGGTAGTTGGAGAAGGCTTCTCAGAGAGGCAATGACTGAGCTGACATGGAGATGATGAGAAGCAGCCACGATCCTAAGAAGATTCAGAGAGGCACTGCGGTGGGAAGAAGCGTGCGAACTCAAGGAACAGAAGTGGGCACGGTGGCTGGAGCACACGTCCGTTCCACCCCTCAGTGGGCCGGGCATATGGAGAGAGAGGCAACCCTGCTCCAGAGCCCTGAGAAGGAGCGAGTGCGGTAGGCTGCCAAGATGGCCGGGTCTTCATTCCCCCCACCCGTGTCCACACCCTTCGCAACGTGGCTTTGCAGCTCCTCTCCTCCACTCCCCACTTCTCGAATATGGGCTGGCCTGTGACTGGTTTGGGGCCAGTGGAAGCAGCAGAAGTGACCGTGTGCCAACTCTGAAGCATTTCTCAAGAGTCTTTGCATGCTTGCGTCCTTAGAACCGCGGAACCTTGCCCAGCTGCCCAGGAACAAGCCCGAGTAGCCTGCTGGATGGGGAGACACACAGGATCCATTCTCTCTCTTCCGCTCCAACAAACACACATCCCAGTGCTGGACACATGCGTGAAGCCGTCCTAGACCTTCCTGGCCCCAGGTAACCTGCCAGCTGACCACAGACACACGAGCGAGCCCAGCCAACATCAGCAGAACTGCCCACTTTTGTGCAGTTTGGGGGCAGTCTGTAATAAAGAAATAGCTAATTCATACACCTAGGGTGACGCCCGGACAGAGAGAAGCACTGTAGGGACAGTCAGAAACAGCCCATGAGAGGCTGCTCTGTGGCTGTGCTTGGCAGCCCTGCCAAGGTCCCGACCACAGCACTGCCGCAGGGAGGCTCTGCCACAGCCCCAGGCTGATGCCTGACACCAGGAAACAGCAACACCCAGTGGCTTCATTCACTGAAACTCTGCAGTGAGAAGCAGACACACCTGGCTTTAAATCCCAACCCTGCCTCTTACCAGCTGGGATAAGTAGCTTAACCTCTCCCACCCCTGTTTCCTCAGTTGATAATGGAGTAAATATATAAAGCACGTTAGAGAGTACCTGTCACACAGACATAGCACTTTTGTGTTGTATAAGTTTACAATATTACATATAAACAAAAGGGAGGGAAAGTCCCCATGTGAGGCCCATATCACTCACTGGCAGTATGTGAAAGAATTTTAGGTGGAATATAGACGTGGCATTCAATCATGGCAAACTATAATAAGTAGTGGTTGTTCCCTTTTCAGTTTTTTTTCAATCCTCGTGATTCTCTCAAAGGAGAAAGTCTCCGTTTGGTGCTTATATGTTTTGAACACCACTCTATATTTGCTAAATTCCCTTTCGGAACAAAGTGGGGGGGTGTTTCAAATTCACATCCTTGTCAGCCAATAGTACCTTGCTAGAATTTCATATTGTTTAATTATATTCATTTTATAGTTACTAGTTCTTTATGATGTTATTGTTTTTCCATTTATATAAAGTGTCCTTTAAAATAAATGTGTTGAAATGAAAAAGCAGACCATTAAAAAATATTTTTTAAAAGACAGAGTGCACACAGAGCAAATATTATGAAGAGCAGAATATTAGGGAAGCCTGAAATAAGGAAAAGAACATGGGTAGAATATGGAATTCAACCTGGTTCAAAGTCCAGCTTACCCAAGTTAGTAGCTATAAAACTGTATTAGTCAGCTTTGGCTAGGTAAGGCTACAATAACAAGCAACCCCAAAATTCCATGGCTTACGACATGCAAAGTTTAGTTCTTGCTCATGCTACATGTCACTGCAATTGTCTGTGGCTCTGTGGCTTTGCTCCATGTGTCTTTCGTATGGCAGGATATAAGCCAAAGAAACAGCCCTTGCTTGGTCCTGGGGCAGAGGGGAAAAGAGCAATGGCCAAACCATGCAATGGCTCTTAAAGCTTCTGCTTAGATGTACAGTATGTGAAGTCTGCTCAATTCCACTGGCCAATGTGTGTCACATGGTCAAGCTCCACACAAACAGGAACGGGAAAGTTCATTCCTCCTGTAAGTAGATACTATACCTCACATAGCAATGGATGGGGATATATAATCCTCTTATGTGGAGAAAGCAAATAATTGACACAATAATATAATCCACAATAATGACCCTGTGCAAGTCATCTCATTTTTACTTCTCTATTTTTTTTTTTTTTTTTTTTTGCGGTACGCGGGCCTCTCACTGTTGTGGCCTCTCTCATTGCGGAGCACAGGCTCCGGACGCGCAGGCTCAGCGGCCATGGCTCACAGGCCTAGCCGCTCCGCGGCATGTGGGATCTTCCCGGACCGGGAACCCGTGTCCCCTGCATCGGCAGGCGGACTCTCAACCACTGCACCACCAGAGAAGCCCACTTCTCCATTTTTGAAATGCGAATACCTACTTCAGAATGAAGCTCAATAAATATGAATTCCCTTCCCCTTTCCCATCTTCTGAGATTCATTCAGAGCAGCTCAAACCAAATTTAGAAAGACCTTGGTAGACCAGCTGTATTCAAATGTTTAGTCCAAGACCTGTAAACAGCTAAAAACAAACCCAGTGATTATTCATGCGAGATGAATGTACTCCCCTCCTAAGCAAGGACTTAGGGGACTGTCCCTCTATGCCACTCATGTCGCCACCTTATGAAAATCTTACTGGAAAAACACCAGTTACAGAACTAAAGAGAAAATGGAGAGGAAATGGTTATATTAATTGACATCATAATATTAGTACAGTAATTAAAAGCATACATTTTGGAATTGGAATCATGGCTCTGTCATTTGTATGTGACCTTGAGAAAGTTAAGTAACTGAGCCTCAGATTTTCCATAAAATGGGACAATAAACTATTTGAGTCATAGATTACTATATTGAGATAATTTGTATGTATGGCTTATTACTGTGCCAGGTCCAGCTAAATGCTCAATAAATAGAAACCCTTATTAATGCTGGTACATGTCCCAAAGTATAGATATTCAAGCATTTCAAATCAACGTTTGGCATCCAGTATATCCAGTACCCTATACCAGTTGTATAAGTCTGAGTTCAATTTTTATTTCCCACTCTTTGATATGGGACACCGCACTGCTCCCTGGAAATCCTGTAGACATTCCCTGACCTTGCCTCTCTATCTATAAAGGATTTTCAATTCTTTGTAAAGAACCTGAAGAAACAAAAGGTACAAAAGACATTTCTGAAAGTGATAAATGGATGTGGACCATGGTAACATCGGTTTCCCCAGCCTTCTGTTCACAGGGCATTTCAGCAAAAGGCTGCTGTCTGTATACAAGGAGACCCTCACAAAAAAAGACCCTCAAGGACAGGATCTCCATTTACTCTTTTTTGGAGCTGGATTCCCTGTCTTATGTGTGGTGGACATTTTTAGCAGCAAAGCTTATTCCATCTCCCAGCTGGAGGACTTGTCACTAATTACTTGGAAAAGAGATGCATAATTAAACAGACTTTTCTCTCAAGATACTTAGTGGAGGGCTTCCCTGGTGGCGCAGTGGTTGAGAATCTGCCTGCTAATGCAGGGGACATGGGTTCGAGCCCTGGTCTGGGAGGATCCCACATGCCACGGAGCAACTAGGCCCGTGAGCCACAACTACTGAGCCTGCGCGTCTGGAGCCTGTGCTCCGCAACAAGAGAGGCTGCGATAGTGAGAGGCCCGCTCACCGCGATGAAGAGTGGCCCCCGCTTGCCACAACTAGAGAAAGCCCTCGCACAGAAATGAAGACCCAACACAGCAAAAATAAATTAATTAATTAATAATAAACTCCTACCCCTAACATCTTCAAAAAAAGAAGAAAAAAAAAGAAATAGGAGAAAATTTCGAAAAAAAAAAAAAAGATACTAAGTGGAAGTGTCTGGGTAATAGTGAAAGGTTAGAGATAATAATCTCCCTGTGGCTCACAGCAGTTTGGTCTATTTCTTTTTTTTTTTAATTTATTTTGGCCACACCCCGTGGCCTCCAGGATCTTAGCTCCCCGACCAGGGATCGAGCCCAGGCCATGGCAGTGAAAGCTCTGAGTCCTAACCACTGGACCACCAGGTAATTCTCAGTTTGGTCTATTTCTAAGTCTGCTCAAGCTTTCAAAGTTTCCTTCCTTGTCTGCACAAGTTATGACCCTGAGTTAATCACATAAGCTCTTTGAGCCTCAGTTTTCTCACCTTTAAAGTGGGAATGATAGATTGCTTGGAAACACTTTGTTAGACTTCTAGAGCCAAATCAAGATAAGGGAGTCTCTCATCTGGACATTAGAGTGACACAGGAGTCAGGATTTGATGAAAATAGACCTGAACAAACACAAACACAAATAACTAGTGTAAAACAAAGAATGTGGCTCACCAACCAGTTCTACAAATATGGAGCCATCAGCCACTGCAGTCGCCTAACAGTGCACCCAGAGAGGAATTCAGGATGAGAGACAGGACGAGGCACTCAGCCTTGAAAAAACGGCCCCTTAGATAGTCAGGTGTGTACCTCAGGAAGAATTTTAATGACCCCAGAATCTTGCATCTGCCCATACATAGAAAAGCACTAAAATCATTAACTTGAGATACCTGTTCCTTGTGACTACAGTAATCTTTTACTGAGATGTGTGCTTGACAGCAACTACTCCCTAGCCAAAAATCATATATACAACTGGCTTCTCCCCCTACCTCTGCAGAGCTGGTCCTCAGAGCTGCCAAGAGGCTGTCTCCCAGGCTGCAGTCCCCAGTAAGGACCCTGAATAAAACTTAAACTCACAACTCTTAAGTTGTGCATTTTCTTTCAATCAACACTAGTGAAGGACTGGTGTTTAGTAGATTAAAGTAAAAATTCCTACAAATCAACAAGAAAATGTAAGAGCGGGGGGGGGGCATTTATAGAAGACGAAATGCAACTGTCCAAGAAATACGTAAAAAGAAACCTCACTAGTAATCAAGAAAATGTCTATTAAAATGAAATGTCATTTTTCTCCCCTCAGACTGGCAAAAGTGTTAAAGCTTGGCAATATCGTAATTTAAGGAAGATGTAGTAAAACAGAAACACACACTGCTGGTGGGAATGACACCAGTCACTCTGGAGAACATTTGGCAGTATCTATTAAGATCCAAATCGTGTAGCCCATTACCGTGCCATTCTACTTCTCGGTAACTGGAGAAACACATGCATGTGTGTGAGACATGTACAAGGATGCTTATTGCAGTACTGTTTGTAATAGACACCACCCCTAAAAAAATAGAATCTAAATGTTCCTCAACAGGGAGTGGCCATAAAAATGGGAGAAAGGTCATACTGTGGAATACTAGGGAGTATGTAGTTAAAAGCATAACAACAGAGATTGCTCTTCAAAACACTGTGAAGTGAAAAATCAAGTTGCAGGATGATGAGTGACGTATGACACCATTTAGCAAGACGTGTACGCATATACATAAACTCTACCATATAATCTGTATGGATACAAATATGAACAAAGAAAAGGTTCTAAAAAGAGACACCAATGGTGACCTCTGGGGAAGGGAGAGAGGACCTGGAGTGGAATGTCAAAAAAGCCAAAAAGGTCTTTAATACCTTATCTATGATATTTAATTCATCTTAATGAGATTATACTTATGCATTTCTTATGAATTTAATGTTCTCCTTTAACACAGCAGGAGGATCTCACTGCATCATCCGTGGTGGGTCACAAGGTCTCGATGACTCCAGAATCAACAGAAGAGATATGATTATGGGGATAAATATGGCCATAATTATTACCACATGACTGAGGCTTCTGTCTCCCCAGATGCCTTCTCTACTCTGAGAAACAGGAAGCCAAGGCACACCTAGCTTTTTGCTATTCCAATAGCCTAAAGACCTACAGGCTTAATCCCTTCCCAGGGGTGATAATTAACATTTTTAATGAAGGCACTTTACTATCAATAGAGTTAACAACTGCTGCTCTTATCTACTTAGGTGTGAAAAAGAAGAGGAGATGCTTTAAGGGTGGAGGATAAGCAGAAAGGATAGAATTCAAGAGGAATTCACAGAGCCTGGGGGCAATCTGGTGAGGTAGAGGTTCTGAACCCTGGAAGAGGTGGGTGAAGAGTGAAGACAAAGTTGAAAAAACAGATTCTTTAGCATGACATCCACAGCCTTTCATATTCTGGGCTTAAGTCTACCTTTCCAGAACCTTCACTAAGTTCCATCTAGCCCAAGGGGGTGCCAAGTGTGAAGGGTAAGACCTCTGACAATGGAAGGGGGTAACCGACCAGCCCAGAGGCATCAGCTGAGACACAGGGACCAGCCCAAGAAGTGCATTCAGGGACTTCCCTGGTGGTCCAGTGGTTAAGACTCCATGCTTCCACTGCAGGGTCCATGGGGTTAGATCCCTGGTCGGGGAACTGAGATTCCACCTGCTGCATGGCGCAACCAAAAAAAAAAAAAGGAAGCAGAAGCGCATTCATCCACAGTTTCTTGCATTAAGAGATCTCAGGGGATAAGATCTATCCTATCTCCACTAAAGGGACTAAAGGGTGGGGAAATGGATAAAAAGGCACTACCTTATGTTTCCCATTTGATCACAGCACCCCTCAAAAATAGGTTTCTGCTTTAAGACGTCTCTAAGTTCTTCTCTTTCCCAGCACTTATTACAATCTATAATTATCTTTTTTCCTTGTTCACTTATTTATAAACAAGGAAATGTAAGTTACATGAGCAGCAAGGACTTTCTCTGTCTTGTTCACCACTGTATCCCCAGTATCTTGCATACAGTAGGTGCTCAGTAAGTTGTTTGGTTTTTGTTTTTTTTCATCTTGAAGGTGGAGATACCTCCAGAAATATAGCAAGAGGTTTGAAACATAGTACCTGAGGGTGACATAGGTTGCTGAGCAGAAAGAATGGTTAAGAAAGAGCACTGGAAATGACCATTTTGGAGGGGACTTTTTTTTTTTTTTTTGCGGTACGCGGGCCTCTCACTGTTGTGGCCTCTCCCGTTGCGGAGCACAGGCTCCGGACGCGCAGGCTCAGCGGCCATGGCTCACGGGCCCAGCCGCTCCGCGGCATGTGGGATCTTCCCGGACTGGGGCACGAACCCGTGTCCCCTGCATCAGCAGGTGGACTCTCAACCACGGCGCCACCAGGGAAGCCTTGGAGGGGACTTTTTTGTTCCTCAAGTAAAGGGCATAAAATCACAAGATTTTATGAGAATTCTTCTCTGTGACTCTGTAGGTTGTTTAAAAGTTGGAAACACCATGCCAGCAGTTCCACGGAGGAGAAAAGGAGATCCTTATGAGAAATTTTCAAAGCTTGACCTCAGCTTAGCTAAGATTTTATTCCATATCCATTAGTGACAAGGCTGGTACAAAAATAAGAGCAGTCACTTCCTCTTTTATGTTTTAAACAGAAAGAGAGGAGGAAAAAAAAACTTACTGAACTCTGAACTTCCTCTCCTCTAACCACAACTTACTACTGGCTTACTTTGGTAAAATAATTGCCAAATAAATAATAATTAGGTATCTTATTGGCACTGCAAAGTTTCTATCCGAAACTCTGCCTGGAACATTGCCTACTGATTCCAAACCTTTTCAAGGAGCCCAGCCAGGGATCCTGACTGAAAGGGGACAAAACTGTCCCAAGGCTACCAAGAAACTGCTGAGCTCAGCTCTGTGGCTGCTGCAGCTCTCCTCACAGGACAGACATCTGCCACGCCAAAATGAAACTGAGCCCAAACTGGCAGACTACTCCGAGGCACAAGTCCACAGCCAGATACCCTGGAGGGGCCTTGGACGTAGGGTACAGCAGCCTGAGTCTGGGCCCTGGCTCTACCACTTACTTACCAGCTCTGTGATGTTGGGGAAGTGGCTTAACCTCTCTGGGCATCCGTTTTCTCATATGTTAGAAAGAAAAAAGGCTTCTGTTTCTGACGTGGTCAAGTAAACTCCAAATGGACCCAAGCTTCCTGCAGATAACAAGTTTAACTCTGGACCAAACAACAAAAAAAAATTTCTTTTATTTAAAAAAATTTTTTAACCTGAAAGCACTGGAGAGTGAACAAAAGAAGACAGATTCTGGAGTAAGGGAGCTGAAATCTGAAAGAAGAGAATACCATTTCACAGCTTTTACCCTGAGAACAGGCTGCAATCAGCATCAAGTCACAGCTAAAACTCCAATATAAAACCTTAAGTCTTCCTGGCTTGCAGAGCCAGAGGACCAATTTCAGGTCAACCACAGCTACTGGAAAGTGAGGAGCGAATCCAAGGATAGAGAGAGCCCACAGAGGAGCCCCAGCTTCTGAGTACAGGCCTAGTGCGGGATTGGTTCCAGACCACCGCACTAAAGTAAATAATGCAATAAAGTGAGTCACACAAATGTTCTGGTTTCCCGGTGCATATTAAAGTTATGTTTACACTATACTGTAGTGTATTAAGTGTGCGATAACACTATGTCTATAAAAACAATGGGCATACCTTAATTGAAAAGTACTTTATTGCTGAAAAATACCAACACAATTACAGTAGTAACATCAAAGATTACTGATCACAGGTCGCCATAACAAATATAATGAAAATGAAAACATTTGAAATATTATGAGAATTACCAAAACGTAACCCAGGGACACAAAGTGAGCAAATGCTCTTGGAAAAATGGTGCCAACAGACTTGATCAGCGCAGGGTTGCTGCAAACCTTCAATTTGTAAAAAACGCAGCGGGAATTCCCTGGCGGTCCAGCGGTTAGGACTCTGCCCTCTCACTGCCAAGGGCCCGAGTTCAATCCCTGGTTGGGGAACTCAGATCCCACAAGCCACACAGTGCAGCCAAAAGAAAAGAAAAAGAAAAAACAGTATCTGAGAAGCACAATAAAGGAAGGTATGCCTGTATAAACTCTTTCCAAGTGTCTGGCTGACTCTTGAACCATGCACACATGGGGCAGCCTCAAAGATAAACAGAACTGACATCTGAACTAATGTCCAAGAGACAGTTTACTGTCTAACCAAGTCAATAGCTTACTAAGATGAAACCTTCAACATTCCTCAGAGAAATACAACTGAATCCAGAATCTCCACAACATAATACAGTGTCCAGGATACGATCTGAAATTACTCGACATATGAAAAACCAGGAAAATATGACCCAATCTCAAGAGAAAATACAACCAACCAAGGAAAACAGGGAGGAACAATTCCTACTAGGTTAGGGCAATAATCTGAAATTGTATGAGATACAATGCATTCAGCTGCAAGTAACAGAAAACCCATCTGAAATGGTTTAAGCAGAAAGAGAATTTATTGTCTAACAAGAACAAATTTCCAGAGATAGGGCTACATCAAGGTTAGTTAATTCAGTGGCTCAACAACATCATGAAGGACACAATTCCTCTCCATCTTTCCACATTGCCATTCACAGCATGTTAGCCCTGTCCCTCATGGTCAAAAGACAGCTGCCACAGTTCCAAGCCATGACATGAGGTACTTGAAGAAAAATCCTTTATCCTGGGTCCCCTTCCTTCCTGATTTGTATGCTGTCCTGTGAGAATATGACTCTTGGTACTTACCACAGTCTTCTTGGGACCAAGAGGGGAGATACTGATGACACTTGGAGGATGGCAGAGCAAATAACTGGGAGAATCCCCAGTCTTTCATGACCCTGTTAAGCCTCTGATTAAACAAACTCTCGAATCACCTACCTCCAGACAGATTAAGTGTTCTACTATTAACAACCAAAGCGTCCTATCTAAAACAACCACCAGAATTGGAAAGCCAGTAACATTAGCTCTAAATAGAAGACAAGCATGAAAAACACAATGAAAATTATAATTATTAAATTCCAGCAGCCACATAGCTCTGAGCCTGAGGTTGCCTCTTTCTTTTTTTTTTTAAAGAGAAATTAGCAAGAATTCGAAAGATGTCTGAGACATGGTAGCACCACACTGAGAAATCCTCCTTAACAACCAGAAGAATTAAAAGATAATTGAAGAGGTAAAAAAAAAAAAATATATATATATATATATATATACATACACACACACAGACATATTTCCATGATGTTTAATGTCACACACAATTAAAATCTTTGAGTACCACCAGTCATATGATTTAGGTATTTTGAAAAATACAGCCCTGTATTAATAACTCCCAAATATTTACTACCATGCCTGACTTCTCATTATTCCCAATTGCCTTTTGGACACCTACACCTGGATATAGCACAGGTATCACAAACTCAACATAGCCAATGCAGAATTCATTATCTTCACCCCCAAGCCTTCTCCTCGTCTTGAATTTTCTACTGCTCTTTATGGTACCCCTATTCATCAAGTACCCAAATGAGAACTCCCTTAACAGCTGACAATTATTCATACTACTTTTATTGTTCGATGTGCCAGGCAAAGTGCTGCTCTGCCCCACATAGACATTATATCTGATCCTCAGAAATCTTTGTAGAAGGTACTACATTTACCCTATCATGTACCCCTTTTTAAAAACTAGGAAGCTAAGGATAAGAAATTTGCCTGGGGTCACAGGATCTGAATCCAGATCTAATCCTCTTTTTCCCTACTTCACAAAGCAAACAGAGACCATCAAGCAAGAATTCCTCAACTGGCCTTAAACTTATTTTATTTCCCACTCATTTTCCCTTCTTTTCTCATTTCCACCTGTGCCCTCCGCTCTCATCTCCCGGGAAGCTATCTTCCTTGGAGACACCTTACTTCACTGCGCTCTCGTCAACACTTAGCGCTTTCAACCTCACCAGGCTGAGGAATCCTGGAGAGCTTTCTCTCTACTTTTCAACGTTCTCCTGCCTTCTCTCTGCCTCTCCAAATCTTCTCTTCTCCAAGCTTAACATTCCGAGTCCTTTAACTACTGCCTCTTAACCAGTGTCCCTTCTTTCTCTCGCTTCTCCTCCACCCTCGCTGACACTCTTCTTCACTCTCAAAACTCAACTTAGAACTTGAGCTCCTCTGTGCAGCCTCCCAGGACTCTGGGACTCAAGCTGATCCCAGAATCCCCGCCTCTATCACCATTATAGTGCATATCACACTGTGTTATAAATGTTTGATTTATGGACTTTCCTATGAGACTGGGGGCTGCTGGAGGGGAGAAACATGCCTTATGGCTCTGTATTACCCCCTGCACATGAGGGGATGGCCGAATATGCCAGCTGGACCACACTGTGCTATTATTCCTTTTATATTACTCTCCTCTATGTGGATTTTGGAAAATACACAGGAATGTAAATGTCAAGAGAAAAAAAATGCACAACTTAAAAGTTGAGAATTATGTTTTATTTGGCAGACAAAACTGAGTACTTAAGCCCGGAAGACAGGCTCTCAGATGGGTCTGAGGGAAGGCTCCAAAGAGATAAGGGATCCTGAGCTCTTCGCAACAAAATGCTGGTGCAGACTGCCGCCCTCCACCCAATCAGGAGCTCCACAGGATGGGCTGCCCTTTGGTTTCCAGAAGCTGCCAGTGGGTTCCAGTGTGTTGTGTTATGATCAATGATTTTTTTTATTATATTGTTTTTCTTCTTGGTTTTTTGTGTCTTTTTTTTTGCGGTACGCGGGCCTCTCACTGTTGTGACCTCTCCCGTTGCGGAGCACAGGCTCCGGACGCGCAGGCTCAGCGGCCATGGCTCACGGGCCCAGCCGCTCCGCCGCATGTGGGATCCTCCCGGACCACGGCACGAACCTGTGTCCCCTGCATCGGCAGGCGGACTCTCAACCACTGCGCCACCAGGGAAGCCCTCTTCTTGGTTTTTTTTTATATTACATATTTAAAAGGCAGTATCTTTTGTACTGTGAATTTGCAGAAGATGCATAATACACTTTTTTCTTTTTACATCTGTTGGTGTGTATGGTCTGTGCACTTCTTGTGATGAAAATCAAACCTTTTCTTTATAAATGCAAAAAAAAAAAGAGGTCAGGGAGGAGCCAGGATATATAGGGATCTTTGCAACAAAGGCCAGGTAGTGGAACATCAAAAGATTACTGTTGGAGCCTGTGCTCCGCAATGGGAGAGGCCACAACAGTGAGAGGCCCGCGACAGCAAAAAAAAAAAAAAAAAAAGATTACTTTTAATTAAAGAAAACCAGATATCTCGAGTTAATGAATTTAGTGCTTTTCTATGTAGGGGAAGATGCAAGAGTCTGGGCTCATTGAAATCATTCCTTTGATATGCACCTTAGCTGTCTAGGGCCAGCATCCTGTGCTTTCCCATCCCGAGTCCCCTCAGGGTGCACCTTTGTGGGGGGGGCTGCAGTGGCTGAGGGCTTGGCAGCGGGCAGCCCATTCTCCTCCATCCTGAGTTATGTGGCTGAGGCCTCGATGGCTGCAGCATCCTTTGTTTGCTGATACGTCAGGCAACATTTTTCACTCACACAAACCACACCTTGATATGTCACTATGCCCTGGCCAAAGGCTGATCAAGGGTCCTGGCAGAATCCTTGAACCACAAGCTTCATAATCAGGTGGACTGGGTTTGTCGCCCTCTTCAAATACTTCTTAGCGTCAAGTCCTGGGTCAAGTTACTTAATATCGCTGAGCCTCCGTTTCCTCATGGAGGGAAAATGAGACTTATCTCCTAGGGTGCTGCAGACTTTAAATGTGATCATGTGTGAAGCATTAAGCTCGGTGCCTCAAAAATTAGAACAGCTCTTCGGGGAAGTTCTATCATTTCATGGACATGTGTGCTGTGTGTGAACCCTTCCTTCCAAATGATGCAAGGACTTCATGCTTTTCAGCCAGTCCTCCCAGCCCAGCAACTCATGCACCAAGAAATCAGCTGACTGCAGTCATATGACTACCAAAAGACCTCAGAGCGGAAGCCACTTTCTGAATTCCTTATTCAGGGCCATAGCTAAAAATCTACAGATGTGCTAACTCCCTCACTGGACAAAAACAACTTATTGAAAATATTTTCTCCCACTAGGGAATTTCCTCGTCCTGTCAAGCCTTGCCAGTTTCACCCACTGCTGTAGCAAGCACACTTTCCCAGCTCTGAGGGATGAGACAGACCACCATCAAGCACCCCAAACCTGCCTGACCGCTGTTCCCCCTCACTCTGCCAGGGGCCCTCACCCCCCAACCCCTGCACCAATGCTCTCTCCCACCCCAAGCCCTTCACCTTAGTGACTGGGAACTCAGAATCTGACTCAGTCCTGAATTCAATCTGGGCTCTGCAGTTCTCAGGAAAACTCTTTATCCTTACTAAGCCTGTTTCCTCACCTGTGAATGGGGATAATAATAACAGCAGATCTTAGTGGAGGATGAAGATTCAAAGGGATGAAGTTTGTGAAATCCCCAGCTCATCGCAAGCCCTCAAATATTAGCTGTCACTGCCATCACTGTCACAAGCGCCATCTCAACATTCCTTTTACACAATCCTAAACTCAAATCTATGTTTGAATCCTAACTCTATGTAACTTTGGAAAAATTTCTTAATTCTTTGTGCCTCAGTTTTCTCAGCATAAAATGGGAATAATAACAGTAGCAACCTCATGGGGCTGTCGCGAGGATTAAAAGAGTTAATACATGTAAAACATTTAGAACAGTGCCAGGCACACAGTAAGTACTAAATAAACGTCAGCTCGAGTCAGCGGCCTTTGAAAGCCTTATTTGAAGACGTCCACGAAATGGAAATTTCCCTGGCCTGTCTCCCCAGCTAAAAGAGACCGTGCTGGGGACACATACACTCAAGCAGGAACAGGTCTAGCCCAGATTTCATTTTTCTCTTGAACCTGACTTTTTTTGGTCCCATCTGGAGTGCCCCGGCCTTAGACCCCAAATCAGAGAAGGTCAAAAGGGAAACACAATGAGGCCAACTGTCATTTCAGCCCCCACCTATCGAGGACACCGGAGAACAGAAACACACCCTGAACCCCAGCCCTTGGAAGGCCCAGCTGGAAGCTGACCTCAGCAGACTGCCACCCAGGCTACACAGCCCACCTCCATGCCTGCACCTGAACACCTCCTCCTCCCTCCCTCTGTGCTGATTCTGTTCATAAAACGCTTCTTTCTCAACCCACATGATCCCCCAGGAAAACCAGTTCTTTGTCTGCACAAGAGGGACAGCTCTCTGCCAGCACTTGACACAGCGCTGGAACACTGCACCCAAGTGACAGGCCAGGCCAGGCAGCTCCATTTGAACCAATAATTCCATTTTAAAAAACTCTTATCCCACACTTAGAATTCTATTTGGAAAAATAACTCTTATCAGTGATAATGTTTAAGGCTCAAAGATGATCATCAAAATAATCTTGAGATAGTGTGATGGGGTGAGAATAAAATATCTAATTATAAAGAATTCAAAACGATGCATTTATATCATCTCTAAAAATAAATAAAGCCTCAACAGTCCATGGACCTCAAAAGTCAACTTCATGAGCCTCCAGCACCTCTTGTCTATACTTTTCACAATGAATTTCAAACTGTGTTGACCATCACCCACAGTGAGAAACACATTTTACATCTGATCCAGTTCGCACATGCCTATATATATATACATGAAATAGAAGTTTTATGCAACAATACTTATGAGTGTCATGCATTCTATTTTCAAGTTTATTTTTTCATGGTGTTCATGACCTACTAAACTGATTTCATGACCCTCAAATGAGCGATGATCCACAGTTGAAAAAACACATTTAAAGGAATTCAAGAAAACTCTCTCCAGAGTGGAGCTGCAAGGAGGTGTAAAGGTGAAGGTCAAGGCACCTCACGGAGTCCAGGCTTAGAATAAAGAGGGACTCTCCTGTGACTCAGGAGAGCATGGTAGAGGGAAAGTAAGGGGAGGTATGTAAATCCAGGTCTCCTCCCAGGTAGCTAAATGACCTTGGGCAAGCCATTCCCGTGTCCTACTTGGATTAAGGCTCTCTGTAAATGGTATTTCAGTGCTGGAAGATACGGTCTATGAATCTACATAGCAACTAAATCAGTTCTGGGAAGAGGCCAAGGATGCAGGCCCACAGGGTTACTAAGAGTCAAGGAGACACAGTTTGGAATGTTCAACCTCTAAGAGAGAACCGGAAGCATGTTGTGGACCCCATAGAGCATCCCCTAGACCCTACTCACACCTGTAGGACCAGGACACTCCCTGCTGGGAGTGCTGAAGGCCGATGATCCACAGATGCATCCTCCCTGGGACTCTTCCCTTAAAGAAGAAAGCTGCCTTGCCCAAGGTAATGCCAGCTCCCCAGAGCAGCCCACAGCCAGTGCCCACTTGTTGTGGGTCCCCACTGTTCCAATTCTGAAGGGCCATCCCAGCTCCAGCCACGGGATTGGCTTTGGCCTCTATTACAACTATTGCACTGCAGTTTAACTTCTCTCTTCCCTGCCTCCCTCCATCCCTTACAGGTGTTGTTCCCAAGAGCTCCTCCTCCCCTAAGCCACCTGTTTGTAAATCTTCATCTTTGAAGACAAAGCAGCAATGACATTGGCCAGAGGCACAGGAGGAGACTGAAGTAAAAATGGAGCCTTTAGGACACTTCTCAAAGGTATTTTTGAGAATTGTTTTTCAGAACTAACATTTAACAAGCAATCATATGTTCCTTGCATGCCAGGTCTCATTCAATCCACACGGCATCCTAGGAGGTGGGCTCTGTGCTGTTACCTGCATTTCACAGATGAGGAAACCAGAGATTAAAGAGGTTAAGAAAGGCACCCAAGCCCTCGAATGTGCAGCAATGGAGCTGAGGTCTGAACCCATGCCCTCGACCTCATCCCACACCACTGCAGCTCTGTGATCACACGTGCCGCACTGGATGACACGGATTCACTCACGTCTGTTTCTTTCTCAGATCTGTCCCTCCTCGAGGACAGGGGCCTCGTGCTATGAATCTTAAGCACTTAGTGTAGTGCCAAGTCCACAGCAGGACCCGGGTGGTAGTAATGACAATACTTGGCGGTGTATTCAGTAGTGATGGTGGTATATTCGGTAGTGACGGTGGTGGTTTTCAATAGTGATGGTGGTAGTAGTCAGTGTTTCATGTGCACTAAGCCTGGGCTGTGCCCTTTACGTAAAGCATTTGGCCCTTTCACTTCCCGATGACTGGAGTCCTGTCATTAGGTGTAAGCGGTGAGCGCTCACTCGGGACCTACCGCAGATTCAAGGTCAGTCCAGCAGATGCACTCTGTACTGGAGCTAAGCAGTCATGAGGGCCACGTTGAAACGGGTCTATTCGGTCCCCAAAAATGCCACATGGTATATGCAGCTTCTCCCAGCAAGAGGAAGAGTCTCTTCCCCCCTCTCTTTCCTCCTTTATTTCTGGGATGGGCTTGTGTTTCCCTTTCACTCATAGAATATGGGAGCGATGACACTATGCAAGTTCTGAGCCTAGAGTTCAAGAGGCTGGGCCCCTGCTCGTGCACTGGGAATGCACCCACCACCACGTGACCAAGCTTGGGCCAGCCCACTGAAGATGAGAGACCACCTGGAGAAAGGCTCCAGGTGGCCCAGGTGTCCTAGCTGAGGCCCCAGACACGGGTGAGCCCAGCCACGAACAGCCAGTCCTTGCCTAGACCAGAAGGACCACGCAGCTGAGCCCAGCCCAAATTACTGACCCACAGAAACAAGAGCAAAATAAAATGGTGGTGATTGGAAGCCACTAAAGGTTTGAGGTGGTTCGTTAAACACCAGATAATTGTGTCCGGTCAAATTAGGTGTTCAGTCAAACATCCAGAAGTAGAACTACCAAAAGATTCTTCCGTAGGAGAGATGACAAATAAGCAAAAGACTTTCCCAAAAGAAGGAACCGGGTGAGCTTATTCCTGACTCAAATCAAAGCGTTTGTGATGTCCACTGACAACCAGAAGCAGCAAGAATTCTGACTGGCTGGAAAACTGGAAATTCTGACAAGAACCAGATTGTTCTACCAGCTAAAAGTAAGAAGAGCGTCTCTTTATTTCACTCTAAGCAACACAAACAGACTGTGTTCTCCCCCTAACATCCCCTCCTATGTTTGATAAGATAAAGAGGTCTAGAGTTTCACCTCTCAGGTTTAAAGAAGTCAAGCTAGAGGTAAAATTGGATACACCAGCTCCAAGGAAGTCAGAGGAAACCATGGCTTTGCGGACTAGAGTAGGGTTTGCTGTTCTCAACACTTACCTGTTTTCTTTTGCTCCCGAGCTGGTCAACACGCAGTTGACGCAGCCCTGTGCCCAAGCTCCGGCCACGAGAATGTGAGCAGAAGTGTTATGTGTCCCTTCCTGGCTGAAGTGGCTCTGAAATGAATGTGCTTTCTTGTGTTCCTTCTCCCCACCCACCTGCCCAGTGGAGAGTCACCTGGAGCCCTGGATGACTGGGCGGGAGGCTGCCTGACCAGCATCGCCTGCAGTGGTCTGTGCCGTGAGTGAGAAATAAATCCCTTCCTCTCAAGCCAGAGGTTTCAAGGCTTATCTGTTATAGTAGCTTTCATAGATTCTGACTAGTACCTTAGCAAATGGAGAATGTTTTAAATGCAAGCCCTAAAAGCAGTTTACGAGCTCAAGTTTTCCTGGTATTAACAAAGCTACATTACTGGGTGGGAAAACTGTCGGAATGTCCTGGCTTCTTTGTTCTACAGTTTGCAACCGATGGGCAACATTGAAATGCGAAGCAGATGTCCCCCCAAAAAGGCAAACAGCACCATCCCTCAATGGGTGACTGCAGAAGGTGCCTGTCTCCTGTACAGATTTCACTTCTGTGTGCAAAACTGAAAAAGTCCCCACTAACATTTCTCAGATTCTCAGGGACTTAAAACTATGTACTTTTTTTTTTTCTTAGCCACGCCCTGTGGCTTGTGGGATCTTAGTTCCCCAAGCACGGCTTGAACCTGGGGCCTCGGCAGTGAAAGCGCAGCGTCCTAACCGCTGGACCGCTAAGGAATTCCCAAAACTCTGTGCTTTTTAGCTGTTTCTGTTAAAGTGGAATACACATAACAGAAAAGTGGGTACATGTCTACAGCTCGATGGATGGTCACAATCTGAATCCACCATGTAACCAGCACCCAGATCAAGAAACAACATCGCCAGCACCCTAGTAGCCCCTCTCAGTCCCCACCAGTCCCCCTGTGGGTAATCACCATCCTAACTGCTATCGCCTATGATTACTTTCACCTGTCCCTGAACTTCAAGTGCATGGAATCATACAGAACGTACTGGCATTTTAGCTCACAGGTTGTGAGTCATCTATGCTGTGTATAGCTGGAGTCTGTCCATTTTCATTGCTGTATAGTATTCCATTATGTACCCACTATTCTACTCAGATGGCCATTTCAGTAGCCTCCAGTTTATATTACGTCAAAGGTAATTATCCTCACTCCAGTCCACCAGGGTCCCAAAGAAGGGACTTCAGTGGAGAAACTTTATCTTCACAGTGAAACATGGCCAAAGCCTGTGCCCAAAGTTAAGACTGCAGCATTCGCCTACTTCTGAAAATCACTTCTCAACAGGCTTTAATGAGGGCAATTTTTTTTTTGGTTCAAACAAAAATGACCAGAGCTTGTAAACTAGCAAGTGATACACTCTTTATAAAAATCACAGATCAAGCTATACCAAAACTAGCACCAAAAGCCAAATCCAATGACTCCCTCAATGGAGTTATCCTCCCCCATACCATTCACTCATTTAAAAAGTATCTATGAGCACATACCATGTGCCAGGTATAGAGCCAGGTACTCCAGAAACAACAGGAAATGAGACAGATGTGGTCCCTACTCTCACGAAACTTACATTCTTGTGGGGAAGACAAACACCAAACACTCAAATAAATATACAATTAGGAAATGTAAAAGTGACAAGGGGTTATGAGACTACAAGGGGGAACGTGATTTGGAAGATCAGGGAAGGCTTCTCTGAAAAAGTGACATTTGAGCTAACTTCTGAAGGAGAAGTAGGAGGCGAGTAGGGGAAGAGGAAAGGGAAGAGAGATTCAAGCTGAAGACAGAGCAGGTGCAAAAGCCCCAGGCTGGGCAGGGCTGTGTCCTACTGAGAAAGACCACCAGTTGGGTCTTCAACCAGAAAGTGAAATGCAAGTGGAAGCGTGGTACAAGGGGAGGACTGTGAAGGCCCAGATCAGGCAACCTTGTAACTGGTGTTAAGGATTCTGGACTTAACCCTGGGAAAAAGAGAGCCAGCCACCAAAACACAGACCTCTAACCAAAATAGAAAATGGTCCCTCACCACCCTATATGCCAATCCTGCATCCCTAAGTGTACTGGTGGCCCAGATAGACTTATTAATGCCCCCAACCATACATTTTGCCACGCACAAAACAAAATCCAGATAACTATCAAAATTCTCATTTGCCGCTTTGCCTAAACTGTAAAGAATGATGCCCGCCCCCCCCCCCCCCCGTCTTTAGGGAGGGAAGGTCTTCAAAATAGGGCTATTCCATAAAACTCCATCACGACAAGAGACAGTCCTGCAGGGCTCACCCTCTACCTTCACCCAC
Source organism: Phocoena phocoena (assembly GCF_963924675.1). Taxonomy (NCBI): domain Eukaryota; kingdom Metazoa; phylum Chordata; class Mammalia; order Artiodactyla; family Phocoenidae; genus Phocoena; species Phocoena phocoena. The sequence continues at coordinate 20,171,143 of NC_089233.1, forward strand.
ATTATTAGCTAGCTTCTTCAACCCAAAAGAGCACATGAACATCCCACGCAGAGACTGAGGGGACCCCCAAATTTTAAAGGTGAACTGGTCAGAAATCTATTTGAAGTTGAAACGCCATCAACACGTTTCCAAAATGAAGCAGCAGGTGGGGCAATCACAGATTTCAATTCAGCTTTCTGAGGTTTCCCACAAAATTAAAGCATCAAAACCCAGGAAATTGTAGCACAGAGAGCACTGCGCTCACCCATGTTCAAATCACGTCTCTGATGGCAGCTGATCCCTCCTCCCTCAGATCCACTGTCAGTTTCCCTGCGTGCTCTTGGCCACGGCACGTAGGCACATTCATTCTCGCATCATGTCCTTGACTCAGGAGCATTCATCCTGCCTCCCAAGACTGTAAACTCAGTAAGGACAAGACAGTGCCCAGCCCTAGAAATCATGGCAACGGCCCTGTTTATCAAGTACTCACTGTATGTCAGGCAAGGTGCTCAGGAAACACCTGCCGTGTGCCCTATAAACTAGGTTCTGTCACCGCCTTTGTCCTCTGGAAGAACCACAGGTTCAAAGAGTTTAAGTAACATGTTCAAGGTCCCATAGCAAGAAGCCAAGACTTATACCCATGCCTTTCTGTCTCCAAAGCACAAATTCTTCACCACCGGTGCAGCATGTGCTCAATAAACACGAGCTGGGTGCGTGATAGCAGGAGAGAAGGAGAAAAGGAGTGGGAGGATTCCTTCTAGAGAAAAAAATCGCTTCTGTGGCCCTCTACGATGAAGGATGCAGTGAAGAGCAATATCCCTATTGTTAGAACCATAAAAATAACCCAGTAACCATCTCCCAAAATAGGACAATCAACAGTATGACTGACACGAAAGTCCAAACGTCTCTTTAGGATGTGAAAAACGGCAGCAGCCCCTAGATGCTCTGGGAACGCTCCCCCGCTGCTTCTAAGTGGTCACTTCCGCTCCTCTTACCTGACTTCCAACCCTACCAGCCTGGAATTTCAGGATCTGAGTCACGGCAATTATGGTTTCAGAATGCATCTCATGCTCTTTTTCAAACATTTGGCCATTTCACTCACCCACACACATCCCGCACGACAGCAGTGACAACAGCCACTTCCTAGTCACTACGCTGCCTTCACGAGGTCCAGACCCCCGACAGGACGTTCCCCTCCCACCAGCTCATCCCTCACACACCCTCCTTCCTGTTCCCCGCATGAGCCCCTTTCTCTCCTCCCGGGCTCCACTTGTGCTGTCCTCTGCCCGAAACACCCTCCCCGGCCCCCGCCCCCGTGTCGATCTGGGAACTCCTACTCCTGCTGGAAGATTGTTCCCAAATGTCAGCTCCTGTGTGGAATCTTCTCCACCCCTCCTAGGAGTAAGGACGTCATTCAAAGCTTTTTCACACCCTCGGTGTAACACTTCTCATTTATGTACCAGAAGTAATTGGCCATGTGCTGTTCTCCCCTCAAAAGACGAGGGAGATTTTCAAGGGCAGGCATGGTGTCTTATTTCTCTCCAAAGCCCATATTGGAACCTGACATTATACAATATATTTCTTCTAAGTTACTTGTTAATTGCTATTCTTCTACTAAAATGTATTAATTGCTATTCTTCTACCAAACGTCTCTGAGGGCAGGGATTCTGTCTTGTTCACCGCTCTAGTTCCAGTGCTTAGAACAGTACCTGATACATGGTAGGCACTCAATAAATATTGACTGAATGAATGGACAGATGGACAGATGGCTAGATGGATGTGGAAATGGATGGATGGATGGATGGATGAAGAGATGGATGATGGATGGAAAAACAACTGGGTGGACAGAGGAATGGATTGGTGGGTGAGTGGGAAGATGGATGGATAGATGGATGGTTGGATAAAGGCAGGAGCATGTTTCACCAGCCCAGGGTCACAAAGCCATGGAGAAACAAAGCCAGGAGAGGAAATCAGGTCTGTTTGATATTTGAACCTTCATTCTCAGGCCCCATTTTTACTGCCTATCTAGAAGCCCAAAGTTTGGTCACTGGCCAGTGGCAAGGTAAAGGAAGAGTCTAGAATCGCCCCCAGGAACATGGTTACTGTTGAGCAAGGTTAATTTCCATTTACTTAGCAAATGCCAAGACTCAATAAGGGGGATCAGAACCCTCCTAGTCTGGGTCTGAGTTCCCCTTCTGACCGGGTAGGGCAAATTTCTGCATGTGGGCTGAGGGAAAAAGAGACCTCCAAGAGATACAAACAAGCAGGCCAAGGACAATGAAAAGGTAACAACAACAGCAACAGTAACAACGGTAATATTAAAAGACTGACACGCCTAAATAAAGGCTACCGTCTCTTCCAGAGCCTGCGGTTGCTGTGCTTTTCAACCCTCTGCAACACAGAGCTTCCTTCCAACACCAAACATTTCCAGGGAAGACACTGAACTCCCCTTCCCTACTCACAAGGAGGAAACGCCAGTAGGAAACCAGGCCCAGAGGTAGAAAAGCATAAGGCTCAACGTTAGGTAAAAGTGGGTGACTGGTAGAAACGAACACATCTTTAAGTTTCCTAATTCCCTGTAGTCCCTTTATAATAAAAACAATAAAGAACATTTACGAAGTACCCAGATTTGCATTAGAGAGACTGAGACTTTCTCCTTGAAGGAATCAGAAAAATGGAAAGAGAATTGACAAAGGATCTTTTTCTACGTGTGAGTCAATGCCGCTTATTGTGAAACTACTTAAAAATTATCTTCCAAATAAGAGAAGACACGCTGCCTAAACCAATGGAATGAATGGTTGCAGAAAATCAGACACGGACCCAGGATGAGGAAGGTATTCAGGAGAAAATGCAAGGAATCCTGTGCCCCTGTAAACTGGCTTTCAGCTCACAAATGCCTTTCACTGATAGATTTTGCTCTCTCTCTGTTTTTTAATTGAAGTAGAGTTGATTTACAATGTTGCGTTAGTTTCTGGCGTACAGCAGAGTGACTCAGTTATACACTTTAATATCTTGTAATAAACTATAATGGAAAAGAATTTCTGTGTGTATACACATATATATGTATAACTGCTCTCTCTTTTTATTTATTCTCAGTCTATTGCCTCAGGCTTGCCCCTCCACCTCTGAAATGATCTGATTTTTCTCCTTTAGAGCAGCCACCTCGAACTGCAACCCCTGAACAAAAAGGAAGTCAGCTCATTATGAGTTATTAGCTAAGAGGAGATGACGTTCTCTGTCTGTCAAACTGAGAAAGAAGCCATCTTAACATAACTGTCTAATTCTACTAAATATTCATCTTACTTGCAACCATGGCACAAATAAAGATTCAGGGCTTCTCCACAGAATGTCACAGAGATAAGACCTCCTGCGCATCTTTATCCAGGTTATAAGCAGCTTCACAATACAGATTTTTAGCTCTGGCTCCTTGACAACTCAGACTTTCTCCAATTACCTCAAAGAATGAGAAGTTGTCTGTTTTTTGTTTTTTGTTTTTGTTTCTGTGCGGCATGTGGGATCTTAGTTCCCTGACCAGGGGTCGAACCCGAGCCCCCTGCATTGGAAGCGCAGAGTCTTCACCACTGGACTGGCAGGGAAGTCCCTGGTTTTTGTTTTTAATTCCCAGGCCAAAGAATTCCCTGACTCCACCCCAACCCTTACATAGGTTAGCATCCCCTACACATTCCCATAGCACCCTGTACATTTCCTTCTAAGTACTTAACAAGAGTGAAATTAAATATTGGTGCAATGCTTTGTAGACTGTCTCATCTCCCCCATTACACTGTAAGCTCCGCGACAATAAGGATCCTCTCAATCTCATTCACCCTTGTATTCCTGCCATCTAACATAACTCCTGACACAGAGAGCTTAATGAGTGAATATTTTTTGGAAGGATGGATGGATGGACAAATGGAGGTATGTGGTAAATATACAAATTTCCTACCAGATTGTCAAGCAGCCATCACACCTCCAAATACCACATGTAAACATTGTGATTTTTATATACTCTATAAAAAAGCTATCACACAATTTCAATGGAGAGATAGGATGAGTGAAGTCAAAGACTCCTTGAGATTAGATCAAATGCCAAGAATAAGGGACCAAGCTTTTGAACACATCAGCCAGAGATGATGAACTGTTCAGCTGATCCCCCTCCCCACCCAAGAATTAATTGGACTGCAAAGACAAAAGACCAGAGGATTAAAAACTGTACTTAATAATTTAACGACCTGTAGCTGAAAAGCATCAAAAGGAGATGCATAATCTCAAAATTGTGACGTACTGATCTATTTGCGTGTGTGTGCACGTGTGTGTGTGCGTGTGTGGAGAAAGAAAGAGACAGACAGAGGAAAGAGGACCCCAACAGCAAGAACGTGTACAATTTATTTTCAAACCTTTGGTTTACCTTTTGACCAGTTAACTTCTCTATATCTTTTTCTTTATTGACCCAGATACACTATAAACATGCTATATCTGGTTCTGGGCAGTACCTGAAGTATCACTGGTACTCAGAAATAATATATTTTTTAATGAGTTTCTAATAACTGGTATATCATATCAACTAGATTTTCAAAGGTCATATTTTCCATATTTACTTGGAAAGGCATTCTGTTGCCCAGTGACAAAGCTTCAAGCTTTCTCTGAGTGTTCTACAGCTCAAAAGGAATTGGCTGTTGCCTCTTCAACAAATCAACCCTCCCTCTTGCTAAGACCCAGCATTAACCTATCCTTAAAATTTTTTTATTTCATTTGGGACTTTGAGCCCCAAATCCCACTTCAGGTGGAAAAAATTAAAAAGTCAAACCAACAAACACAAATTTAAAAAGCCTCTGCCTTTTATCCACATGGAACCCCCAGGACACATTAAGAAGAGCCAAGAGATAAGTGGAGTCTCACTCACAGGCCTCTGGGATCTGCTTCCGAGAAGGGAGGGAAGTGGGATAATAGAGGCCTGACTGCACACAAAAAAGGCCCTGTTTATGATCCTACTGAGAAAGTTCACCCTGAAATTCAGGATATCATAGTTCCTAGGGAAAAATATGCCAAAAATAAAATGAACCTTCGATTCATCTTTGACTACTGTTTCTAAAAAGTACATATTCTAATCTCAAAGTGTTAACTAAAGACTAAAATAAACTTGTATCCTGTAAAGTCGATGTTGATGAAACTAGCAATGGTTGTATTCATGCAAGACTTTGGGGATTTTTAAGAATAATGTCTATTGGGCTTCCCTGGTGGCGCAGTGGTTGAGAGTCCGCCTGCCGATGCAGGGGACGCGGGTTCGTGACCCGGTCTGGGAAGATCCCACATGCCGCGGAGCGGCTGGGCCCGTGAGCCATGGCCGCTGAGCCCGCGTGTCCAGAGCCTGTGCTCCGCAACGGCAGAGGCCACAACAGTGAGAGGCCCGTGTACCGCAAAAAAAAAAAAAAAAAAAAAAAGAAGAATGTCTATTAGAAGGCTTAAAAAAGCACAGGGAACTATATTCAATATCCTGGGATAAACCATAATGGAAAAGAATGTGTAAAACAAGAATGTCTCTATGTGTGTAACTGAGTCACTTTGCTGTACAGCAGAGATTGGCACAGCACTGTCAATCAACTCTACTTCAATTAAAAAAATAAAATTTAAAAAAAGAAGGCTTAAAAACTTGTTTTCTAATCTATACAAGAAAGGAAAGAGCTGGTTTACTCATTATAGTCATCAATGCTAGGTCTACATAGTCAGAAAATTAGTGCACTGGGGTTCTTCTAGAGGGTCCATGGCAAGTTTAGATTTTTCTCACAAGAAGGGTGAAAAAAGACAATCTAAACAAGCTGGCTCTCTGGGGCTAGACTCACTGGTGTCACTTAAAGTCTATGAAGAAACATACCAAAGAAGAAACCCATCTAAATACACGAAAGAGACATAGTCATTTAATGAGTTCCCAAATTAACTCTCTCCTCTTTTGACACAGTTTCCTACAGCTAATCAAGTAATAATGATCATCTCACTTAGAGTTATCGATAGTGGATATTTCTCTTGTACCACCTCATTACTCCTCACCACAACCCTATGAGGTAGGTACTATTAGCCCATTTCACAGATGAGAAGACCGAGGCCACTACAAATGGATGACTTGCCCAAGTTCACACAGTAAGTAGGTGGCAGAGCACAGATTCAAACCCAGTTCTGACTCCAATCCCATGCTAGGAATTCTGAATCCCTATATTTTATTGTCTCCCTATTTTTAATTAAGTGACTTCCTTAAAAAATTTTTTTTTCTCTCTGCCCAACTGTAGAAGTTTCTTTGGGCAAGAGCCTAATTCCACCCAAAGCCTTGTCTTAATTACAATGACAGCACAAATGTTGGTCCGTGGCTCCTCTAAAGAATGCCACAGGGCTTCCCTGGTGGCGCAGTGGTTGAGAGTCCGCCTGCCGATGCAGGGGACACGGGTTCGTGCCCCGGTCCGGGAAAGATCCCACATGCCATAGAGTGGCTGGGCCCGTGAGCCGTGGCCACTGAGCCTGCGCGTGCGGAGCCTGTGCTCTGCAACGGGAGAGGCCACAGCAGTGAGGGGCCCGCGTACCGCAAAAAAAAAAAAAAAAAGAATACCACAGAGAGAAGTCTGCCTTGCTTATCTGAGCAGTCCTATTTCTAATCCAGAATTTAGGGGGTTTCATAATAGAGATTCTCAGCTCCAGTCCCCTGTCACCAGAGACATCCTTAAACTACCTCACAGAGAATGGTTTTATAGAAAATACAGAGCGGAAACAAAAAGGGAGAAATTATGTAGCAGTCAATCTAGAGTTCTGTACAAAAGCAAGAAAGTCTATTCTTAAACTCCCCTGAGCACACAGAAATCCACAATCTCCCATGGCTTACGGACTTCCCATCCTTCCTCTCTCAAGCCATCTCAGCACCCCCAATTTCCATGGCAGCACCATAGGGCACGGGGCTCAGTGGTTTCTTTGCCTTATGATCATCCTACACAACTCCTACCCAAGAAAGGCAGGGACTAGATCCTCTTTCCACTTCTACTTTTTTTTTTTTTTTTTTTTGCAGTACGCGGGCCTCTCTCTCACTGCTGTGGCCTCTCCCGTTGCGGAGCACAGGCTCCGGACACGCAGGCTCAGCGGCCATGGCTCACGGGCCCAGCCGCTCCACGGCACGTGGGATCCTCCCGGACCAGGGCACGAACCCGCGTCCCCTGCATCGGCAGGCGGACTCTCAACCACTGCGCCACCAGGGAAGCCCTCCACTTCTACTTTTGAAATGGAAACCCCCCCACCATAGCTTTTATCTGGGAACATGGCTACCTGAAATTAACCTTACATTTCCCGCATACTCCTTTGCAGCAAGGTGTGGGTATGTGATTAAGTTCTAGCTAATAGCATATAGGCAGAAGTAAGAGGCAACTTCCAGGACAGTGAGCATGTGTCCTTCACCTTTCTGTACCTTTCCTCCTCCTGCTGGCTGAAATAAGGCTGTGATGACTGGAGAGTCCAGCATCCTTCTTGGACTCTGAAATGATTTTCACTCCTGGGATAGTAGAGCAGAAAACTGACAGGAACATAGCACCTTGGGCTCTGAACTTCTGACTTTGGTGAGAGAATAAACCCGTATGTATTTTCTATAACATACTGATCCCGTTTTAATTAGATTCACTTTAAGAGGAAAAATGTGGTACAAAAATGCTCAGATAAGGAACTCCTCTCTGATTTCAAAACCAGTCCCAGGTAGCTCTGAGCACATCTGAGGAAGCATGAGATCCTAAGCATCTCGATTTCAAGGGCTGTCAATTTGCCCCTTCCCCTCTCTCGCTCCTTCTCACTCCAGCCCAAATGGAATTTACTACCAAAGCAGTGACACAGGGCGACCAGCCGTTCACAGCTGGATTTAGACTCTCACCTGGCAGCCAGTTCCATAGCAAAGCAACCCTGCAGAGCCAGTCTCCTCTCACACCAGCTGCCCCACCACTGGGTTACTTTGGAGACAATCATAGGAGCTGATACTTTCTGAGTGCTTAGTCTGTGCTGAACTCTGGTCCAAGCACCTTATATACTGTAACAACTTGGAGCCACTCGGCAATTTTTTAAGGTAGGTATTGTTACATGGACCCATTTTATACGCAAGGAGCCTGAGGTACAGAGAGGCTAAGTAAAATGGCTGGGAAGTCTCAAGTCAAGATTCAAACTCACAGTGGTAGCCTGATAGCCTGTGCACATGTTCACTACCCTACACTGCCTCTCAGGAAGAGGAGAAAAAGGCAATAAAAAAAAAAATTTAAACATGCCTACCTCTAAAGCTGCCATATTTCATTAGAAACTTTAATTCTGCTTTACTCACTGCACCAGAAAATGCCTACCATTTTCCTGGCTTTGAAAAAACAGATCTGCTGTTTCAGATGTGTCATTACCTGCACACTGAGAAGTTAACTTTCCCAACCGTTAATAACTGCAGAGCAGGTGGGACAGGAAAGCAGCAATAAAAATGTTCAAAAGTCACCCCTGACCTCAACAAGAGACAAAGACAGAAACCGATTCATGGAAGTGAGAGGTAACCTCAAAGATCTTCTACGTGTCCCCACACTTCTAAGGCACCCCTGGCATTCTGCTTAAGGGGTCAAAGTTCTAGAAAACAATCCAACCATGTGCACCAAGGCTGAAATTATTGCCATTTAAAGGAACGTGGGAAGTCCTCTGGTGCAGTGCGTGAAACTGGGGCTCCAAACCTTGGTAAAAGAGGGCAGGGGTTGGGGGTCTACGAGGCTCACTGGCTGAGCGGGCTCTGCCCAGATCTCAGGTGAGAGGTCATATAAGTCTCCGAAGAAACCAGTGCCACACTGCCAGCACTCTACATAACTGACAGTGCCACTCACTCTCATCAGGGATCACTTTACTTTTCTCTGGAGGGTGGAGGTGCTACAACAGAACTGTCAGTCAGTGCTAAGTCACATCTCAGACTCTTTAACATTCAAATGTTTTCTTCCCCTGATCTAAACCCAGATCGCCAGGGCAATCAACTTGCCCCTAAGACACTCCCCAGAAATGTGCTATTTCTCACCAAACTCAACCACCTGGACCTGGTCTAAAATGGGGGAAAGGGGGGACCTTCCAGACCAGAGGTTGCAAACTCAAATGCCTTACAGGGGCCAAAAATGGGTGAAGCAGGCCTGGTTGGGATCGACTGAGACAAAATGGTGCAGCACGTGCACCGTGTCCACAAAAACTGCTGCTCTCAGCTCCAAATGATGGTTCTAAAAAGAAAGTGGGACCAATGCTCAGCAAACTTGAAGCTGCAAAGTCAGATACTTTGTGAAATCTCCCAGTTCTAAAATGTTGGCATCAAATTCAAAACATGTTTGACACCCTAAGGGCTAAACAAAACTACAGATGATTTGGCATCTGGAGAGCAAATCTGCAACCACAGACGGCCGAGTCACCACTAGGTTGGGCATCCCTGGCTAGGGTCAAGGATCTCAAACCCGATGCAAAGATCCAGGTAACCAGTCACTTGGAGTCCTTCCTGTATCTAGCCAGAAGAGAGAAAGGGCAATTTAAACCAGGATCTGAGAAGCACCCCAAATGGAACCACTTCTTTCAGAGAGGGAGGAGGCCCAGGGGACAACCACAGTCGCCTTCCTAGGGGATACACCATCTGCAGAGGCAGGGGCCACCTGTAGAGACCTCTATGAGGCAGGGGAAGTGGAAGAACACATGAACAGGAATTGGGGGGGGGTATCTCAAGAAGAAGTGGCCAGGCAGGATAGGTTCAGGAGAACCTATTTTGACTCTTCTGATGCTGGTTAGGGAGAAAGGATGGATGTACATCCTTGGCCAGCTGAGCCTCCCAGCTCCACTGGTCCTTCCTGGATGGAGCATCTCTGCCCCATGTACGCACACCACTTTTAAAGACCTTTCTGTGGTGAACTCCTAGTTTGGGAGGTCACTCTGACAAATGTAATTCCTTCACTCTGCCTATCTCAGTCACTTCCAGAAAGTCTTTTTCACCTTCTCCTCCGGCAAACAGCATCCTTAGAACCCCACAGCCTACCTTGGCACTGGAATCCTTGCTTCCCGAAGCCCCTGCAAAAGCAGAAGGAGACATGTCAGGCAGCCCGAGGGGCCCAGCCACCAGTTAGTTCCCCCCCAGAGTCACCCCACTTCCCCCTGCTCCCCTAGCCCAGGTGCAACCTCCCAGCCACAGGCGGGTGCCCAAGAGTCTTCCGCCTCTGGGGGGGAGGGGGTAGGTGGGAGCTCAGCGGTAACCTCCACCTCCCCTCAAAAGGCAGAAGAGAGGAGGCTGCGACCACCAGGTGGCGGGGTAGGGGGGAGCGTTTCCGTCTTGGTGGGAGGCGGCGGACAGGCGGGAGTTCTGCCCACAGAGATGCCCTCGGGGAAAGAGAAAAAGACGCATTGAGTGGGAGGATGGGAGAGCCCCCGCGGCGATGGCATTCCCTGAGGGACTGGAAGGGAGCGAGGACTCCCCATGCCTAGAGGGACCGGGGAGCGGAGAGTCCCCGCAGTGATGTGAAGGGGGGAAACTGAAGAGTGGAAAGGGGAACCCAGGCCCTCAGGGAGAAGCAAGAGATAACACGGGGCGCTGCCCCCGGAGACACAGAGGAGGAGGAAAGAATGCCTCATGCCCGCAGGGAGACGGAGAAAGGACACCCAGGGCGCTGCCCCCAGAAAGGAGGGAAGGGATGAGGGTGCCTCGAGCCCGGAAGGAGACAGAGAGATAGGGAACCCCGCACGAGAGGGCACTCGAGGCGCTGCCCTCCCGGGGAGGGACAGCGGAGCCCTGAGCCCTGTGAAGAAAGGGCGCCCGCGCCGCGACCCCTAGGCGCTCCGAGGCAGCTGGGAGGAAGAGAGGGCACGAGGCACCGCGCGATCGGCTGTCTGGGACCCCGGGGAGCGGGAAGCCGCAGGACTGTCCACGGGGGAGTCCGGGACAGAAGGGTCCGGAGCGGGAGCCCGGGATCTGGGGCCGCGGCGGGGCTTATCCTCCCTCGGAGGCGCGGGGGGCGCGGAGGACGCGAAGAGGGGGTCCCCGCGCGCGGCGCTACCCTCGGAGCCCCGGGAAGGTGCCCTGAGCCGGCGCGTTCTCACCAGATGAAGTCGGTGCAGTGGCTGCAGAAGGTGGGCTGCTTGAAGAAGCGGGCTGTGAATTTGTGGTTCTTCACCTCGTGCACGTTCTTCTGCCGGAGGGCGCCTTTGCGGGCGAAGCGCACCGTGCTCTCCTCGCCCTCGCTCGGCGGCGGCCCCGCAGCCGGGTCAGCCATCTTGCGCGCGGGGAGCGGGAGCCCGAGAGGTGCCGGCCAGGGGCCGCGGTAGCGCGGGCTGCGGGCCCGGGAGGCGCGGGAGAAGGCGGCCGCTCTGCCGCCCGGGGCCGCGGACGCTTCCCCTGCGCCGGCTCTGGCGGCCGCGGCGCGCGGAGCTGGGGCTGTCACTCGCCCAGCTGCAGCCACTCGACCAGCTGCGCTTGGCACCCCTGGCCCCAGCTGCGGGGGAGGGAGGCGGAGCCGCGGGAAGACCCCGCCTCCCTCATTTGCATCGCCCCCAGGCTCCGCCCAGAGCCGCCAGCTGCTTTACATACTGGCACCCCGAGGCTGCCGGCCTCCCAGAGAAGCGTTCTCAGCCGCAGCGCTGCGACGCGGGGACCGCAGCCAGGGACCGCCAGACCTGAGCCTCCCCCGCTACCTCGTCCTCGGCCTGGGTTGCATGAAGGCGATGAGCACCTTGGGTGCGCCCCGGGGGAAACGAGAACGGGGGCTGAGGCCTGCGGGGGTAGAGGGTGGAAAGGGTGGGTGCGACGGTTTCCACCCAGGCCTCTGCAGAGGCTGGTACCCATCCACCCCGTATCCGTGCCATTTGTCATTCTGCACGCGTCTCCTGGAGGGATGGGCTACCGCTGTCACTCATTCGGAAAGGCCTGTGGCTCCACACACTTACACACACATACGCACACACTACTGCAGAGGGAGGGGAGGGGCAATCCTTACTTTATATATACACATCTAACTCCACCACAAAGACAATTCTTGGCTTTGCTTGCCTGACCATTTAGAAGAAAACTCCCTACCTTCTGTCCATCCCCTCCACAAAGAGACTCAGTTTCCTCAGCTGTGATATGGGGTCATTAAAGGGCGTGGGGAGAAATTTAAGAGGCCAGTATTTCCTCAACTTTCATTCATTCTTGACCCATCTTCACAAATGCTGGTAATACTTGTGCACCATCTAGAAAAAAATCTCTATCTAGTTTCTGAGTTCAAATAGCAAGACGTATCCTTACTATGAAAATCTCTCCAGATGCTGCCACTTGCCCAAAACACCAGCATCTGAGGCCTTCTTTTGTTTGTTAAGGGAGATTTACAAATTTTAGAGAGATGTTAAAGACATTAACATCCAACTGGGACTCTCTCCTGGATGGAATCTGAAGGATGGAAAGGTAGCCAAAAGAGTAATAATTGTCTACGTAAACAATGCTGTGTGATTTAGTGTCCCGTCCACACACTGCATCTAAATGTCCCCCCACCATGCCCCACACTCCAGGAACACATTGCTGCATTAGACTATGAACTCCTGCACTAGACCTAGGCTCTGAGAGCAGGCTCTGCTCACCATTGTGTCACCTTGCACCTAGCTCTGTGCCTGACACCTTCTCAGAGCTCAATAAATATTGGTTGAATAAGTGAGTAATTGTGTGAACAAGTGAGTGAATGAAAACTTAAAGGACATTACCCCTACCCCCAACCCGTGTCCAGTAGGTGTTCAATAATAATAAACATCAGGTGCTAAGTGGGTGTCACAGGTACTTGCAGTGTCTTATTTAGACCTCCCAACAACCCTGTGTAGGTCTAGTAACTTTCATGATGGATAAAGACACGGAAGCTCAGAGTGTTTAAGATAGACCCCCAAAGTCACATTGTTGTTGAGTGGTGGTTAAACCTGCCTAAGTACAAAGCATACTGGTGACAAAAGGGTGAAGGAAGACAGGATGGAATTGAACCAGCTACACTGAACTTCTGCCTAATGAAGCTCAGGTCCTACTAGGATGATTTTGCCTGGAAGCTGCTGAGTCTAAGTCGTTATTAAGTGGCATGTGGAGAGCAATGGCTGTCATAATAGAATGTCCTTTTCCTACGTAGTAACTCAAAGGAAACAAGGAAAAAATAGCATTCACTTTTAAGGTTGACTTGTTTGGGAAACTGGACGTGCCTGTCTATTATTAGTCCTTTAAGAGGCCCCATCATCTCCCAGGGAAGCTTGTGAAAACATCCCAGGAGACATTGCTGCTGAAGTAGATTTTCTTTGAACTGATGAGCTGGAAGCTTGAAGCCCACATCCTGCCTTTTGAACCAAGAGCTCTGGATGACTTTGGTCTGTAACAACAAACAGTACCTCATGGGGCCTGGGCCTAAAGATGCAAGGGCTGGTAGATCCTGAAGAACCACTCAATTCCTGGAGGGGCTGCACCATCTGAATGTGAGGAACACAGTTCCCATTGGACCCAGATTCTATAGGGCAGGGGTCTCAAACTTGTGGCCCTTGGACACATTCTTTTAGCCAGCCCAGTGAACATTTATTTTTTGGTTCACCTTGGTAGAATTTCACCTAAATATCCAGATTCTGACTTCTCTAGGAAAAAAAGTTATGATTACATGGAGCCTGCATTCCTCTACTTCCTCATTCATTTGTTTACTCATTCAGGATTGAATTTATTGAGCACCTGTTACGTGCTGTTCCACACACTGTTAAATAAAACAGACAAAAGTCCCTGCCTTCATAGAACTAATGGGGAAGATGGACACTAACCTAATAAACTAACAAATCTATACTAGGTGGCATGGAGATTCATGCTGTAAAGAAACACAAAGCACAGTAAAAGAATGAAGAGTGACAGCCACCAGGGAAATCCTTTATGAAAAGCAGAGACCTAAATGAAGTGAGAGGATGAGCCATTGGGCTATCAGGGTAGAGAGAGTTCCAGAAAGAGAAAGGAGCAAATGCAGAGGACCTGGAGAAGCAGTGTGCTTAGCATGTTGCAGAAGCAGCAAGGAGGTCTCTGTGGTTGGAGTGGAGGGAACAGGTACAAGACAAGGTCCATAAAAGAGCAGGGCCTTGTAGATGTGGTAAGGAGTTTGGACTTCACTCCAGAGAATGGGAAGCCACCAGAGGATTGAGAGCAGAGAAGTGGCCTGATATAATTTGTGGGGGTTTTTTTTTTAAGATTACCCTGGATACTATGCATAAAATAGACTGAAGGTAGAAAGAGTAGAAGCAGGGAGAGCATTTGAGGTCATTTGAATAGAGGAGGCAAGAGATGATGACAATGGCTTGGTGCCCCTTGGAGAGAAAGGGCAGTGGTTCTCTGTACAATGGGCATGGGCCCTCTAGGTCGTTAGAGCCCTCACATGGTCCACTCTGCTTATAAAAGAATGAATGCTGGCCACTTGAAAGATTTCAGAGGCAATGAGAAGGCAGGTTGCTCTGGCTGGGAATGGAGTCCAAGGGCTCTTAAGCTTAGGCTTCAAACTTGCTGTATATATTAGTTTCCTGTGGCTGCCATAACAAATTATTGGAAAACTAGACGGCTAAAATAACAGAAATTTATTCTCTCACAATGCCAAAGGTCAGAAGGCTGAAATGAAGATGTCTGCAGGCCCTACTCCCTCTGGAGGCTTTAGAGAAGAATCCTTCCTTAACTCTTCCAAGTTCTGGCATCTGTCAGCTTTCACTGGTTTCCTTGGTTTGTGGCCACATCACTCCCATCTCTGCCTTCCTCTTCACATCAACTTCTCTCTGTGTGTCAGTCTTTTCCTTTTCTGTCTAATCTCCCCGGTGTATCTCCTACAAGGACACTGGTCATCAGATTTAGGGCATGCCCAGGTAATCTGTAATAATGTCTTCATCTCAAGATCATTAACTTAATTACATTTGCAAAGACCTTTTTACCACAGGAGTTAAGACATGGACATGTCTTTTGGAGGGGCTACGATTCAATCCACTACAGTGCATAACCTTGGGCAAGTCACTTCTTCCCTCTGGGTCTCACTTTCCTCCATTGTAAAATAGGGGCAGAGATGTAGTTTGCCTTCCAACTCTTTCATTATAAGGCAACCTTCTCACCAATACAGTAGTCACTAGCCACGTGTGGCCACTGAGCATTTGGAATGTAGCTAGTCTCAACTGAGATGTGACTGTAAGTGTAAAATATATCCCAAAACATCAAGTACTTAGTGTGAACAGAATGTAAAATATCTCATAAATAATTTTTATCTTCAGTGCATGTTGAAAATATATTTTGGATATATTGGGCTAAATAAAATTTCTCTCTAAAATTAATTTTACCTGCTTCTTCTTACTTTTTTAATGTTGCTACTAAAAAACATAAAATTACATATGTGACTTACATTATATTTCTTTGGACAGCTCTATTCTAAAGAGTAGATTTAAAAATAAATTAAAAGTTGTAAGTAGATAATATAAATAAAAATTCATCCCTATTCTATGTAGAATCAGTAGTGGTACCTTGACTGGAGGCTGAAGAATCTGCTTTCAAGATGCTCACTCACATGGCTGATAAGTTGATGCTGTTAGTTGAGAGCTCACCCAGGGCTTTGAGCCAGGGACCTTGGTTCCTCTTTAGGTGAGCCCCTCTACTGGCACCTTGAGCTTCCTCAGAACATGGTGGTTGAATTCCAAGAGTGAGTGTCCCAAGAGATAGAAAGTGGAAGATGATAGTTCCTTAAAGCCTGATCTGAAAACTGACACAGTGTCATTTCTGATATATGCTATTTGTCAAATAGCCACAGAGCCTATATTCAAGGGGAGGCTCCATGTCTCAACGAAAAGACTGACAAAGAAATTGGGGGCCTCCTAGGAAGAGCTCAGTAAATAGGAGGAAGATCTCAGTAAATATTTCTTGCATTAATAAAATTATTCAAATTGATAAAATGTAACAATTCCCATCTGACATATAAGGAAACAGAAATTTGAAAAAATTAAGTCACAGTCATTCTAGGACTGCTACTATTAATAATTAAAAGCTAACATTAAGAAACAAGAAACTGTGGCCCAATCAAAAGAAAAAAATGAACCAACAGAAACAGTCCCAGTGAAAGAAAACACAGAGAACCTAGTAGACAAACACTTTAAAACAACCATCTTAAACATAATCAAAGAAATAAAGGAAGACATAAAGTCAAGAAAATGGTGGATGAACAAAATGTAAATATCAAGAAAGAGAGAGAAAACCTCAAAAGAAACCAGAAAGAGATTCTAGAGCTGAAAAGTATAGAAACTGAAATGAAAAATTCACTAGAGGGACTCAAAGGCAGATTTGAGTAGACAGACAAAAGAATCAGTGAACTCGAAGATAGGACAATTGAAACTATTGGAGAACATTTCTCCAAAGAAGCCATACAGATGGCTAAAAAGCACATGAAGAAATGCTCAACATCATTAATTATTAGAGAAATGCAAATCAAAACTACAATGAGGTATCACTTCCTACCAGTCAGAATAGCCATCATCAAAAAGTATACAGAGAAGACCTCAGACTTCCCAAAAGGCAAGAAACTACCCACATACCTGGCAATGTGGCTGACAGGGTCTTGGTGCTTCGGCTGGGTGTCAGGCCTGAGCCTCTGAGGTGGGAAAGCTGAGTTCAGGACGTTGGACCACCAGAGACCTCCTGGCCCAATGTAATATCAATCGGCGAGAGCTCTCCAAGAGAGCTCCATCTCAATGCTAAACCCAGCTCTACTCAGTGACCAGCAAGCTCCAGTGCTGGAAACCCCATGCCAAACAACTAGCAAGACAGGAACACAACCCCCATTATCAGAGAAGTTGCCTAAAATCATAATAAGTTCAGAGACGCCCCAAAACACACCACAGGACGCAGTCCTGCCCACCAGAACACAGGCACTATTCACCTCCACCAGGAAGCCTACACAAGCCACTGAACCAACCATACCCATTGGGAGCAGACGTCAAAAACAACGGGGACTATGAACTTGCAGCCTGTGAAAAAGAGACCCCAAAAACAGTAAGTTAAGCAAATTGAGAAGACAGAGAAATATGCAGCAGATGAAGGAGCAAGGTAAAAACCCACCAGAACAAACAAATGAAGAGGAAATAAGCAGTCTACCTGAAAAAGAATACAGAGTAATGATAGTAAAGATGATCCAAAATCTCGGAAATAGAATGGAGAAAATACAAGAAATGTTTAACAAGGACTAGAAGCACTAAAGAGCAAACAAACTATGATGAACAACACAATAAGTGAAATTAAAAATTCTCTAGAAGGAATCAGTAGCAGAATAACGGAGGCAGAAGAATGGATAAGTGACCTGGAAGATAAAATAGTGGAAATAACTACCGCAGCACAGAATAAGGGAAAAAGAATGAAAAGAATTGAGGACACTCTCAGAGACTTCTGAGACAATATTAAGTGCACCAACATTCGAATTATAGGGGTCCCAGAAGAAAAAGAGAAAAAGAAAGGGACTGAGAAAATATTTCAAGAGATTATAGTTGAAAACTTCCCTAATATGGGAAAGGAAATAGTCAATCAAGTCCAGGAAGTGCAGAGAGTCCCATACAGGATAAATCCAAGGCAAAACACACCAAGACACATATTAATCAAACTATCAAAAA
This sequence comes from Phocoena phocoena, assembly GCF_963924675.1. Classification (NCBI taxonomy): domain Eukaryota; kingdom Metazoa; phylum Chordata; class Mammalia; order Artiodactyla; family Phocoenidae; genus Phocoena; species Phocoena phocoena. Next base: position 20,188,762 of record NC_089233.1, read on the forward strand.
TTAAATACAAAGAAAAAATATTAAAAGCAGCAAAGGAAAAGCAACAAATAACACACAAGGGAATCCCCATAAGGTTAACAGCTGACCTTTCAGCAGAAGCTCTGCAAGCCAGAAGGGAGTGGCAGGACATATTTAAAGTGATGAAAGGTAAAAACCTACTCAACAAGGATCTCATTCAGATTCGATGGAGAAATCAAAAGCTTTACAGACAAGCAAAAGCTAAGAGAATTCAGCACTACCAAACCAGCTCTACAACAAATGCTAAAGGAACTTGTCTAAGTGGGAAACACAAGAGAAGAAAAGGACCTACAAAAACAAACCCAGGGCTTCCCTGCTGGTGCAGTGGTTGGGGGTCCGCCTGCCGATGCAGGGGACACGGGTTCGTGCCCCGGTCTGGGAAGATCCCACATGCCGCAGTGCGGATGGGCCCGTGAGCCATGGCTTCTGGGCCTGCGCGTCTGGAGCCTGTGCTCCGCAACAGGAGAGGCCGCAGCAGTGAGAGGCCCGTGTACAGGAAAAAAAAAAAAACAATTAAGAAAATGATAATACCTCCGCGGCATGTGGGATCTTCCCAGACCGGGGCACGAACCTGTGTCCCCTGCATCGGCAGGCAGACTCTCAACCACTGCGCCATCAGGGAAGCCCATACAATGGAATATTAGTCAGCCATAAAAAAGAACAAAATAACACCATTTATAGCAACATGGATGGACCTAGAGATTGTCATGCTGAGTGAAATAAATTAGACAGAGAAAGACAAATATCATACAATATCACTTATTTGTGGAATATAAAAAAAAAGGTAGAAGTAAACTTACCTACAAAACAGAAATAGAGTTACAGATGTAGAAAACACCATATGGTTACCAGAGGGTAAGGGGGGGAGAGATAATTGGGAGATTGGTGTTGACATATACACACTACTATATATAAAATAGATAACTAATAAGGATTTACTGTATGGCACAGAGAACTCAACTCAATACTCTGTAATGGCCTATATGAGAAAAGAATCTTAAAAAGAGTGGATATATATATGTATAACTGATTCACTTTGCTGTACACCTGAAACTAACACAGCATTGTAAATCAGCTATACTTCAATAAAAAAAATTTTTTTAAGAAATTATTGAAGAAGAGAAAGATAAAAGAAAAGTGAACAGAGCCTAAAAGATACCATCAAGAAATCAAGATATATATTGTGGGAGCCCAGAAGGAGAATAGAGACAGAAAGGGCAGAAAGAATATTTAAAGAAATAATGGACAAAACATCCCAAGTTTGATGAAAGACATGAATATAAACATCCAAGAAGTTCAAATAACACTAAGTAGGATAAACTCAAAGAGATTCAAACTGACTTAGGTTATAATCAAATTGTCAGAAAACAAAGACAAAGAGAAAATCTTGAAAGCAGCAAAAGAGAAGCGACTCATCACATACACGAGATCCTCAACAAGATTATGATCAGATTTCTCATCAGAAAACTTTGGAAGCCAGAAGACAGTAGACTATGTTCAAAGTGCTAAAAGGAAAAAAAAAATAACTGTCAACCAAGAATCCTAACTGGCGAAATTGTCCTTCAATTTTGAGGGAAAAATTAACACATTCCTAGACAAACAAAAGTTTAGGGACTTTTTTTTACTAGATGTACCCTGCAAGAAATACTAAAAGGAGTCATACAGATTGAAATGAAAGGACACTAAACAGTAATTCAAAGCCATATGAAGAAATAAAGATCTCAGTAAAGGTAGATAAATGACTATTATAAAAGCTAGTGTTATTGTAGAAATGGTTTGTAACTTCACTTTTTGTTTTCTACACAATTTAAGAGGCTAATACACTATTTTACAAAAGAAAAAATATTAGCCTAAAGCTAGTATTATTGTAACAGTGGTTTGTAACTCCACATTTTATCTTCTACATAATTTAAGAGACTAATGCAAAAAAAAAAAAAGAGACTAATGCATCATAAAAAAACCTTATGAGTTTATGTTTTTAACCACACAATGTATAAAGATGTCATTTTGTGGCATCCACATCTAAAAGAGCTGGGGCCACAAATGTATAAAAGCAGAGTTTTGTATATTGTTGAAGTTAAGCTAGTACAAATTAAAATTAGAGTGTTTTAACTTTAGGATGTTAAAGGTAATCTCCATAGTAAGCACAAAGAAAATAGTTATAGAATATACACAAAAGGAAATAAGAATAAAATTAAAATGATTCACTAAAAAAAGTTAGCTAAACACAAAAAAGACAGTAATACAGGAAATGAGGAATAAAAATACTATAAGACATATAGAAAAAAATAGCAAAATGACAGAAGTAAGTCCCTCTTATCAGTAACTAATTTAATTGTAGAATACCCAATCAAAAGTCAGATATTGGCAGAATGGATCAAAAACTATATGACCCAACTCTATGCTGTCTACAAGAGAATCAATTTAGATCCAAAGACACAAATAGGTTAAAAATGAAAAGATGGTGAAAGCAGGATCTTGAAGAGATATTTGTACACTGATATCATAGCAGCATTATTCACAGTAGCCAAAGTGTATAAGCAACCCAAGTGCCCATCAATGGTTAAGAAAATGTGGTATATACATACAATGGAATATTATTCATCCTTAAAAAGAAACGAAATTCTAACATACGCTACAACATGGATAAACATTGAGAACATTATGCTGAGTGAAATAAGCCAGTTACAAAAAGACAACTGAATGATTCAAATGAGGTAACTAGAGCAGTCAAAATCATAGAGACAGAAAGTAGAACAGTAAAGTTGGGAAGAATGGGGATTTACAGTTTAATGGGATATTGAGTTTCAGTTTTGCAAGATGAAAAGAATTCTGGAGATGGATGGTGATGATAGTTGCACAATAATATGAATGTACTTTATATCACTGAACTATACACTTAAAACGGTTAAGATGTTAAAATTCATGTTACATGTTATTTACCACAATAAAGAAAATGGGGAGAAGGGCTTCCCTGGTGGTGCAGTGGTTAAGAATCCACCTGCCAGTGCAGGGGACACAGGTTCAAGCCCTGGTCCAGGAAGATCTCACATGCTGTGGAGCAGCTAAGCCCATGCGCCACAACTACTAAGCCTGCACTCTAGAGCCCGCGAGCCACAACTACTGAGCCCAAGCACCACAACTCCTGAAGCCCACACACCTAGAACCCGTGCTCTGCAACAGGAGAAGCCACTGCAATAAGAAGCCCTTGCACCATAACAAAGAGTAGCCCCCACTTGCCGCAAGTAGAGAAAGCCTTCATGCAGCAGCAAAGACCCAATGCAGCCAAAACTAAATTTAAAAAATAAAATAAATTTATAAAAAGAAAAGAAAATGAGGAGAAAAGTAAATAGATTAATGGATACAGAATTTCATTTTGAAAAGATGAAAAAGTTCTGGAGCTGGATGGTGGTGATGGCTGTACAACAATGTGAATGTACTTAATGCCACTAAACTGTACACCTCAAACGGGGGTTAATATTGTAAATTTTATCTTTTGTATTCTTTACCACAATAAAAAAGTGAAAGGGAAAAAAAACCTAATATTGATTAGACACTTACATTGAACCAGATCCTGTGCTAAATGCTTTACCTGCATTGGTGTCTCCACTCTATGCTTCCTACATTGTGTACAGACGAGAAAATTAAGTCACAAAGCTGTTAAAGCAACTTTTCTAAATTGTGTGCTAGGTCCTCTAAATATTAACTCTTTGTTTCATTATTTATTTATGGTTACTTTTTTTTTTTTTTTTTTTTTTTTTTGCGGTACGCGGGCCTCTCACTGTTGTGGCCTCTCCCGTTGTGGAGCACAGGCTCTGGATGCACAGGCTCAGCGGCCATGGCTCATGGGCCCAGCCGCTCCGCAGCATGTGGGATCTTCCTGGACCGGGGCACGAACCCGTGTCCCCTGCATCGGCAGGCAGACTCGCAACAACTGTGCCACCAGGGAAGCCCAAGGTACATTAATTTTAAGCCTACAGCAGAATATGTTTTTATATACCTCGACACTTATGTAAAATCCACCACCAAAATACAGAAAAGTTCCAGCTCCCCAGAAAACTTTCCTGCACCTTTTCCCAGGAAATATCCCCTCCAGAAAGAGCCACTGTCTGACTTCTATTGTCATAGATTAGGTTTATTTACTTTTAAGAATTTTAAAAAATTGTGGTATAGTATGTAACATAAAATTTACCATCTTAACCATTTCTTTTTTCCCAGTTTTACTGAGATATAATTGACATAAAATTGTATTATTTTAAGGTGTACAACATAATTATTTGATATACAAATATATTATAAAATGATTTTCACAATAAGTTTAGTTAAAATCATTCACCTCACATAGTTGCAACTTTTTTCCTTGTGATAAGAGCTTTAAGATCTACTCTCTTAGCAACTTTCAAATATACAGTACTGCATTGTTAACTACAGTCACCTTGGTGTACATTACATCCCCTGAACTTATTTGTCTTTTAACTGAAACTTTGTGCCTTTTGACAACTTCACCTATTTTGCTCACCCTCATCCCTACTTCTGGCAACCACCAATCCGTTCTCTGTTTCTATGAGTTTAGTTGTGTTCTTTTTAGATTCTACACAAAGGTGAGATCATACACTATTTGTTTTTCTCTCTCTGACATTTCATTTACCCTAATGCCTTTGAGATTCATCCATGTTGTCACAAACAGCAGGATTTCCTTCTCTTTGTGGCTGAATAATATTCCACTGTATATATACCACATTTTCTTTACCCATTCATCCATTGAAGGACACTTAGGTTGTTTCCATGTCTTGTCTACCATAAACGATGCTTCACTGAACTTGGGGGTGCAGATATCTCTTTGAGATAGTGATGTCTTTTCCTTTAGATATATGCCCAGTAGTGGAATTGTTGGATCATACAGTAGTTCTACTTTAAATTTTTTGAGGAACATCCATACTATTTTCCATAGTAGCTGCACCAATTTACATTCCCACCAACAGTGCACAAGTGTTCCCTTTTCTCCACATCCTCACCAATACTTGCTATCTCTTGTCTTTTTGATGACAGCCATTCTAGCAGGTGTGAGGTGATATCTCATTGTGGTTTTAATAAACCATTTCTAAGTGTAAAGTTCAGTAGTGTTAAGTTCATTCACTTTGTTGTGCAACCTGTCTCCAGAACTCTTTTCATCTTACAAAACTGAAACTCTTCCCATTAAACCACACCCCATCCCCCTCGCCTCAGCCACTGGCAAACACCTTCTTACTTTCTGTCCCTATGAATTTGACTATTCAAGGTAGTTCAGGTAAGTTGAATCATATATGTTTGTCTTTTCATGACTGGTGATCTTAGTTCAAGATACTATGACAAGTTACCCTAGACTGGGTGGCTTAAAGAAACATACATTTCTCATGATTCTGGAGGCTAGAAATTTAAGATTAGGATGCCAGTATGATCAGGTTGTTGTGGGAGCTGTCTTCTTGGTTATGTCCCCATGTGCCCTTTCCTTGGTGCATGCATGGAGACAGAGAGAGAGAGAGAAGAAGAAAAAAGGAAGGAGAAGGAGGGGGGGAAGAAGAAGAAGAAGGAGAAGAAGAAGAAGAAGGAGAAGAAGAAGAAGAAGGAGAAGGAGAAGGAGAAGGAGAAGGGGAAGAAGAAGAAGAAGAAGAAGAAGAAGAAGAAGAAGAAGAAGAAGGAGAAGGAGAAGGAGAAGGAGAAGGAGAAGGAGAAGGAGAAGGAGAAGGAGAAGGAGAAGGAGAAGAAGGAGAAGGAAGAGAAGGAGAAGGAGGAGGAGGAGGAGGAGAAGGAGGAGAAGAAGAAGAAGAAGGAGAAGGAGAAGGGGAAGAAGAAGAAGAAGAAGAAGAAGAAGAAGAAGAAGAAGAAGAAGAAGAAGGAGAAGGAGAAGGAGAAGGAGAAGGAGAAGGAGAAGGAGAAGGAGAAGGAGAAGGAGAAGGAGAAGGAGAAGAAGGAGAAGGAAGAGAAGGAGAAGGAGGAGGAGGAGGAGGAGAAGGAGAAGAAGAAGAAGAAGAAGAAGAAGAAGGAGAGGAAGGAGGAGAAGAAGGAGGAGGAGAAGGAGAAGAAGAAGAAGAAGAAGAAGAAGAAGAAGGAGAAGGAGAAGGAGAAGGAGAAGGAGAAGGAGAAGGAGAAGAAGAAGAAGAAGGAGAAGGAGAAGAAGAAGGAGAGGAAGAAGGAGAGGAAGGAGGAGAAGAAGAGGAAGAGGAAGGAGAAGAAAGAGGGGGAGGAGGGGGAGGAGGAGGAGGAGAGAAGAAGAAGGAGAAGGGGAAGAAGAAGAAAAGAGAAAGTCTCATGTCTCTTTTTCTTTTTATAAGGGCATTAGTCTCATCATAGGGCCTCCACCCTCATGACCTCACCTAAACCCGATTACCTCCCAAAGGCCTCATCTCCACCTACCACCACATTGGGAATTAGGGCTTCAACAGATAAATTTAGTACAAGGGAGACACAAATGTTCAATTTGTTGTACTGGCTAATTTCACTTAGCATAACGTTCTCAAGTTTCATCCATGCTGTAGCATGTATTAGTCTTTTCTATTCTTGAATTTCATATAAATGGGAATCATACTGCTTCTGGATTTTTTTTCACTGTACATAATATCTGTGAGATTCATCCATTTTTTGGTACATGTCAGTTTTCATTCTTTTTTTTCTTGCTCTGCGTGAATACAGACAATGTGCTTATCTAGTCAATGTCAATGGCCATTTGGATTATTTCCAGCTGGGGACTACTTCGGAAAACTCTACTAAGAACATTCTTGGATGTGTCTTTTTGAATGAATATGTATTCATTTCTCTTGGATAAATAACCAGAAGTGGAATTTCTACAACCAGCTATTTTAAATCCTTTGGCCTGACTCCAAACGGCTGGAGCTGGTTGCAGCTATGATGTCATATGGTCCTGTATGTACCCCACTCCTTTCACTGAGGACTCCTCCTGGGAGGAGGCTGTCTCCAGTTTCCCCTTCACTCCTTTCAGGGCCTCCAGTGCCTAGGTGGGTTCTCCAAGCACAGCAGCAAACAAGAACTTGAACAGGAAGTAATTGTGGGTAAACACTGAGTAATAATGAACCCAGCACAATTAAACACAATTAACAATTAGATCAGGGAAAGTTCTTGTTTGGTTTGCTAAATTCTAGAAGAAGAAACTGAAAAAATGAAGCCATGAGGGCACAAACGAAGAGTTCAAAGATCCAGACTGGAACATTGTTCCCATTATGGCCCTCCAGTCCTCCCAGGAGTAATAGCACAGTAATGGTAACTCAGCTCCCAGGGCAGACTTGCTGTTGTAAGGTTCCAGCTCTGCTACCCTCCTCATTCAAGGGCTGCAGGAAGAAAGCCAGAGGCCTGCTCATTCTTTGTTAGAAGAGGGTTAGCAAATGTTGGAGAGGTGTTGAAAACCCACTAGCACCAATCTGAGATTTTCTCCTCAATGTTTCCAGAACAACTGAAACCTAGTTAAATCAGGAATGACTCTCATTTTGAGATCCGGTGGGATTTGGTGCCATGTGAAAGCAATACAAAAAGTCATGGCAGGGTCCCCAATTTGGAATCAAGATGCAAAGGGATGACTTAAGTCTGAATAGGAAGTACTTTCTCTTTCTCTTTCCTCCCATGCTGCCTCCTGGAAAGAAGGAACTGGAGTGCCTTCTGCACAGAGAACTTGAATTGGGTGGAATAGATAGCTCTGCCCTAAGGCTTCCTTACTCAGCATTTCTCTGCAGGGCCAGGACTAGGGTGAGGAGAGTGAGGCACTCGACTTGAGTCCCAAATTTAAGGGGCACCAAGAAATCAGTAAGAAAAATCAGTAATAGTTCAATGTAATGTATTTAAAAAGCAAAACTAATGCAAAAAAAAAAACCAAACATGATGAAGGAAACAACAACTTTTTAAACCAAGGTAGGATCTCATTGCCAGGATTAAGGTGAGGTAAGTGAGGCTGAGTCATGTAGGTTCAGAGTAGACCTACAAAGAAATTGTTAGGATTATATGAGCTATAGCTTGTAAAATGCTCGGAACAAGCTATAAATGTTTTAATTATTATCATCATCATTATTATTATTTCATATTAATCATAATTTCCTATTATCAGAAATGTTATTATTTAGTTATTATCACTATTATTACTTGGAGAGAGAGGGTTGTTTCATCACTTGGGATAGTGGGGAGCAGCTGTTCCCATTCCTGCCTCTAAGCAGTCTTTCCTAATTCCTTGAATTTAAATTCGTTGCCCCTCACCTGTGCCCCTCTGGCATCCTCAATTGACCTGATCTTTGCACTTACCCTGCATTGTGTCGTCTGTTTATTCATCCACCTCCCCAGGCAGCCTAGGACTTCTGGGAGGGTAGAGGCAGCTCTATCTCGTTAATCAATTATCCTCCTCAGAGCAGAGCCCAGTGCCTGCCACATAATAGCCCCTGGAACTATATTTATGGTCTTAGATGACTGAGAATTGGTGTCCAGAGACCTCTCCTCAATCCTTCTTCAATAAAATTGCACCAGACTGGTCGGGAGTCTGGGGTGGGGGAATGGCAACCTGCCAACTCTCCTATTTAGCCTGAAGTCAAAGAATAATAAAATTATATAATATAATTTTATTATATTATAAATTATATTTATTTTATTAATTAAAATATAATTAAATTTAAATATATTTAATTTTAAATATAATTAAATTTAAATAAATTTAAAATATAATTAAAATTATATTTTATTAAATTATAAATTATATTATATTATATAAAATTATATAATAATAAAATTATCACTATTGTTTCTTTTAGTGTTAACATTTATCGGGAACTTCATATATGTGCTAAGCATTGTTCTAAACTTTTTTCATGGATTAACTCATTTAATCCTCATGATAATCACAGAGATAGATAATTTTTTTTTCCCATCTAACTGAAACAGGCACAGAGAAGTCGAGTGTGTGTCCAGGATCACTCAGTCACCAAGTGGCAGAGCTGTGCTCAAACTCCTCAATCTGACCCCAGAGTCTGTGCTACCAGGCACTAAATGAGACTTGGCTCCCCAGGTTCACAGAACCCGCCACCCACATCTGTAAGAAGATGCCAGCTTAATATCTGCCACCCCAAGCAATCTTTACTTAGTCCCTCTTATAACAAGAGAGTGCTCAATAGCAAGGACATACGAGGAAAAGAAAATAGATTTTATCATTTCTCTAAGAGGCCACCTGATCCCTGCATGTTAAAAAGAAATCTTTAATATAACATCTCTCTTTGTCCTGCAATTCTTTCATATGCTTGGCTGGTCAGCTTAATCTTCAGCTGGCCCAGAAGAACACCCATCCATAACACTGCACTTCTAGATGCAGTGCAGCCTGAAGACGGGAGACTTTAGCAAGCAGTCACAGTGCCAAATGTAGAAAGCAGCTGAGAAACCATCTGGTGAAAGGGATATTTCTTGCACACCTTGTATGGTTTTGGATTTTCGTCAGTACATTCCAGGTTTAGGTGTTTTTATAAACAAGTGGCAAGGTATCAACCTAGCATGTTTTCTTTGTACCACCCTGAATTCTTCAGACAACAGGATACAGTGGAATGATAGAATATCTTAATTGGAAAATGACTTTTTACTTATACTCAGTTTTAGAACAGTTAATGTGTTCCCATTTGCAAAAATCAGACTGATATCAAATGATTGTCATTGGGAAGTGAACTCCCACCCCAGCCATTCTTTCCACCCACTAGAAATAACCATGTTTATTCATTTCTTAGTTTCTTGATCATCTTTCCATACTTTCTTTATCAAATTTACCCATCTAAATATTTAAAAATGAGAATAAATTTTCTTATATATTCTTCTTTCCCTTCTTTCTGACACAAAAGATATCAATATTATGTACAATATTGCGCACTTTGTTTGTTTGTTTTACTTAACAATCTATCTGGAGACCTTTCCATATTAGAGCATAGAGAATTTCATTAATTTTTACAGCTGCATTGTATTCCATGCAAGGATGTAACTGACTAGTTTAAATAGTCCCTAGTGGGTGAATACTTTGGTATTTCCAAACTTTTACTATTGCAAATCATCATGTTCTCCCCACCACAGCGCATCTGTAGAATAAATCCCAGAGCTAGGATCGCTAGGTCAAAGGGTAAGAGCATTTTCAAGGTTGATGGATGGTGCCAGCTTGCCCTCCACGGGGGCTACAACCTTTTGCACTCACACCAGTCATGATAACAGTGCCTATTTCCCCACATCCTTACCAATAAAGTCTTTAGACCATTCTCTTTTTGCCAATCTGATAAGTGTTAAATGGTATCTGAGTGTAATTTCCATTTGCATTTATCTTATCATGAGTAAGGTTTGGCATCTTTTCATAAGGACAGTGAGTTAAAAACACTTTTATTGGGGACTTCCCTGGTGGCGCAGTGGTTAAGAATCCGCCTGCCAATGCAGGGGACATGGGTTCGATCCCTGGTCCAGGAAGATCCCACATGCCACGGAGCAACTAAGCCCATGCGTGGCCACAACTACTGAGCCTGCACTCTAGAGCCCGCAAGTCACAACTACGGAGCCCACGTGCCACAACTACTGAAGCCCGCACGCCTAAAACCCGAGCTCTGCAACAAGAGACACCACTGCAATGAGAAGCCCGCGCACCGCAATGAAGAGTAGCCCCCACTCCAGGCAACTAGAGAAGGCCTGCGTGCAGCAACGAAGACCCAATGCAACCAAATAAATAAATTAAAATAAAATAAAATAAACACTTTAATTGTGAGCAACAGAAGCTCATTAGGGCTAGCTCAAGCAAATGAAGGGGAAATTAGTATTAAAGAATGACAGAAGTGTTTCATGAAGCCAAGAGCAGAAAGCTAGCCAAGCCCCAGGAGAGACTGGATCTAGAAAATGGAAAAACATTAACTAGATTCCCTGTCTCTGTCTCTCTCTCTCCATTCATAGCATAAAACCTCCTCACAGCCCCCTAAAGTACCTGATACATTTCCCATCCCCCAGAGGCACTATCACATAGTCTAAATTCCAAATACACAGTTTCTGCCCCAGTGCATCCCTAGTCCAATGAGCCATAGTTGGAGATGGGGATGATGAGGAGAATCAGAAAACACAATTTCTGGGGCCCACCTATAGTAGATGCCTATTGCATGCCTACGGAAAACCCACTGCCCCTTCACTAATTGTCCATCCTCCATGGAGCATTCTGCCAAAAAGACAGAAGGCTTCTTTTTTTTTTTTTTTTTTTTGGCAGAGTTCCACTTGGAGGATAGTCTACTCCTCTCTGCATGACTCCAGTGTTTTTCCAAGGCAATCATGGTAATTCTATTCCCTTTGCAAGGGATGGTTTTAGGAATAGACAGATGCAGCTCTAGCCAATGATACATAAGGAAATATTCTTCACTAAAAACAGATACAGTGTCAAGATGGGCACTCTCCTAATGTATGCTGTTGTGTCTGTATGTGATTGTATCGATTAGCTTGTGCTACATAACAAACCACCCCCAAATCTAGGGACTTAATATAGAATCATTCATTATTTCTTATGATTCTGTGGGTTGGCCAGGTGGTTCTTGTGGCCTGGGCTTCCTCAGCTGGGGCTGGATGGTCCAGGACAGCCTCACTCACATGTCTGACAATTGACAAGCTGGTTGGTCTAGAGGGAGTCAGCTGGGGGGTGGGGGAAGTGGCTCATTTCTATGCTATCAGCAAGCTGGTTACGAAATAGTGTCTCAGGTTCCAAAGTGCAGCAAGAGAAAACAACAACAACAACTCCAATGTGCAAAGCACTTTTCAAGTGTCTTCATGTGTCTCCTTACTATTGTCCCATTGGCCAGAGCAAGTCACATGACTAAGCCCTAATGAGATGGAGAAGTAGACTATATCTCTTGATGGGAGTAGCTACAAAATAGTGTAGCTATTTTTGCAACCTATCACAGTGATGCCTAGAACTCTAGTCATCTTGGGACCATGAGAGGTACCAGCCGGAGGATGGCAAATGAGAAGATGAAAACGATTCTCAATGACGATGTTGAACCAATGACTTTGTTAACCCTGCAGAGATGCTTCCTTGAAAGTTCTGGTGATGTAAGATAATTAATTTTCCTTTCTGTTTAAGATAGTTGAGTTGGTATTACATTATCTTTGCATATCAGTATAGGTGTTGGGGGTGATATTTCCCAGACAACAAAAAATGGTTTGCCCACAGCCAGACATCCCAGGTTGGCTGGAAATAAAAAAATTTCTGTGAAGAAATCCTGGCTGATTGCATGCCTAATACGAGCCAACTGTGATGGGTAGTTACCCAAAAATCAAACTTTAGCATCCTTAATATTATATAGAGTCCAGAAAATTACATGCAAAGTTCAGTTCTGGGGTCCAAAAATCCAAATACACACATAACTAGTTAAGGAGAGGGTATAAAATGTAGAGGATGTGAAAGGATGTGGGGAGGTTTAAGCTCCATGTAAAGATATAACTTGTGTGATGATGTCTGTCATGGTCTCTGATGGGTAGGACTTAAAGAAAAAGGAGAAAGACATTATAGGAATATTAGGAAGCAAGTAAATTGGACATTTACTTAATGTCAAATATGGCAAAGAGGTTAAGAACAGAGACTGCAAAATTTTTGTCACTGGTCACCTTAGCAAGGGCAGTTTCAGGGGCATGATATGGTGAAAAACAGACTATCAATTAAAGTGTAAAATATAGAAAAGAGGAATAATAAACATAGAATGCTATATTACCTAGGACTCTTTTGATTACGTACCACATAAACCCAATTTAAACCAGTTTGGTGGGAGAGGGGAGACTTGGTGGCCCTTATAATTGATTTGGTGGCTCTTCAATCATAGAAACATCAAAAGGTAGCTAGCTTCAGGCATACTAGGGTTCAGAGGTTTAAACTACATAACTGAAACACTGTCTTCTTTTCTCTCCATTTCTTGGTTCTGCTTGTCTTCTTCTCAGAAAAATCTTTTTCCACGTGGAGAAGTAGAGGGCATCCTTCCCAATGGCTCTTGTGAAAGTCTCAAGAGGGACTCTGAATGGTCGAGCTTGAGAGACCTGACCATCTCTGGGCAAGGAGATGGAGTGTTCTCATTGGCCATACACTCGTTAGCTTCCATTTCACCAAACCACACAGATTAAACATTTTTATGGAATAAGGAGAGTGATGATTCTCTAAAAGAAGAAAGAATGGGGGAGTGTATAACAGTTTTTAGACATGACACCAAAAGCAAGGAAAAATTGATAAATCGGAGATTAAATCATGAAAATTTAAAAAGTTTTCTCTGTAAAAGACCTTGTTAAGAGGATGAAAAGATAAGCTACAGACTGGAGAAAATATTTGTAACCCATAAAGGATGAGTATCTAGAATATACTAAAAACTGAAAACTTAACAATAAAAAAAAATTAGAAAGTGGGCAAAAGACATGAACAGCCATTTCACATCACAAATAAGCACATGAAAATATGTTCAACATCATTAACCATCAGGAAAATGCAAATTAAAACCACAAAAATATATTACCACACACTCATCAGAATGACTAAAATTGAAAAACAGTGCTACTACCAAACGCTGTTAAGAATTCAGAGAAACAAGATCACTCACACATTGCTGCTGGGAATGCAAAATGGTACAGTCACTCTGGAAAATACTATGGCAGTTTCCTACGAAACAAAATGTGCTTGGGACTACATCATATTTGAAAAAGTTTGTGCATCAAAGGGCACAACCAATAGAATAAAAAGGCAATGTACAGAGTAAGAGAAGTTATTTGCAAATCATATATTTGACAAGGGATTCATATCCAGAAAATATTTTTAAAAACACTGCAACTCTACCACAGAAAACAAAACAAACAAACAAAAAAACACTGCAACTCTACAACAAATAATAAAATAACCCTATTTTAAAATGGGCAAAGGACTTGAATAGACATTTCTCCAAAGATGATATACAAATGTCCAATAGGCACATGAAAAAATGCTCACATCACAGACAAATGCAAATCAAAACCACAATGAGTTGTTACCTCACACCCATTAGGATGGCTGCTATTAAAACACACACACACACACACACACAGAAAATAACAAGCGTTGGTGGTGATGTGAAGAAATTGGAACCCTTGTACATTGTTGTTCGGATTGTAAAATAGTGCAGCTGCTGTGGAAAATAGCATGGAGTTTCCCAAAACAATTAAAAAGAGAATTACCGGGGCTTCCCTGGTGGCGCAGTGGTTGAGAGCCCGCCTGCTGATGCAGGGGACACGGGTTCGTGCCCCGGTCCGGGAAGATCCCACATGCCGCGGAGCGGCTGGGCCCGTGAGCCATGGCCGCTGAGCCTGCGCGTCCGGAGCCTGTGCTCCGCAACGGGAGAGGCCACAACAGTGAGAGGCCTGCGTATCGCAAAAAAAAAAAGAGAGAGAATTACCTTATAATCCAGCAATCCCACTTCTAAGTATATACCCAATAGAAGTGAAAACAGGGTCTCAAAGAGATATTTGCACACTCACATTAATAACATCAGTATTCACAAGAGCCAGGAAGTGGAAGCAACACAACTGTCCATCAGTGGATGAGTGGATAAACAAAATGTGGTAGATACATACAATGGAGTATTATTCAGCCTTAAAAAGGAAGGAAATTCTGACACATGCTACAAAAAAGGATGAAACCTGAGGACATTATGCTAAGTGAAATGAGCCAGTCAGGAAAAGCCAAGTACTGTATGATTCCGCTTATATGAGGTACCCAGAAGTAGTCAAATTCATAGAAATAGAAAGTAGATAGTAGTTACCAGGAACTGGAGGGAGGGAGAAAGTGGAGTCGTTGTTTGAGGGATATAGTTTCAGATTTGCAAGATGATAAAGTTCTGGAGAACAAATGCTGCACAACAGATGTGAATATACTTAGCACTACAGAACTACACACGTAAAAATAGTTAAGATGATACATTTTCTGTACTGTATTTTTTACCACAATAAAATATAAAGACAGATGATTGATAGGTAGATAGATAGATAGATAGATAGATTAGATAGGTAGATAGATAGATAGGTAGGTAGGTAGATAGATAGGTAGATAGATAGATAGATAGATAGATAGATGATAGATAAAAGTAAATAGATGCTTGTCATATGGGCATAGCAACTGCACTGCACCCTTAGATATTTGTCCTAGATAAATAAAACCTCACGTTCACACAAAAACCTGTACACAAATATTTATAGAAACTTTATAATAGCCCCAAAATGGAGACAATCAAATGTGAGCAAATGGTTAAAAAAAAACTACAGTACATCTATATGGAATAGGAATACTACTAAAAAAATTTTTTAATAATGAAATATTGATATACACAACTTGGATGGATCTCAAGAAAATTATTCTAAGGGAAAAAAAAATCCAATCCCCAAAATTACATACTGTATGTTTCCATTTATACAACATTCTTGAAATGACAAAATTAGAGAAATGGAAAACATATTAGTTGTTTCCAAGAGGAAGGGAGAAGGAGGAAGGGAGGTGGTGTGGCCATAAAAAGATAGCATGAGAGATCCTTGTAGTGATGAGATTGTACTTTATCTTGACTATGGTGGTGGTCACAAAACCTAAACATGTGATATATCACATGACACTAAACACACACACACGCGAGTACATGTAACACTGGTGAAATCGGAATAGGTCGGTTGATTATACGTGCTATTGTGCTACAGTTATACAGGGTGTTTCCACTGAAGGAAACCGGGCAAAGGCATATGGGATCTCTCTGTATTATTTCTTACATCTGCATGTCCATTTACAATTACCTCAAAATAAAAACATCTTTAAAATATATACCATATGTACTTTTCTAGACGTTTGAATGGAGAGTGATACAATCATGATTTGCGGCAAAGGTAGTGCTAAGAAAAGGAGTTTTATTTTTCGATGATAAAGACGTCATCAGATGGGGAGAAAGAAGGCAATGGCAGGGAAAGGATGAAAGTTCAGAGGACAGAGAATTAATTGCTGGAGCGAGGCTCCTGGGGAGAAGAGAGGAAATACAATGGATGAAGAGATGAAGCACTTACCTTTGCAAACTAGAGAGGATCCTTGTCCTGGAGGAACACAGTGACAGTGGTAAGGACTGGGAAAATATAGATGTTTCAAAAGGGAGGAGGGAGAAGTTGAGGTTGTTTTAGCTTGTTGGCCTATATATTTTCTAGAAGTAAAGTCAAAACTTGGGAATAAAGAGACACAATCAGGTGGGGGCTTGAGGAAAGTGGTAAAGCCTTGTGTTGTGGAAAAGAGAACTAAAGATTTATAAAAAGATTTTGACCAGCATAAAAGTCAAGCTAAGGATGGTGTGTTAGGGTTCTCTAGAGAAACAGAAATAATAAGGTGTATATGTATATATGTGTGTGTGTGTGTGTGTGTGTGTGTGTGTGTGTGTGTGTATACAGAGAGAAAGAGAGAGAGAGAGAGAGATTTATTGTAAGGAATTGGCTCATGCGATTATGGAGGCTGGAAAGTCCCAAAATTGCAGGCTGAGTAGGCAAGCTAGTAGGCTGAGCTACACCCAGTAAAGATGATGGTGTAGCTCCATTCTGAATCTGAAAGCCTGAGAACGAGGAGAGCTGGTGATGTAAGTTCCAGTCCAAAGATGGGCAGACTCTACACTCAGAGAGAGCCAATGTTTCAGTTAAAGTCTGAAGGTGGGGAAAATCCAATGTCCCAGCTCAAAGTCCATCAGGCAGGAGGAGTTCCCTCTTACGCAGGTGAGAATCAGGCCTTTTGCTCTATTCAGGCCTTCAACTGATTAGACAAGACCCACACAACTGGGGAGGGCAATCTGCTTTACTCAGTCTACTGATTCAAATGTGAATCTCATCCAAACACATCTTCACAGACACATCCATAATAATGTTTGACCAAATATCTGGGCACTCTGTAGCCCAGCCAAGTGAGCACATAAAATTAACCACAACAGATGGAAACTAAGAATTTTTCATGAAGCCAGAGAGTATGATGCTATGATTCCTCTCCAGTCATGCTGAAAAGTCTGAGAATAGGAACTGAGAAAATGGATGGCCAGAAAGACAGAGGTGTGGAAGAATTGGGATTATTGAAAAAAAAAAAAAAAAGAATTGGGATTATTGGCCTGAGAGGTGTTCATTGGACTGACCACAGTCTTGCAGCTGGGGAAAAAAGTGAAGCCAGAAGAGGTTGAGGGACCAGTGGCATTGATGAGATTGAAAAATAGGTTAAGTGGAAATGAAGGTGTGGAAGAGGTGGGAAGATGGGAAGTTATGATCAGTAGGTGGAAGCGTCCCTTTTAACACTTTTCAAATAGAGCCGTTCTGGCTGATGCCCAAGTCCTGGTGTGGCCACAAGAGAGTAGAGGAGAAGATCGTTGGTTGAGAAGATCACAGAACAGTCATCCAAAGTGTTGGGAAAGTGATCTGTAAGGACACTAAAATTGCTCACAGTGGTAATGGAGAGGGGAAGAAGAAATTACCTCCTTAGAGAGCCAGGTTTCAATTAAGGCAAAGTGTAGAGCTGGCTTCTTGTGGGGAAGATTCTACAACATGCTGGTTACGAGTGCAGGCGATAGATGTTAGATAGACAGATAGATAGATAGGTAGGTAGGTAGATAGATGATGATGATAGATAGATAGATAGATAGATAGATAGATAGATAGATAGATAGATGTATGATAGATAGATAAGTACACATATAGGTACATGTTTTCTGACTACCCAGATACTTAGAACCTCCCTGATTCCTGGCCTCAAAGACTGACCTTTAGCTTTACCTGCAGCTATTTAAAAATCTAATAATTTTTTTCTAAGGTTAGCCAGAGTCCGTTTACGTTGTTTACAATGAAAGTATCCTGAATGATGCAGTAATGCAATTGACTCTTGCTGCCGTGATGTGGAGACAGTTATCACAGACGTGCTCAGTTTCACGAGCCACACTTCAAGGACTCTGACAGAAGAAAGCAACACTGGAGACTTTTATTTCTTTCCATGAGAAGAGCCTAGGAACAAAAGATGTGAGTTACCAACAGATTTTCAATTCTCTGTAAGGAAGACCTTCCTGTACATTAGAGGTGCTCAGCAATTTGATGGAATAATGGAAGGAAGGAGGGAATGAGATAAGTTAAGATTTTTTTTTTAATTTATTTATTTTTGGCTGTGTTGGGTCTTCGTTGCTGCACGCGGGCTTTCTCTAGTTGCGGCGAGCGGGGACGACTCTTCGTTGCGGTGTGCAGGCTTCTCATTGTGGTGGCTTCTCTTGTTGTGGAGCACGGGCTCTAGGCGTGCGGGCTTAAGTAGCTGTGGCACACGGGCTCAGTAGTCGTGCTTCACGGGCTCTAGAGCGCAGGCTCAGTAGTTGTGGTGCACGGGCTCTGTTGCTCCGCGGCATGTGGGATCTTCCTGGGCCAGGAATCGAACCTGTGTCCCCTGCATTAGCAGGCGGACTCCTAACCACTGCACCACCAGGGAAGTCCAAGTTAAGATCTTTTGATGTCATTGCCTTTGCTTCTTCTTAGTTTGGAAACCATGCCATGCATGGGAACCCCAGGCATCTAGACCCTCTGGAAGACAGAAGGCAGGCTCCAGATTTAAGAGTTTCTCCTTGTGTTGAGCTAAATCCGGCTCCCTCCAACTTCCATATAATATTCTTCACTCCGAGAATAAATCTACTGCCTCTGCCATATGACAACCCTTCACACATTGGAAAACAGCTCTCATACCCCTCCCTCTCTTCTAGCAGTTCTACAGGTAAAACCTTCCTACTTCCTTCTGCATTATAGTAACAAGTCCCTGAATATCTAGTTGACCTTTTGTCGAAACATGCCGTAGTTCCATTGCCTTTATCAAAGTGGAGGGCCCAGAAGTGAGACACAGTGCTCCAAACATGGTCTGTTCCATGAAGGATGGGGAATTTTTCCTGCTTTATTTCTAATGTTATTCTCCTCGTAACGTGTCCTAACTCTGCCACACTCACGGTTGGCCTGTCTGCTCATTTCCCTCCATCCTGTCTGCATATTTCTTACTAGGCCTCAACCTCATTTTGCTTTCTCCCTGCCCTGTTTATAATGGTTCCTGGGCCTATCTTTCTCCCTGCCTTCTTGAAGCACCTTGGTGAATAGCGGCATCAGTGACTCCGGGACATTAAGATAGTCACGGAAGAACGAAAACTTTGGTGGAATTCCTTACATCTACTTATTGGTTTGTAAATTGATGCCCATACACGGAGGGCAAGGAGAGACGGAAGAAAGAGGCAGCCACTCCAGATTGGTAGGTGGCCAGGGTAATAAGCAAACAAACTTACATATGAGGCTTGTCTTAGGCAGTAGCAAGATGAGTAGATCTCTGCACCCACCTGCTAGAATCTGAAAAGTTTATGTAGAGGCCTTAGCAGGGTTCAGTCACATATCTAGCCCAGACAGTGTTGACAACACACTGCTCTCTCAAGGCTGCGTCCTTGGAACAGCTCTCACTGTGGGAACAGTGGGCCGAATGTGTACATCCCAAGGATGGGGTGGGGGTGAGGAGTCTCCCGCTGCCCGGGTCAACCGCCACACGCGTCCTCTCCATGACCTTCTCCAACACTATTGTTTCAGCCTCCGTTCCTCAAAAGAGCAGAGCCTGAAAGAAGGGTTTAACTTGGAAAGTGATTCCAAAGAGGTGGAGGATGAAGAAAAGTGAATCAGAGGAGTGAGAGCCACCTAGGCATAAGCTATTCAGCTGATTACCACCATGGGCAGCTAGGGCTCAGTCCTGCAGGGGTCCCTTGCAGGAGCCATGGGGGATGCTGCTCAGAATATCTGACTCAAGAGGAGTGATTCATCCGTGGCTCCCATCCTTCGTTTGTCAAGGGTTGTTCTGTGGCTGGTCAGCCCCTTGCACATCCAGGTGTATGACTGAGTCAGAATAGTTGTGCAGGTCCTTACATTTGCACCATCTGGAGGTGGCAGAAAAGCCCTGGGACAGAGAGTGACACGTACAGTATCACTAAAGTGAGATGCTCTCTGTTTACAACTGGGCACAGCTAGGTGCCACAGTGCTGGCTGTAGTAAAAAAGTGAACCTAAGAGGATGTGAGGGGGGCTTCCCTGGTGGCGCAGTGGTTGAGAGTCCGCCTGCCGATGCAGGGGACACGGGTTCGTGCCCCTGTCTGGGAAGATCCCACATACCGTGGAGTGGCTGGGCCCATGAGCCATGGCCGCTGAGCCTGCACGTCCGGAGCCTGTGCTCCGCAACGGGAGAGGCCACAACAGTGAGAGACCCACATACCGCAAAAATAAATAAATAAATAAATAAAAGAGGATGCGAGGGAGAGCAAAAATGTGTCCTAGGCATTTTTATGGTTTAGTGCTGCGGGTTTTATTATATATGGGGATAGTGACTTATGACTAAATATCTCAATCCAGTCCTGATAGCAACACAGAAGATTCCAAAGAAGCATCTCTTCCTGTCCATTCTGTTCCATGCCAATTCCTCCCCAGGCTCTGGAACCCATGCCCAGCTCCTGGGGGACTTTGCTCAACAAATACTCACTAACACCATGAATCTTCAACTAGACTTCCATGATGCTCCAGAGGGGTCTTTCCCTTTCCTCCATCCACACAACAGCACCAGGGGGCCTTCCCCTCCCTTGTCATTCTTCATGCTGTGACATAACCATGGAGTTCTCCTCGTGGTCCTTGGCTGTTCATAGCTTCAATTCTGAGACTGCTTTAGAATTTCCTGTTAGCAATTCACGCCCTGCCTCATCCCTATCGTTGGTAGCATGTCCTTCTTTCCATCTTTCAGACACGCCCTCTAAAATCTATCCTCACTGGAGGGCTCTTTTTGTAGACACACTCCTTCATTGGGTGCCCTCTCCTCCTCTTTATTCTAATCTACCATTGTGAGCATTTCCCAATTCTCTTGATCTAGCTTCCTCTCCAAGCCTCTTTCTCTTTCAGATTTTTCATCATTAGTGTATAGGAGTGCAAGAGATTTCTGTGCATTAATTTTGTATCCTGCAACTTTACCAAATTCATTGATTAGCTCTAGTAGTTCTCTGGTGGCATCTTTAGGATTCTCTATGTATAGTATGTCATCTGTGAACAGTGACAGTTTTACTGCTTTTCCAATTTGTATTCCTTTTATTTCTTTTTCTTCTCTGATTGCCATGGCTAGGACTTCCAAAACTATGTTGAATAATAGTGGTGAGAGTGGATATCCTTGTCTTGTTCCTGATCTTAGAGGAAATGCTTTCACTTTTTCACCATTGAGAATGATGTTTGCTGTAGGTTTGTCACATATGGCCTTTATTATGTTGAGCTAGGTTCCCTCTATGCCCACTTTCTGGAGAGTTTTTACCATAAATGGGTGTTGAATTTTGTCAAAAGCTTTTTCTGTATCTATTGAGACGATCATATGGTTTTCGTTCTTCAGTTTGTTAATATCGTGTATCACATTGATTGATTTGCGTATATTGAAGAATCCTTGCATCCCTGTGATAAATCCCACTTGTTCATGGTGTATGATCCTTTTAATGTGCTGTTGGATTCTGTTTGTTGTCTGTATTTTGCTGAGGATTTTGCATCTATATTCATCAGTGTTATTGGTCTGTAATTTTCTTTTTTTGTAGTATCTTTGTCTGGTTTTGGTATCAGCGTGATGGTAGCCTCATAGAATGAGTTTGGGAGTGTTCCTTCCTCTGCAATTTTTTGGAAGAGTTTGAGAAGGATGGGTGTTAGCTCTTCTTTAAATGTTTGATAGAATTCACCTGTGAAGCCATCTGGTCCTGAACTTTTGTTTGTTGGAAGATTTTAGACCAGTTTCAATTTCATTACTTGTGATTGGTCTGTTCATATTTTCCATTTCTTCCTGGTACAGTCTTGGATGGTTATACCTTTCTAAAAATTGGACAAGGGAAGACCTTTTTAAGAAAGACACAACCTGAGAAGTGATAAGAGAAAAGACTGGTAAATTTTAATAGGTAAAAAATTTTCATTTCCATGGGGCAAAAAAAAATACATATACTAAACAAAATCAAAAGACAAACTGCAAATTAGGAAAAATATTCACAATATATATAACAGAGTGTGGGCTAATTTTCTATTATAAAAAGACCTTTTAAGAATTAATATGAGGGGCTTCCCTGGTGGCGCAGTTGTTGAGAGTCCGCCTGCCGATGCAGGGGACACGGGTTCGTGCCCTGGTCCGGGAAGATCCCACGTGCCGCAGAGCAACTAAGCCCTGCACCACAACTACTGAGCATGCGCTCTAGAGCCCACGAGCCACAACTACTGAATCCCGTGCGCCTAGAGGCTGTGCTTTGCAACAAGAGAAGCCACTGCAATGAGAAGTCCACGCACCGCAACGAAGAGTAGCCCCCACTCGCTGCAACTAGAGAAAGCCCGCGCAGCAACGAAGACCCAATGCAGCCAAAATTTAATTAATTAATTAATTAATTTTTTAAAAAAGGAAGTGTAAACACAGACACTTTCACACATTGTTGGTGTGAGCACATGTTGGTACAAATTCTTTGAAAGGAAATTATTAGATAACTATCAAAAATTTTAAATGTGGGGGAAACCTTTGACCCAGGAACTCTAGTTTGAGGAATTTATCCTAGACATACTCTCAAATCTAAGATGTTTGCTCAAGGTTATTTTTTCGGTCCTTGTTTGTAGTAGCAAAAAATGGGAAATAATCTTTCCCAATTAATGGGAAAAGAGTTCGCTATATTACAGAACTCCCATATAAGAATACTACAAAGCCATTTTTTTAATGAGGTGGATTTTTATGGGCTCTGATACTAAACAACTTCCAAGATATTCTGGTGGGGGCATGAAAGTCTGTCTGTGATACACCCACTAGTGGAAAAAGAGTCAAGGATGAAGAGAGAAAGAAAGAGATCAGAGACAGAGAGATACAGACAGACAGACAGACTATACACAGAACAAGTCTGAAAACTTACATAAGAAAGTGAGAATAGTAATTGCTCCCAGGAATTCAGATAAAAGAGAAACTTCATTTTCATTATATACGCTTTGTTATTCTTTGACTGTTACCATTTTATTATTTTTTTCTATAAAATATTTCAATGAAAACTACTAAGAGGTTGGAAATGCTGGAGAGGAGGAAAAGAAAATAAACTCTCATAAGCCTAGTTAAAAAAAAATTTTTTTCTACAAAGAAAGACGTTCCCGTCCCCTAAGTTAACCACTAACAAGTATTGGGTTCAGGTTCTTGCATAACTGTTTCTGTTTATAAAAACATGGTGGAATGATATTTTGCTTTCATTTACAGATTTTTCTACACTTTCCCTCTCCCCACTGTCTTTCCTGCACCCAAGCAGGAAGAAAGCCAGCTTTGAAAGTCCTTGGCCCAGAGGAGGTTCATGGCAGGTCCAAAAAGCAGAACACCGCCAAGATTTCTTGGCTTTGCTCCAAAAATCCAAGCCCATAGGAGAGTGTAGAGGGTTTGCAGAAGATCTAGAAGGGAGAGAAAAGTTTTCAGGAATAAAAGGAACTGGGAAAAAAAAAAAAGAACTGGAGAAGAAGATGGTGACTTTATGTTTTACACCGATAGAAGGTCGTTGCTATCACTGTTGTGTCTGATTCACCTCTCAGGGGCAGAAGACAAAGCATGAGTGCTAGGAGGCATCTACACGTTCAAACAGGAGGAAGAGGGCAGTAGGGGAGCATGAGGAAGAGGAAAGGAGAACTTAGAGCAGCTCGAGTGTGCCAAAAATAAACTAGAGGAAGCAGCTGAGTAATAGTGTGATCAGATAAGAAAAAGAAAGTACTGCACGGAGGAGAAAGAATTTCCATTAGGGTTTAGGACATGAAAAGGCAATTCACAGAAAAGGAAATACAAATGGCGTATAAACATAGGAGAAAACATTCGATCTCACACACAATTAAGGGAATGCAAATTAAAACAATAATGAGATACCATTTTCCTCTGTCGAACTGGCAAACACGAGGTAGACGCCAGCCGGTAAGTGCCTCTGCGCAAGTTAGAAAATGGCGCCCCCTTCTGGGAAGATGCGTCTAGTGACGGGGGACTGGGCGCGTCCGGATTTCAGGGCCGCTTGCCCCCAGCCTGGACCTTTTGCAAACAGACTTGTATCCCTCAGCAAAACAGACAGAAGGTTGAGAATACACGGTGTTTAGAAAGATGCTGAAAAACAAACACTCTCCCACTCCTGAAATAACATTTTCTTGTTTTAACGCTATAATTCTAAATAATATAATTATACCTGTATGTCTTAAATTACCGACTGGAAGCTACTACGTTATCTCCGTTGCTAAGAAAGAAGTGAAATTTAGCTCAGCTTCATTCTCCTTTCCTGCTTCCCAGTTTTTGTGTGATAGTATTTTCAGTGAATTCCTACAGTCAGTCAAGAAATATGTATTAAGAATCTAAACACAGTAGGTTCTTTTCTAGGTGCTTAGTTGTTCTTGTGACTCTATTATTTCTATCTTTTTCTTGCCTTTATGATTTTAAGTAATACATTTAATCCTTTATTTTTTCGATCCACAGAAGCCATCCTAATTCACACGAATTCAGGTTTTTGCTTTTGTGCTTTTGCAAATATAGAAACTAGCTCTGACTAGAGCTTTAAAAGGAGTGAGGACTTGCAACAAGAAAAGGGTGCTGGCTGGATACCGGGGTGTTCTACAGAATCCAAGGAAGGACTGAACAACCAGGGCTCAGCAGGGTCAACAGCCCGGACAGCTTCTGAGCCAGAGCAGCAAGAATGTGCCGAATTCCTCCAGCTCCACATGGGTCCAGGGGTGTTAGGGGTCGTGTGGTATAGACATGGCTGCCAAGACAGCTGCAGAGAAAGGGGATCTGTTGCACCACAATCCCCAGACCTGGCGCCTATCACACAAACGTTAACCTGTCTATGCATCAGAATGTTGCTCAGTGAGAATGGACTCAGGATCCTTTTGGAGGAAAAATAGATAATATGTCCCCTATATCCCTTGACAGAACTACTTAGAGACCAGACTGCCTGTGCCCCCAGGGGCCTTGTTCTCTCCCCACCCAGAGAATCCCCAAGTTTTTTTGCACCCACTCTTCTTGGCCAATCACTCCCCTTCTTTTGATGCGAACCTTGCTTTGGTGGACTGAGTTTATAAGCAATCTGGGCAGACGGACCTGACTTCTGTGTTCTTTTCCTTTCTGAACACAAAGGTGCTGGCCTGTCCCCTGATGGAAGCCGCCAGATCACCTCAAGGAGGGAATGACTGAACCACATTGGGGTTGGAAGATGCCTACTGCAGGGTAATCCATGTGAAATGCTTAGAACAGAGCCTGGCACTGGCTAAGTACCATATAGGTGTGTGCTCAAAAACACAGAACATGCTATTAGCCTTGGGGTCACACCTCCCTGAGTTCACATTCCAGCCCTGCCACATGCTAGTTTTGAAGCTTTGAGCTGTGTATTCGTTTCCTAGGGCTGCTGTAACAAACTGATGGCTTTATAAAAATACATACATACATAAATGTGTCGTCTCACAGTTCTCCAGGCTACAAGCTTGAAATCATGAGGTCTGTAGAAATCCTTATTTGCTTCTTCCTAATTTTTTTTTTTTTTTGCCACGTGGCGTGTGGGATCTTAGCTCCCCAGACCAAATATTGAACCCGTGCACCCTGCAGTGGAAGTGCAGAGTCTTAACCACTGGACCGTTAGGGCAGTCCGGCTTCTTCCTCCTTTCTAATGGTTTTCCAGTTTCTTCGGTGTTCCTCGGCTTGTAGGTACATCACCGCAATTCTCCATCTTCACATGGTGGCCTTCCTGTGTCTCTGCGTTTAATTTTCCTTCTGCAAATGCCTGTGTCCACATGTCTCCTTTCTATAAGGATACCAGTCACGTTGGATTAGTGCTCTCCCTACTCCTGTATGGCCTCATCTTAACTAATCACATTAGCAATGACCCTACTTCCAAATGAGGTCACATTCTGAGGTCCCGGGGTAGGACTTCACCATATCTTTTGGGGGGATTACACAGTTCAACCCATAAAAACATGTTTCTTCACCTCCTAGGCCTCAATTTCTCCAAGTGTAAAGTAAAAATAACTGTGTCTGTCTCATAGATCAATATATCTAAACATAGAAAGACGTTTGAGATAGTTTGCTCAGACAAATAGGAAGTTTCAGAGTAAAATATATGCCATGATTTGTGTGTTTGGAGGTGAACAGAAAATTTCTGGAAGGATGCATAAGAAATACACCAGTGTTATCTCTGGGAAGGGGGACTGATGAGCTTGGAGGGCAAGGGGAGGAGGGGTTGAACCTTCCCATTAGGTCCCTTTAGTTCTGCTTGACTTGCTTTATTTTGTTTTTATAATTTAATAATAAAAAGGTGGAATAAACCACAGTGGCTTCTGCCTGGTTGTGTTGTTGTGAGGATCAAATAAATGTGGATTGTAAACCATTTGGCCCGGTAAGTGCTCGCTGAATGGTGACTGACTATGGGTATTCTCATTGCAGTTTTCACCAAAGCGTCCATTTAATAGACAAAAACTGGAAACAAGCTAAACTGTCCAACTAATGGGAAAGATTTATTCAGGAAATTACCGTTCAGCTACTTGATTTATTATTAAGCAGCATTAAAAATTACATTGACCAGAAGTCCATAATAACAAGGAAAACTATTCACAATGTAATGGAAAGGGAAAAATTAAAAGCAGGATACAAATTTCAAACTTTGTAGCATTTAAACAAAATAATGTAAAATCATGTAACCAATATACAAGAGTAGCTTTGCCAGTGTAGCAGGATTATGAGTATTTCTTTTAATCCTTCTTTTTTTTTGTTAATAGTTTTTTTTTGTTTTTTTTTTGTTTTTTAAGGAACATGCCCTATTTTTACAACAAGGGGAATAAAATCATTGGAAGTAAAAAGAGACTGAGAGATTAAATGACATTTAAGTGATCTTATTTCCCCTTTAGAAGGATTTCATATCCAGGCAAATTATCACCCTCCCCACTTTACAGAAATCCTCATTTTCCAGAGAGAGAGAACCAGCTCCAACATCATCACTGAGAAGCTGATACCGAGCAGGACCCTGTGGAACTCCTGGGCACAAAAGCCTTTCTGTGTCCCCCATTTCTTTGATTACAGGAAATAGGCTTCATTCAAGCCTCCATGAGTTCCAGCAGGCAGGTTCAAGCAGTTGTTAATTAGGGAAGGGGGGGATGTAAGACAAGGTAGGAACAGTCAAGAAACAATAGTGCAGCCTTGGGGCAAGGTCCTGGTTCCCCATCAAGGGATACACATGGACTTCCCTGGCAGTCCAGTAGTTAAGTCTCCGGACTCCCAATGCAGGGGGCATGAGTTTGATCCCTGGTCGGGAAACTAAGATCCCACACGGCTCATGATGTAGCTTTAAAAAAAAAGGGGGGGGGGGGCAGGGATACACACAACAGTATCCTTGAGTTGTTTTGCAGATATGGAAACCACCACCAGGTGGGAGAAGTTAACTGTCCAACCAATCAGAAGAATATCCACAAGCTGACCACACCCTCTTGGAACCATTACTATAAATCTCCTCACTGGCCCCTCCAGGTCAGGACACATAGTTTTGAGGGCACTAGCCCGCTGTGGCCCCCTTTACCTGGCAAAGCAATGAAGCTATTCTTTTCTACTTCACCCAAAACTCTGTCTCCAAGATTTAATTCGGTGTCAGGCTACAGAGGCTGGATTTGGCTTCAA
This sequence comes from Phocoena phocoena, assembly GCF_963924675.1. Lineage (NCBI taxonomy): Eukaryota > Metazoa > Chordata > Mammalia > Artiodactyla > Phocoenidae > Phocoena > Phocoena phocoena. The sequence continues at coordinate 20,216,491 of NC_089233.1, forward strand.
AGCTACATTTTCAGGCTTCCCTGGTGGCGCAGTGGTTGAGAGTCTGCCTGCCGATGCAGGGGACACGGGTTCGTGCCCCGGTCCGGGAAGATCCCACATGCCGCGGAGCGGCTGGGCCTGTGAGCCATGGCCGCTGAGCCTGCGCGTCTGGAGCCTGTGCTCCGCAGCGGGAGAGGCCACAACAGTGAGAAGCCCACATACTGAAAAAAAAAAAAAAAAAAAAGCTACATTTTCAAATTTGCAATGATGATCTTTCAAGTTGCTATATCTTTCCTAACATTTCCTTCTTCCCTCTAGTTCCACCAGCCCTTTTTAAACTTTTAAGTTTTCCTTTCCAAATGTTCCAGTCTCTCCTGTCTTTCTTTGATCTGGGAACGCCTGTATTGAGTGAATACGAGAAACAGAGTCCATGTTCCCATGTTCAATTTTCCACCTTAACACTCGGCAACTGGCCAAGCAACCTTGATAGTCTCGATGGTCTGTCTTCTCTGAACAGACCCAGAGCTGTCTACTTCCATAATTCTTCTTATTTGAGATGGTAAATGTCCTTATTGTTGAGTGGCGAGGGGAACAGCCGGCTCTTCTCTTGGGGGTTTTCCTAATCCTGCAGAGTTTAGGTCCTGCCTCAGCCCCCTGCCACCTTTTCCCATCTTCTTGGCTGTTGCTAGGAGATGGTTCTCCCAGGGGTAGTTTCCCTTAACCCTCTCATATGGGAGCTTTCACTAGGGATAATTCCCAATTCTGGGTCATGAGGGCCAGGGTGGGGGGACTCAAATGCCTTCTTTCACTCCACTCTCCCTTTCCACCCCGCATTCCTAGCTCACATTCATTATTATAAAAACATATCATTTATTAAATGCTTACTATCCAACACCCAAGCTCCAGCGCCCTCCTGTCTTCTCATCTTCCACCGAAATATTTGAGTAAGATCTCAAGACCTTGTCAAGAGGATGTAAAGACAGACTATAGACTGAGAGAAAATATTTGCAAATACACATCCAACAAAAGGTTAGTATCTAAAATACATAAAGAACTCTCAAAACTCAACAACAACAACAACTAAACCCACAAACAATCCAGTTAGAAAATGGGCAAAAGATATGAAGAGACATTTTACTGAAGAGGAGATACAGATGGCAAACAAGCACATGGAAAGAGAGAAATGCCAACTAAAACCATGGTAAGCTATCACCTCACACCTATCAAAATAACGAAAATAAAAAATAATGACAATACCAGATGTTGGCAAGGATGCAAAGAAACCTACGTCACTAGTGAGAATGTAAAATGTTATAGCCATTCTGGAAAACAATTTGTCAGTTTCTTTAAAAAACTAAAAATGCAACTGCTATACAACCCCAGCAGTCGTGGTCTTGGGCATTCATCCCAGAGAAATGAAAATTTATGTTCATACAAACATCTCTCCATGAACGTTTACAGCAGCTTTATTTGTGATAGCCGCAAACTGGAAACAACCCAAATGTCCTTCACTGGATAAATGGCTAAACAAACCATGGAATATCCACACCATAGAATACCATTCAGCAGTAAAAAGGAACAAACTATTGATACACACAACAACTGGTATAAATCTCCAGAGAACTAGGCTGAGTGCAAAAAAAAAGCCAAACCCAAAAGGTTACATCCTATATGATTCCATTTATGTAACATTCTTAAAATGACAAAATCAAAGAAATGGAGAACAGATTAGTGGTTGCTAGGGATTAAGGAGGGGGTGAAGGTAGGAGAAAGTGGGTGTGGCTATAAAATGGCACAAGAGAAATCCTTGTTGTGATGGGAATATTCTGTATCCTCACTGTAGTTATGTCAAGATTCTGATTGTGATTTTGGACAAGAGTGTTACAAAATGTTACCATTGGGAGAAATAGGGTACATGGTACATGGGATCTCTCTGTATTTTTACTTACAACTGCATATAAACCTATAATTATCTCAAAATAAAGAGTTTATTTTTTTTACAAAGGGGAATTACAACATGTAAAGGAAAACTGATTGCTAAATATTACTCACCTCATAGTTAATACTTATGTAGTACTTACCATGGGCTAGGTACTGCCTGGTACTTCAGGTTACTAATTTAACCTTCTCAAATCATATTATATAGTACTATTATGATCCTGTTTTATAGATGAGAAAACTGAGGTTAAGTAACTTGCCCAAGGTGACATAGTTAGTTAAGTGACGGACTTGTACTTTGAACTCAGGCACTCATTCCAGAGTCCTCGATTTTAGCCACTAGGCTGTGGCAAAGGTCAGGCCACTCCTCACCACTCTCCTTAGAGATACAGTCTAGTTCCTAGACTTGCTGTTCTGGCCTCAGGTTCTTCCCTTCATCAGTGTTTCCTTTCTCAGGCCTCCAGAGTGTACATCTCCATCTCTCTTTTTAGAGAACTTTCAGCTGCAAGAAACAGAACCTACCAATGCATCTGTCTTTAGACTTTGAGGAAATGTTATTATCTCACATAATAAAATGATGGCTTCAGAGTTGGTTGATTCAGCAGCTCTGTTATATCAGTAAATCCCAGCTTCCTTCTGCTGTTCTTTTCTGCCACCCTTGACCTGGCAGCCTCCTCATGACCACAAGATGGCTGCCCAAGCTCCAGGTGGTACTTTCTCACAACAGTATCCAGAGTCAGTAGAGGGATTGTTTCTTCCCTCTTTGTGTCCTCTCAATCAACAAGGAAAACCTCTGCCAGAAGCCCCAGCACAGGCTCCACTTGTGTCTCATTGGCCAGAATCACCTCATGTCCCCATGCCTAAGCCCATCATTAAACAAAGGGGATACGAAAATATGGTTTGTTTAGACCAATTATGCCACTTCCTGGGAGCAGAGACCACTTACCCTGAAGAGCAAGATCACATGGAGGACAGATGGTAGCTGAAAAATAGAAAACAAAAAAAAAGGAAGTTCTATTACAAAAAAGGAAGAGGAAACGCTTGTTTTCTAGGAAAAACTAAATTTTCATTATGCTCTGCTCACAGGAGTGGGCTTCACCTTGGGATTCATCCTCCTCCCTCCTCAAATACAATCTCCTAGGGTCCAGCATGAATTATCAGAACAGGACAGGCCGGCTCAGCTGTTCTCAAACATGAACGTGCCCAAGAATCGCCCTAGGAGACTGGTGGGAAGGCTGGAACTTGAACGTAAGTCCATGTAATTCTGACACTTGCGCTTGCAACCACTGTGCTGTTTAGCTCCTATGTGCCAGCTGTTGTCCTAGGGGCTCCCTTAACGCCCACAGCAGAGTTAGGCCTAGGAAGTTTTCCTTTACAGTGAGCCCCTGTGACCTGGTTAATCTCTCAGCACATTTCTGTTACCCAATCAGGTCCAGGTGCTCACGGCTCAAAAACCAGAGAGTCAGAGAGAGAGAGGAAAGTTGGTGGAAAGGAAAGTTACTTTTAATCAGAATGCCAGTAGTCTGGGGAGATGGTGGACTTAGCGTCCCCAAAAACTATCTCCGTGGATTGTGCTCAGCCTTGAAAGCTTTTAAAAGGAAAAAGGGAGGTCATCTCAGTTAATCATGGAGATAGGGGGTCAGAGTCATCGCCATCCCCCACTGTGTGCAGGCTTGTCAACTTCTTGTGATTTTGTTACGGGAACCACTGACTGAAACTGCCTATCTTGGTGAGGCCCGATAGTAACCACTTGCGTGAGTTATCTTACAGGAGGAGGTCCTGGTAAGGAACGCGGAACTAACAAGCTACCAGAACTGTAAGAATTTGGGTAAGGTCAAAAGGAGAGAGGAGATGCCAGTCTATGTCCTGCCAACCTCCCAGAATCCTTCTCCCTGGAATCCATCTTGGCTGAGCGATGCGCATGGCACCAGGGAGGACCCTGAGTCAGAATGATTGGCCAGAGACCACCCGGGAAATTAAGCCCATTACCATAAAACCCGAGACCACGAGTCACGTGGCAGAGCAGTTCTCCCAGGTTCCCTTACCTGCTGCTCTCCTCCCGGGCGCCCCTTCCCAATCAGGTCTCTTGCTTTGTCAGCACGTGTGTCTCCTCGGACAGTTCATTACTGAGTGTTAGACAACAGCCCACTCTTGGGCCCTGGAAGGGGTCCCCCTTCCTGCCACAATTTTTTTAGATGCTATCTTGTTCACACAGTTTGTTCCCAAGATTACTGAAGGGGGAGCTAGGGAAGAGATCTGGTCATCACTTAATTACTTATTCTTCATTTCTACTTCTTTGATATACAGAAAGAACCAACCGATTGGGCAAGGTAGTGTGTGGTCAAAAGATGTGAAAGGTGTGCTAGGGCCAGAGATGAGTAGAGCATGGGGGTGCCTGGTTTCAGGTTAGTGACAGGACAAGGGGACCTCCTGCAGAGAACTCTTTCCTGCCAAAAGGGGCTTACATTTCTTCGGGACAAAAGCTGTGCCTGGGGCTTCCCTGGTGGCGCAGTGGTTGAGAGTCCGCCTGCCTATGCAGGGGACACGGGTTCATGCCTCGGTCCGGGAGGATCCCACATGCCGCGGAGCGGCTAGGCCCGTGAGCCATGGCCGCTGAACCTAAGCGTCCGGAGCCTGTGCTCTGCAACAGGAGAGGCCACGACAGTGAGAGGCCTGCGTACCACAAAAAAAACAAACACACAAAAAAGTTGTGCCTGGCCCCAGTTCTCCAGTCCTTCAGGCAGAGAGGTCTGCTCTCCTTTGCAAGCCTCATCCAGGGATCTTCTGCAAAGTGGTGGCCCCATTGTGTGTTTCCATTCTTCCTTCAACCCATGGAGTGTCCTTCCTTTCAATGAAGAAAGGGAGTGTGTGTAATAAACAGATTCTTTCCTGACTTCTCAGATGACCAGTTTGTTACTACCCTCTTGGGACTACAATTTCCTCATAAGTAATGTCCTGACCAAGAAATGCCTACAGTCCTTCCAAGCTTTGACATCTTATGGCCCTGGGAGTACAGAGGAGCCTGGAGGCGTGTGTGAGTGAGAAAGGAGGGAAAGGAGAATACAATTATTCCTGCAAAACGTTGCCTTGCCCTGGGGAGAAAAGTGGGAAATCGTAGATGCTATTGGATCTCATCAGATATGAGAGCATCCGGATCACCTGTTAGTTACTTATTTGAATCTAGGAAACTAATGAGCAGTTGCCAAAGCTACCTTCCTGCTAACGGTGCACATTGTATTCCCGCTAGTAAGCATTGATTGGCACCACATTCAAATGCAAATCTAGGTCGCTGTTTCTTACAAATAACTTTTTTGTTCTTTTAACGGTAAGCCCTGGGGGACTGAAGAGTTTCAGCTGGATTGCAAATCTAAACTGGGGTTTGGAGATTTTATTCCTTCAATCCTTACCCCAAATTTGCATGCTCACCCCATTTTCCCAGAGTCATCAAAAAATGTCCTTTTGGAGTAGACCTTACATTTAAAAGGAGATGGTGGTCTCAGATCTCGTTAGAAGTTGGTACAGGTTCTAACAACCTAATAAGAGGCTGTCTGCACTAGCAGTATGATGAAAAGATGCCCTGCTTTTCCCACCCCTCTTGAATCTCAAGGTCTTACTATCTTGTAGTTTCCAAGTCTAAGAGTCTTTCATCTTCTTCTTGATATCCATTGTTAAAAAACAAAATTCAACCCGATAAATCATGAATCAAGCAGTATCCAATCTAGCAGACAGAGAGGAGCTCGGAAGAGCTATCCAAGGCATGAGATTTTGTGAACAGAAGGGAGCAGGAACAAGGAAGTTGTACTAGGCAAAAAGTGGATTGGTTATTGCAAGATCATTTCCTTACAGGGGAGGGCAGGGATCTATCAGGCATGTTACTTAACTAAGGCTGACCAGGCAATTTCTTTTTTTTTTTTTAAAAGATCTTTATCAGAGTATAATTGCTTCACAATACTGTGTTAGTTTCTGTTGCACAACAAAGGGAATCAGTCATATGCACACATACATCCCCATATCCCCTCCCTCTTGAGCCTCCCTCCCATCCTCCCTATCCCACCCTTCTAAGTCCTGGCAAAGCACCGAGCTGATCTCCCTGTGCCATGCTGCTGCTTCCCACCAGCCAACTGTTTTACATTCTGACCAGGCAACTTCTGATTGACTGGTTTAAGATTCCATTTCTGGGAGAGCTGAACCTGTAATTAAGTCTCGGTTTGGTGATACGGGGCTTAGCATAAGTGACTTCGTTTGGAGACTCTTTACCTTAACACACATTATTGAAATCAATGCTTCGGAGAATAACTGTTCCCCTGCCTGCCCTTCTGAGCAATCAGGATCTAGCTCAGACACGGCGGGTGTTTAATGGTTGCCCATTGAGCATTTAATACATTTATGTGCAGTACAAGGCCCATTTCTGCTGCCGTCTTTTATTCTTTCCATCCATTTCCTACATTCTACGGAACGTGACCTCCCAAGACTAATCCAAGTGCACAGAATCCAGTGCAATAGCTGAACTATTAGTCAGATTCATGAGGATATTTTTTCTTCAGAGCTGCAGAGGCTGCTAAGCCTGGCTGGCGATATAGGCAACTGCCAGGCTCTACGATTGAGTGGCCCCTTGGGGGAGGCTGGTTAAGTGAGTTCATCTCTCCTCTCCAGAACTGGTGCACTGGGACACAAGGGCTCAGGTCTGAGGAAGGAGGCAATATAAATAGGGCTTAAGGCACAGACTTAGCCACCGGATAGACCTGGATTTGAGGCTGAGCTCTGTCCAATAGCAGCTGTGTGACCTGGAGCTAGTTACTTAACTTCTCTGAGCATCAGTTTCCTCCTCAGTAAAATGGGGGTAATAAGAGTCTGTGGTGGATTGTTTACCATACCTTGAGTAGGTCACTTCCATAATCTAATTTTAGCCGTGTGCCTTGCTTTGACAAATGCGACACCAGCAAATGTGATGCAAGAAGAAGCTGGAGTTGTGCTTGCATACTAGGGCTTACTCTCTCTTGCTGTTGAGAACATTTTCACCACCATGTGAACAAGCATGGGCTGGGCTGATGAGAGGCGTGTGGCTGTCACCCCAGCTAATGGCAGGCCAACTGCCAGATATGTGAGGCTGTCCTAGACTATCCAGCTACAGCCAAGCCAGCCCAAGTCAAAACAAACTCCCAGCAACCCCGTAGAACTGTGAGAAATAATAAGTGTTTCTTATTTTAAGACACTACCTTTGGGGAAGTTTTGTTACACAGCAGAAGCTGACATACACATTTTCTCACCCAGAGTGATGTTTGAACCTTGAATACATATACATAAAAAGTGCGTCAACCAGTGCCTGACACATAATAAGTATTCAATCAGTATTCATCACATCATCTCTGAAGCCAGGATACTGAGAGCTTCTTGGAGGTGATCTTCACTGAAACAGAGGGGGCAAGGAAGGAAAGTCTGCTTTATTTAGCCAATGGACCAGAACCAGGACCAGACCTGGTTCTCTGGCACAGGGCGGCTCTTCTAGACCCTGCAAGATCACCACCAGTCATTGCTTATCTGCACATATATGAGTATTTCATTCCAGTGCCATCTTGATGAGCTACATCTGCTGCAGGGTCAGTCAGAGGGAAGGAGTCAGGCCCTTCTACTCCAATGCCACCCACAAAATCCTGCCATCACCTATCCCAGACCCAATGAGTAACACACCCACCCACCCAGGTGGTCAACAAGAGCCACTTCCCCACTAGTCAACAGGTCTGGGGAAAATCTTGGCTACAGTGGATTCACATATGGAACATTTACACTTATACCCAAACTACAATACCTCTGAGCCTCCTGCCTGCACCCCGTTCCTGTGTCCAAGGAGCACCCTCACCTGTACTCACACACCAGTTTCCCACTGCAGTCTGAAAACACAAAAGTTGCCAAGTTCTTTCTCTCTCTGTTTCAGACTGAGATGCAGGAAGCCACATAAAACAACGACTAGCTGACAGCGTCCCTCGTGAGAACGTCTGTGCTGGCACTGAGGTGCCACCTCCCAATGCTCACAAAGCAAAGAGGTCTCGGAACTCCACACAGGGTAGATTCTGCACAGAACTGGCCCCTTCCCATCGCTGCATCATTGCAGCTGCTTGTTTCCCCAACAGTAGCAAAGGCTCTCAGAAAAAACAATTCTGCAGACAGCATCTTTGTAAAAGCCAAACATTGGAAACAACCCGATTGTCCCTCAACAGTAAAATGAGCTTAAAAAAAAAAAAAAGTGGAGCTTGCCTGGTGGCGCAGTGGTTGAGAGTCCGCCTGCCGATGCAGGGGATACGGGTTCGTGCCCCGGTCCGGGAAGGTCCCACATGCCGCGGAGCGGCTGGGCCCGTGAGCCATGGCCGCTGAGCCTGCGCGAGCCTGTGCCCCGCAACGGGAGAGGCCACAACAGTGAGAGGCCCGCGTACCGCAAAAAAAAAAAAAAAAAAAAAAGTGTCGTTAATTCACACAACGGATGGAATGCCAAGGAACATTGAGAATGCACAAACGCTCCATACAAGGGCTTGCACGCACTTCACAAATATGAAGTTAAGTGAAAGAAAACACTCACAAACAAGTATTTTCAATAAATCTACGTAAAGTTCAAAAACAAGTAAAATCAAATGGCATGATTCAGGGATGCATTCTAAGGTGATAAAATAACAAAGAAAAGCAAGGGGCTGATTACCAAAAACCCAGGAACATTGTTTCCTTTCAGGGGTGGGGAGGAAAAGGTTTCAAAAGTAAAGAAGTATGTGCGGCCTCTTGGGGGCCGGCTGTTCTAGTTGTTGATCTGGGTGGTGATTACTTATATGGGTGTTTGTTATATAGCAATTCCTCATGCTGTCCACTTACATTTTATGAATTTTTCTATATGTGTGTTACATACCCCACCCACCCCCTAAAAAAAGATTTTGAAAAACAATTCTATAGCACATGTTCTTTACAATTCTAATGACAGAGGTTCAAACTTATTCCACGGAGTCCAGCAGATACAGATGCCATGTCATCCTTCCCTCACCACCATTGTTCCTGCCTTGCCTCATGGGCTCAGATCCAGGATCCTAATACCTCCTTCCTAAGCCAGTTATACAGTAGGTTATACAATAATAGCTCCCATGACCATCAATGGATGCAAAGGGATATTGGTCATGGTGGTGATGGGAGTGGAAGGAGTTCATTTCTACCATAAGGTCTGAGCTCCTCTTCAGCCAACCAAAATGCCAGTAGTAGTTGCAGCAGGGTAATCGAGCAGGACCCTGTAGGGTCTTCCCGAGACAGACCCCTCCCCCACACCCTTTGCTTTAGTTCCTCTCTGAAGTACCTAGATAAAAGTATCTGATGCACACTTCCTGAGCTGTTTTACAGATGCTAAAACCCCCACTAAATGGAAGAAATTAACTACTTGATGACCATGTGCACCTAGCTCGCAGACCTACTGGCACCTAAGGATTGATAATGTGAACCCCTGTGACACCGCCCTGTTCCCTCACTATCAACCAATCAGAGAATTGTGTATGAGCTGGTTACATACCCTGAGATGCCCCTCCCTCACCTGGCCTTGCTGAAACCCATCGGGGAGTTTGAGCTTTCTGGGCACTAGCTGTCTCAGACTCCTTGTATGGCAGGCAGCCTGCAATAAACACTGCTCTTTCCTTCACACAATGGGGTGTCAGTAGATTGGCTTTATTGCCAGTGGGCGAGCGGACCCAAGTCTGGTTCAGTAACAGCAGCGGTAGCAATAATAGTAGCAATCTTCTGTGTGGATATGGACCCCACTTGGAACAAGGCTAGAACTTGCTTGTACATCCTAAGTTGGACTGCCAGCCACACTTGGTCGCCGCTCAGCTTTACCTCGGCACATACTTCAACAGCGGGTGTGTGCTTGCAGGTCTGAAGAAGAGTGTATATGTTCTGTGCCCCATCAACCTAAAGAGAGGAGAACAGAGCCCAGAAGGACGCCAGACTTTAGGGGAGGGCAGAGGAGAGAAGACCTCAGAGGAAATGAAAATGAACAGCCAAGGTGTGGTGGCCAGGAAGCCCAGGAGGAGATAAGTATTGAAACGTGGAGTCAGGTTCAAGTGCTGCAAGTCCTAGAAGACAGGTGGAGTCAGCCCAGACCCCAGGGCTGCGATTCCCTTTCATCTGCGGTGGCCTTGGCCTGCGGAGGCTTTAAGCTGGATTTTGGTTTCCCGGCCAGAGATTGAAGTCAGGCCACGGCCGTGAGAACCCTGAATCCTAACCACTAGACCACAAGGGCCAGTGGCCAGTGACAAGGCCCTGGCCCCGTCGGCTTTGTAGAAATGAACTTCCACAAAGAGATGGAAAGTAGTGAAACCAGTAAAGTATTTATTATTGAGGAAAAAGAGTGTGTGTGAATAGACACACACAGGCAGGTTCAGGAGAGGGTCGTGCCCTCGTGGTAGTTTGAATCACTTCTATGGGGCATTTCTTCTGGGTTTCCTCTGGCCAATCATCTTGCTTTGCCTGGCTCTGAGCCCATGTCTGGTTTAACTCAGGGTCCTCCCCTATGTGTGTTCGCATCTCTTAGCCAAGATGGATTCTAGGGAAGAGGCCTATGGGTAGGTTGACATCACCTACTATGGGGTGACACCCCCTCCCTTTTTGACCCCCAAGGAGCCTTTCTGCGCATGTGTAGGCGGGAAGGTCTCCTTGACCTCAAGAATGGGATATGTGGTCTCTTTATCTCTTATCTGGGCAGGGCTCAGCTCCTCTCTGCCCCTGCCATTATTGTTATCTTAAAGTGTCCACTGGAGGCAAAGTCCAGCTATTTACCCTTTTCCTGTTGTTATTTCTGTCTGGAAGTGTAAACAGGAGGCTGCCTGTAAATGTCTAACCTGGAGCCCATCTACCTCCTGCCTCACCTTCATCCACTATTTTCTATAAATTGTGCACATCTGTCCTAAAACTCCATGAGTCTAAATTACATTCTGAAAAATAGTTCTGGAAGGAGGAACACAAAACTACTCACCGTGGTTAACTTTGGGGACCAGGATGAGTCCAGTGAGGGAAGGACTCTCACCTTTTTACTTTCTATGCTTCTCAATTATTTTAATTTTTACAAGGAGCATTCATGCATTTGAAATTTTAAATGAAGAAAAGAAAATAGCTACATGTTAACTAATACTAGCCTAATGATGTTGGAAGAAGGGACCGGTAGCACCTGGCAACAGAAGAGGAAAGAAAACCAACTGGGGGTTGTTGATGGCAGATTGGGGATTCGACAGGTCAGGACTGAGGTGAGAGGTGGCCAAAGAGCACGTGGTGTGAGGTGACCTGGTCCAGGAACTGTACAGGTGGTGTGCTCTGCCCCCTGCTGGAAATACAACAGCAGTAGCAATTCCTGGTTAAGTGTTTTTAGCGGGCTCCCCGAGCTATCAATGATCTTGTAAAGATGGGCAGGAAATGAAGACAAAGGAAGAGCGTGATGATATTTGGGTTCTCATTAGTCCCTGGGGGCTCGGGACGTATGTCTGATGGCAGCTCACTTTGCGGGCAGCCTTCCCCCAGAGGCAACTGGAAAGGAGGAGGAAACTGCTCTCCACCCACCCACACCCACACCCAAGGCAAGACAAACACGTCCAAGAAAGAACCCAGAGCAGAGAACAGAGGCGGGATGGAGGTAACAACAGAAGGTTAATTTAGTGTGGGCTTCCCTGGTGGCGCAGTGGTTGAGCGTCTACCTGCCGAGGCAGGGAATACGGGTTCGTGCCCCAGTCCAGGAGGATCCCACATGCCGTGGAGCGGCTGGGCCCATGAGCTATGGCCGCTGAGCCTGCGTGCTCTGCAACTGGAGAGGCCACAACAGTGAGAGGCCCGCGTACCGCAAGAAAAAAAAAAAAGAAAGAAAGGGAATAGACAGGCTACAGTAGGCATCTAGCAACCTCTGCATTGGCACCTTCTCCAAGAAAAGGTATAACTTTGCTTAAGCAGGCACAAAACCCTTAATCTTCCCAAATGTATTGCTCCTGCAGAATCTCCCTGCTCTGTAAAGGGCACCATTCTCTAACCAGATGCTCAAGTCAAAAGCCTGCGAGCCATCTTTGATCCTTCTTTTACCTTACATTCCAGCCATGAGCATGTTTTGTGGACACCCCCTCCAGGATATGTCCCCTACCTTTCTAAATCTAACCGCCACTGTCACCATCCTAGTCCAAGTCCCCCTCTTCCTGTCTGGTCTTCCTGCTTCCACTCTTTTTTTTTTTTTTTTTTTTCAGTGGCAGGTCCCTAGGATTCCCCAGACCTGCAGAATCATGATTTCTTAAGAAAAGCCCTCAGCAACTCTACTCCAATAAAAGTTAATTTTTAAAAAAAGAAAGAAAATCCCCCAAGAAGCTGCATTTTAAATAAATCCTTGGGTAATTCCTTTATTATGATGATTAAATACTAATAACATAAAATGTACCATTTTACGGTTTACAATTCAGTGGCATTAGATGCTTTCACAATGTTGTACAAACTTCACCACCATCTATTTTCAGCACTTTTTTCATCACCCCAGTGGAAGCCTCATACCCGTCAAGCAGTCAGAATCCCTTCTTCCTGTCCCCAGACACAAATCTGCTTCTGTCTCTATGGATTTAGTTACTCTGGACTTTTCATACAAATGGAATGATACAATATGTGGCCTTTTCTGTATGGCTTCTTTCACTTAGCATGTTGTCAAGATTCATCCATGTGGTAGCATGTGTCAGTACTTCACTTCCTTTTATGGCTGATATGTGGAAATATCACATGTTGTATATTCATCTTTTGGTAGACATTTGGGTTGCTTCTACTTTTTGGCTATTGTGAATAATGCTGCTAGGAACATTTGAGTACAAGTTGTTTTGTTTTGTTTTGTTTTTTAATTTATTTATTTATTTTTGGCTGCATTGGGTCTTCATTGATGCACACGGACTTTCTCTAGTTGCAATGAGCAGGGGCTACTCTTTTTTTTTTTTTTTTTTTTTTTTTTTTTGCGGTACGCGGGCCTCTCACTGTTGTGGCTTCTCCCGTTGCAGAGCACAGGCTCCGGATGCGCAGGCTCAGTGGCCATGGCTCACGGGCCCAGCTGCTCCGCGGCATGTGGGATCCTCCCGGACCGGGGCACGAACCCGTGTCCCCTGCATCGGCAGGCGGACTCTCAACCACTGCGCCACTAGGGAAGCCTGGGGCTACTCTTCGTTGCAGTGCACGGGCTTCTCACTGCAGTGGCTTTTGTTGCGGAGCACGGGCTCTAGGTGCACGGGCTTCAGTAGTTGTGGCTCGCGGGCTCAGTAGTTGTGGCTCATGGGTTCAAGAGCACAGGCTCAGTAGTTGTGGCGCACGGGCTTAGTTGATCCGCGGCATGCGGGATCTTCCCAGACCAGGGATCTCCTGCATTGGCAGGCAGATTCTTAACCACTGCGCCACCAGGGAAGTCCCTGAGTACAAGTTTTTGTTTGAACATGTTTTCAGTTCTTTTGCCTATACACCTAGAAGCAGAATTACAGGGCCATATGACAATTCCATGTTCAAGTTATGGAGGAACTGCCAAACCCTGCTTCCATTCTGCCCTTTATTTATTTTCCACACAGCAACCAAAGTGACTTCTTTAAAATTTAAAACAGATCATGTTACAATCCCACTTAAAACTCTCCAACTGGCTTCCCATTTCTCTTGGAATAAAATCCAAGCTCGTTATACTGACCTATATACTATGGTCCCTGCCCCTCTTTCCAATGCATCTCTTAACTCTCTGTCTTCACTTCTGAACACTTTCTGTTCCTGCCTCAGGACCTTTGCACTTGCTTTACCCTCTGGCTGGAGTGCTGTTCCTCCTAATCTTTCCATGGGCGACTTGCTGTCAGCCTTGAGGCCCCTCCTTCGAGCATCACCTCCTTAGAGAGGCCTTCACTTACCACCTTATCTGAACTAGCCGCACCCCACCCTCAATTGCCGCCTATAGAATCACTCTGGTTTACTTTCTTTACAGCACTGACCCCTATCTGAACTTAACTCTTTAATATATGTTTGGTTGTATTGTCTGCCTCCCTCTCTAGAATATAAGCTCCATGACAGTGGAACTGTTTGTTTTGCTAATCCCTATAACACCTGCTTTCAGCTCAGTGCCTGGCAAGCCAGAATGTTAATGAATATTAGTAATTAATTAATGAATCATTCACTCAAAACTGAGTCTGAAACTTTTGCTCGGAGTTAGGAAAGAGATTGGTAGGGGTTTCAATGAGAAATGGATGATCCGAGTATTAAATTAAATAACTTTGTGAATTACAGTTTTGCTGGGAAGCGACAAGCAGACCTCTTGAATATCAATTTAGTATTCACTGAAGTATAATTATGAGAATTCATATATAAAATTGAAGGAAAATCAGGAAGAGTGTTTAATTAAAAGAAACACTTATGTGATTGGAAACCAGCAATTTCCCAACAGACAGAATAGCTTAATAATTAAGAGTAAGCACCATGGACTTCACCACTTAGTAGATCCATGACCTTGAGAATATTACTTCACATTCATACATAATTAAATGTGGGCTTAATTAAAAAATACCTAACTCCAGGCTTATTGGAAGAATTAAATGAGGTAATGCTTGGGACTTCCCTGGTGGCGCAGTGGTTGGGAATCTACCTGCCAATGGAGGAGACACGGGTTCGAGCCCTGGTCTGGGAAGATCCCACGTGCCACGGAGCAACTAAGCCCGAGTGCCACAACTACTGAGCCTGCGCTCTAGAGCCCGTGAGCCACTACTGAGCCTGCGTACCACAACTACTGAAGCCCGCGTGCCTAGAGCCCGTGCTCCACAAGAGAAGCCACTGCAGTGAGAAACCCGCACACCGCAACGAAGAGTGGCCCCTGCTTGCCGCAATTAGAGAAAGCCCGTGCGCAGCAACGAAGACCCAATGCAGCCTGAATAAATAAATAAATAAATTCCAAAAAATAATAAATGACGTAATGCTTGTGAAAGGTTTAGCTCATTAAGTAGCCATTATTATAATTATGCCTTTATAGCTACAATTTAGTAAAAATATAACAATTCAAATGGTATAGTTTAGAGTGATGTAACCATTAGAAAACTTTGGTAATCACTGAAAAAGAAACCGTAAACTCTATATTATGCCCATAGGATATGTGAATTCACCATCCATATCCTTTGAACACTTGTCTTTATATGTTTAAACACATTTTTACAAATGGGGTTATAATGCATATATTGTTGTCTTTTAATGACAGTAAATATTCATCTATAGCATGATTTTTAAATTTTATTTATTTATTGGCTGTGCTGTGCGGCTTGCAAGATCTTAGTTCCCTGACCAGGGATTGAACCTGTGCCCCCTGCAGTGCAAGCGTGGAGTCCTAACCACTGGACCCCAGGGAATTCCCTATAGCACCATTTTAAATAGATAAATACCACCTCATTTTATGAATATGTATTATTTTTAACCAGTCCCATTATAGTGGCTTCATTCTTCTTCAGTTTAGCTAAGCTGGAACTACATTTCCAAGAGTTGCCTTCCCTATAGTCTGGGTTACAGTTGGCCATGAGAAAAATGTATGCAGGATTGGGCAGGCAGAAGTGAAGGAGATGTCTTTACGCTCTGAAGGTCAGAGTATGGCACTGTTGCCACTCACACGCGTTGCGGCTGATCTGCTGTTTCACCTTGTCCATGTGGGGCAGCAGCCAGGCCTGTGGCTCCTCCAGCAACTCTGGGTCTCCTTTGGCTTCTCCAAATCCTGGGAGATGCACGTGATGGGTGCCTGCCCATTACCCACATCATCAAGGCTGCAGGTGGTAACAGGTTCCACTCTGTCCTCACCGGCTCCTGTTCATCTTTGCATTCGCCGACTTCATGTATATTTTTCCTTCCCAACTGTTGACATCAGGCCCAACACCAGAATTCAGAAAAGCCACCCCCTTACATACTGACTACTGGACCACTGATGACCTGTTCCCGCAGATGTGCAGGGTCTAATCTCGATACTAAGTTCCTTAGTCCCTTTCACCCTTCGTGGTTCTGTTTCTCTGACCAAACTCTAACTGAATCCTGTCTCTGTTCATCGGGTTCTCTGGGAAGCAGACGCTGATACGGACTTAGGAGTGCAGTTGGGAGTAACGCCTGGGAAGATAAAACAATGAAGAAGCAGGACTAGCCAGAGAGAGCCTCAGATCGCAATGCAGACTTGGCACAGGTTCAGCCAAGTCAGCAGGGCGCTCTGGAGCACAGTTTCCGGCTAGAGGAGTCCCGTGGATGAGCAAAACTCGCCAGGCTCTTGCACCTTGCTCAGTCCTCAGCCAAGGCTGCCTCAGAAGAACGTGGCCTCTGCGTGAGAGTACGGCGGATCCTGAACGGGTCAAAGGTGGAATCTGCGAGCTCCAGCACTCCTTGCAGTGAAGGACAAGTTCATTCTTGAAGGGACACCCCAGAGGCTGCCCCGCCCACAATCACACAGTTAATTGACTCCGGTTTTTCACGTTGTTATAAACAATACTTAGGTAAATAATCTAGCAGGTCGATCTTTTTGCACATCCATACGTATTTACTTAGGATTAATTCCCAGGAATGAGAGTTCTGGGTCAAAGCATAGGGCCAGTTTTGAGGCTTTTGATTTATAAAACCAGAGTGATCCTCAGAAGAATCAGGGTTTTAATTAGAATTTAATCAACATTGAGGCTGAACATTTTTATATGACTTTGGACATTTGCATTTCTTTAAAAAAATTTCTTGTTCATATCTTTGCCTATATGATATTCATCCTTTTTAAAGGATTTGAAAGAGCTATTTATATGTAAAAGATTCTGACCCCTTGTCTGATATGTATAACACAAATGATCCTTCTGTTTGCCCTTTGTCTTTAACTTTTTTCATGTTTTTTTTGATATACAGAATTTTTTATATATTTAATACTATTAATAGTTTCCTTGGTGATTATTCTTAGAAAAGCCTTGGCCACTCAAGATTACATTAATATTCAATTATATCGTTTTTTAAACCATGATGTTTTATTTTGTGATCTGATTTGGGGGGTCTAATATATAAATACATAATGTTTTATCATACTGTATAAACTATGTGTGTGTGTGTGTGTGTATGTGTGTGTGTGGGCGTATAGCTGTCCTTTCTTTTTTTGTACCTTGATCTTTCTGTAGCAATAGCCCAACTGTTTGAATTATTTTGGTTTCATAATAAATATTAACTTACATATAGTTAAGGATACACAAATATATTAAACATCACGTGTGTTAAGTATTTAACAACTTTGTTTTAATTATTTCGGTTTCATGATAAATATTAACTATTTAACATAACAATGTTTTGATAATTTTTATTTCATGATAAATGCTAACTGGTAAGGTAAGACCCATCTTAAAATTTATTTTTTTTTTAATGTCTACCTCTCTTCCCTGTAAGGTTATGCATCTGTTCCTATATCCACGTGTGGCAAGTAAAAGACGGCCATAAATTCTTTAATACTCCTCCCCTCCAGAGAGAGAATCTGTCTCCCCTCCTCTTGTGGGCTCTGCGACTGGTTTGTCCTGATACATTCTGGCAGAAGTGATGGTGGGCCAGTTTCCCCGGCCTGGGCTTTTCCACTTCCTGTCTCTTAGAACACTGTCTCTCAAGCCCTGAGCTGCCATGGAGGAAGTCCACAACCTTCACATTGCCATGCCAGAGAGCCCAGACCTCAAAGCATCCCTACCAAGGTGCCACACCTGTGAGTAAAGCCAGTTGGACCCTCCAGACCAGCCCGTGTGCCAGCTGAAAACACCACGTGCTGCAGAAGCGTTGCCCGGCTGAGCTCTGCCTGAATCCTTGAACCACAAAATCATCAGGTATAATAAAATGGTGGTTGTTTTAAGCTAAGTTTTCAGGTGATTTGCTACACAGCAACAGAACATCATATGATAGAGCATCACGACTCCCTATGGGAGGAGTAGACTCTCCTGCTCTGTTGACTTCAAGTTAGACTGTGACTTGCTTTGGCCAATGATATCCAAGTAGACAAGACATATGGCAGGTCTGCACAGAAACTTAGCCACGTTTCCTGCAGCTCTTTTGCTGTCCCTCTGCCATGTGGCATGTCCCTGACAGGGGCTGCTCCTTCAGCCTGGGTCCTGCAGCACGAAGGCATGTGGAGCAGAGGGCAGCTGACCCACAGCTAACAACATACAGTGTAAGCAAGGAATAAACTCTGGCTGTCTTAAGCCATCAAGATTTAGGTGTTGTCCAGTATCACAGTCACACTTAGAATAATATACTACACAGCTGTTATTTCTCTCCCCTTTCATCATTATTGGGAAAGCCCATCTCCCATGATGAAGTCTGACGATGTCAGATATTCATTTTCCCAGCCTCCCTTACAGCTAGAGGTGTTCTTGTTCTGACCAATGACAAGTAAAGGGCAATCTATGAGTGGGATATAGTTTTGGGAAATATTTTCCTCAGGGATCAAAATAGACAGACACAAAAGGTGTTATCTTTAGCTGCCCTGGCCACCCACCTGTTCTAGACACTATTCCTGTGAGGGTGTGTTGGCTAGAGCCACAGCAGCCATCTTGTAACCATGAGTCAACAAACCTGAGAATTAAAAGCCAATATGCTGAGGAATGGAGGTAACAAGATCTTGGATCTTTAATAAAATTGTTGAGCCACTCAACATCTCTAGGACTGCCTACCACCAAAAACATCTTATAACGTGAGACAATTGTCTCAATCGTGTAAGCCACTGTTAGTTGGTAATTCTGTTTTTTGTAGCCCAAAACCAAAACAAAACAAAACACTTAACTAGTGTACAGTTCTCTGTTGATTTTGCCTTCCAAGAACCAGCATGCAGCCTTTTTCTTCTGGCAACAGCATTCTGATTTTCTTTTAAGGAATCGATACCACACACACACACATACAGACACATTTTACGCAGCATTTGGTACAAGTGAGCTTGCAATCTCCAGCTCCTGGGGTGAGCATGTGACCAGTCTGGCTAATCAGAGTGGTACATCCACCCAGCCATAGCGAGGTTTACTTCTTTAAGCTGAGGTTCACTTCTGTGTCTTTTGGCAAAGCTATTGGGAAAGAGAGCCTCCCTTTTCATTGGGATTGCTGCTGGGGAATGAAACCAACACAGAGAAAAGCAGAGTGCAGAGTGAAAAGACGGATTTCTGATGACATCAATGAGCCTTTGGAACTGTCCTTTGCCAGGTCTACCTTTGGACTTTCCGTTCAGTTATATGAACCAACAAACTCTTATTCTTTCATAAGCTGGTTACAACAGAAAGATTCCTGACTGATACAGACCAGAGTCCTTGTTTACAGGTAGCGCCAAGGGGCCTCAGCTGAAGTAAAGCAGGTTGGGGGGCGGGGTGACATAGGGGAAGGACAAGACATAATAACTCTACGAGGTACTGCTGTTATCTGTCTCTTTCATGGATGTTGGAGGCTGACGCATTGAAGGGTAAAGTTCCTTACCTAAGGGCATTCAGTGAGTAATTAAAAGGGTCCAGGTTCAATCTCAGGCTTAATAGAACTCCAAAACTCAACTTATTTTTATTGAACCACACTGATTCTCAGGGTAGCTCTATAACCAAGAATCAAGTCTATATAATGCCTCGTAAACATCAAGAAGAGTTTTATTGGTGTTGTCTGGGTGGGGCAGAGGACAACTCATAGTCTCCTATTGTATTTGAGAGTCAAGTTCAGAATTCTTCATTATTTTCCTGATTAGCCATAATTACGTTTATACAACATTACTACTTAAGTGCTACACCCCAGGGTTCCTACACGCGCTGTCTCAGGTTCAGTCACCTTGGCAAGGAAAGGGGCTTCTGGAATTCCCATCTTATTTTCAGGATATGTAGATGGGTTCTTCCAGAAAACCCCAGGTCAGCGAAATACCTTCGCAGCAGCCCTGGTGGAACAAGTGATGGCAGTGCCAGTGCCTGCCCCACACCTCCCTGGGAATCACCTCTCAAGTGAGGATTCCAAGCACCAGGCCTTCAGCCCCTCCCTTGACGACTCTTGCCACCTGAGCCCAGCAGGTAGGCAAGTTCACAGGCCCCGTTTCTAAGCTCACAGTCTTACCAGGTCTGGACACAAATGTCAGCAAAGTGCTGTTGCTCTTAACATTTCCAGCTGTGTAATAAATCGTCTGTTGTAACGCCTTGCTACTTGTCCCTGGACCTGACCTGGTGAGTGGACTCCATTTCAGTGCCCAACCTTTACCAAACCCAAGCTGACCAGCAGCCGGCCCGAGAAGCGGGATGCCCAGCCCACCGATGGCTGCCTCCAAACTGGTCCCTGGACCCAGGACTACTGCCTTCCAGTTCCCCCAGCCAGTGGAGCCCAAAGTGTAGGAAACACAGCGCTCATGTACCCAAGATGATTCTCCATCTTTCAGATCACCACAGAGGAGCTGTGTTTCAGGCAGGTTTGTCTTTTACAACTCTTGCTAATCTCTCTTTTTGACATTTTTTTGTTTGTTTGTTTCTTTGTATGTATTTTGTTCACGGCAGTTTCTAATTTACAGGAGTGATATTCAGTTCCTTTATAAGCTCAAATACATAAATTTTTAAACAAGTCGATTGATAGACAAATAATAAGTAAATAATGGCACAGCTTGTAGAGACCGTATGGCAACAAAGACGAGGGTGGTAGACAAATCGCTGCATCTGGCAACTGCTAACGACAGCACAGGGCTCCCCAGCGGTGTCATCAGAGCCCCCCACCCCCAGAACAAATCCATAGGCAGCTCTGTCGGGGTCGATATCCAGAGGGTGAGGTTCAGACAGTTTATACCACAGCAGCCAGACGGATGCCCCGCCCTCCTGCCTGACAAAGGTCTCCAACCTCCTAAGCTCGGTGGGATCCTGAGGATTTCATGCTGAGAAAAAGTAGGGGCACTTTCCTCCCTCACCCACCAGAACAGCAAGTAGAGGCTGGGGGATCCCCCAGGCCCTCCAGGGACCCTTATTCGGTCAGAAGTGCTACTCACTGGCACAGAGCAGGTGTGGACCCAGAGCCTATGGGCCAGTGTTATGCCCGGTGCCTTGTGGTTGTCAGAGAACGTCTCACTGGTAGCTGTCACTGGGAGCCTGGCCGGAAGCTTTTTTTAAAAAAATATTTATTTATTTATTTAGTTAGTTAGTTGCACCTGGTCTTAGTTGTGGCTCGTCAGCTCCTTAGTTGTGGCATGCGAACTCTTAGCTGCAGCATGCATGTGGGATCTAGTTCACTGACCAGGGCTCGAACCCAGGCCCCCTGCAATGGGAGCGCGGAGTCTTACCCACTGCGCCAACAGGGAAGTCCTGGCCAGAAGCTTTAGGTCAGCGTTTCTAAAAGTTTAGTCTTTGGACCTCTAACATCAGAATCACATATTAAAAATATAGATTTCCCTGGAGACTCAGGAGCTCTCAAATGGGGCCAAAGCGTCTGAACTTTTTTAATCAGATGATATTTACTGTCAGGAAAATTTGAGAAACACTGTAATGGGGAAAAGACCACGGATAAAGATTCATTCCCTCTCTCCCTCTCCCTCTCCCCTATTTCTCTCTGTACACAAATCTTCCTCCACAGTGCCTGGAAAACATAGCTACTCAGTGAGATTTACACCTTCCCCCCACCTTTACTTGGAGCCAAAAACTAAACAAACATCTCTCAATCAAAAAGTCTTTGCTCATGTAAAAATCCTGACAAAAACTCAAAATTTCATAAGCAATCCAATATCCTCCTTGCCCCCTCCCCTCAACTGTGAGCCTCACCTGTCAGAATCATATGATCAAAATGCAAAAGTTGAAATGGGGCTAACGTGCCACCCCAGACAACTTCACGTTCCTAGAGCCCCAAAGGTGCATAGTCTTTACATGGCCTCAAACTCCCTGGACTCGGAAAACGCCAGGAGCTGTACAGTCACCTAACACGGTGCTCCCTCTGAGTGTCCCACTGAGTACCTGCAACCACAGAGGACTGTGAGCTTGTGCTCTGGAAGGTCTAGCACATCTCAGGTTGAGTTTCTCCAGAGCGTCCTGAGACAACGCTTTGACAGCTAGCTGTTTATATGTGAGGTGATGCAGGAAGCACTGACAGGGGAAAAGGGAGACGGGATAGAAGGAGCCAAACAGGGTACCATAGCAAGCAGGTTAATATCGTAGGCAGCTGGGGCTCAAACCTGCTGGAGATTTCTGAGAATGAAGAGAACTTGCCCCTGTTGTCCCACCTGAGGGGTGAGGAAGCGAGTATTTATCCTCCAATTTCCATCTGTCATTGGTTGAGAGCTGCTTCCACGGACATTGACTCCCTGGCACTTCTACCTGCCCCTCACATGAGCACATGCCTACGGCAGGCAAAGCCCTTGAGCAGTGTCACCCATGCTTGCAGGAAGAAGCCGTCAAGGTTGCTCAAAAAATTAAAAATAGAACTACCACATGATCCAGCAGTCCCACTTCTGGGTGTATGTCCAAAGGAAATGAAATCACTATCTTGACGAGATACCTGCACTCCCATGTTCTTTGCAGCCTTATTCACAATAATCAACCCAAACGTCCATCAACAGATGAGTAGATAAAGTGTGGTATACGCATACAATGGAATATTATTCAGTCTTTAAAAAGAAGGAAATCCTACCCTTTGTGACGACATGGATGGACCTGGGAGACATTATGCTGCATGAAATTAGTCTCAGAAAGACGAGTGCTGCATGATTCCTCTTCTGTGAGGCAGCTAAAATAGTCAGGTGTGCAGACGTAGTCAATGGGATGGTGATTCCCAGGGGATGGGGGAAGGGGATAAAGTTACAGTTATACAAGATGAGTACGTGCCAGAGATCTGCCATACGACAGATTGCCTAGTCCACAGTAATACTGTGTACTTAAACATACGTTAAGCATGTTAGGTCCCATGTTACGTGTTCCTACTACACATGTTAAAATAAACCCAGAGGGCTTCCCTGGTGGCGCAGTGGTTGAGAGTCCGCCTGCCGATGCAGGGGACACGGGTTCGTGCCCCGGTCCGGGAAGGTCCCACATGCCGCGGAGCGGCTGGGCCCGTGAGCCATGGCCGCTGAGCCTGCGTGTCCGGAGCCTGTACTCCGCGACGGGAGTGAGGCCCGTGTACCGCAAAAAAATAAATAAATAAATAAATAAATAAATAAATAAAATAATAATAAATAAATAAAATAAATAAATAAATAAATAAATTAAATAAATAAATAAAATAAATAAAATAAACCTAGAAAACAAAGGGACACAGGAAATTTTTGGAGATGGTGGATATGTTTATTACCTTAATCATGGTAATGGTAATACAAGCGTCTACACATGTCCGAACTCACCAAATTGCATACATTAATTACGTGCGGTTTTTTGTATACCAATTATATCTCAATAAAACTGGGAGGAAAAGTCATTGACATATACAGTAATGGTGAATGCCGAGCAGCTGATGTGCTGACAAATGTTTAAAAACAGGCTCTCCACCAAAAAAAAAAAAAAAAAAAAACAGGCTCTCCTAAGCAGAAAAGTGCTGGACTATTGCCTGCCAATGTCTATGGTGTAAATATTCCCACCGCAGCACTTTCAAGCTACCAAGCCTGACATCACTGAAAGCAGACTTAGGAAGATAGAAGCACAATTGGCTCCCAGTGTGTCTTGTATCAATGTGTTGATACAAGACAACTCCAGCACAGGCCTCGGAAGGGATATGAGCAGGGTACCGACAGCATCTCCTTTACATATAGCCAGAGTGCTTTGCTACAGACATAGAATCTCATGATTTTATGTGACTTTTACACTCTCTCCTGTGATACGTCAATGCTTGAACATCTTACTGTGAAACAAAATGGAAGTACTCTCCAAGCCTTTTAATTATTTCATACTCTAGGAAGGTATGTCTTCTTTATTATTTTTATATCACCTCTTCCCCCACTACCCACCTTCATCAGTGAAAACCCACTTAAGAAGCCAGACTTCAAGGATCCCTCCATTTGGTCAACCTAACACTAATGGATATCTCTTGTTTTGCCTGACCAGCGTCATTTCCCCTTCTGATAACAGCCCTGCATTTTCCTTTAAGCAACCATCCCTTACCCCATCTTGAGTCCTCCTCAGGCCTTATTTCCTGGCTCTAGCATTTAGCACATGACACAGTCCTGGCCAAATAGAAAGTTCCATTCCCCTGGAGAAAGGACAAGGTTCCAGGGGGGCTAATGAGACTCTTGGCTTGGAATTATTGAACAAGAAAATCTCTTCCCTCTGCATTACTAGGCTAATAGGATGGAAGCCTGGAACTGCTGGTGGCCATCCTCCACTACAAGGAAAGAGCCCACCTGAGAACGAATACAACACAAAAGAAAGCTGAGATGAGAGACAGAGAATAACTGAGTCCTGATAGCATCATTTTGGTCCTTGGATTCAGCTGTGCCTGAGACACTTCCAGACCTTCCCAGTTTTCTGGATACTTCCACACTTTTTCAATACGTGAGCCCATAAAATTCTTTTTTAACTGAAATCCTTTTGATTTGGGTTTTCAGTCACTTGCAACCAAAAATTTTCTGGCTGATTCACAGATCTGAGATCAAATGAGTTGGTAAACACCCCTCCAAGCTTTTCTCCTTGGTCCTAATTAGAGCTCAGTGTACAAGTAAGTATACAGTTCACTGGGGCTGGGCCTCCCTGAGGAGGAATCCCAAGCAGAACTGGTCCATGTAAGCTACCCACGGCACAAAGGGAGTCACTTCAGGATCCGGATGCTCATTTTCTGCTCGATGTTCATCTTCTCTAAGGACTGCGGGGAGACGGGTGGTAGTCAAGAGGCTTGAATTCCAAACCTCTGCGCTTCCAGCCTCCTCTCCCATCCCCCAGGCCCCATGATTCCCTGGGGGACCCCCTCTCTTTCTGCCATCCTCCTTCCAACTTCATTTCCCATGTCCACCTGTCCTAGGGACTCCTGGTCTCAACTTCCCAGGCCTGAGGGCATCCTGACCTTGGTGAACTCCAGGAAGGACACAGCGCCATCCCCATCTTCGTCGGCTTCCTGCACTGTGCGGTCGGCAATGCTCTCCAGCTGCTCTTCTGTCACCTGTACCCCAACCATCAGCCGGAGTACCTGGGTGGTGGAGGAAGAGACAGAGACAGCCATAAGGAGGAGGCGCAGAGACTACTGACACCATACCCCAAACCTTGTCCGCATCACCCCAAGTGTTAGTGCCAATTTTGTAATCCATCCCTCATTCATTTTCCCCCGATTCCAGTCACTTCCCACCACAGCCCCCAATAATTCCCCCATTGCTTCTCCATCCAACCCCCCATCTGTCATTCACTATCCCACTCTCACCTCAATAATGTGTCCAAGCTCATTACTCAAGCCCAACCTTAGAACCCAATCTCTGCCTATCCTCCACCCCATCCCCCATCTCATCTTCCAACTAGTCCCAAATCCATCCCCCACCTCATCACATCTATCCCAGAGTTTCTCAGTCTCAGCACTATTGACATTTGGGGCCAGATAACTCCTTTTGGTGGGGGGAGGGGTATTGTACCCCTGGTACCCAGGGTACCACCCTGGGTATTGTAAAATGTTTAGCAGTGTTCCTGACCTCTACCCACTAGGTCCCAGGCACTACCCCGTCAAACAAAAAGGTCTCTACATATTGCCAGTGTCATTCAGGGGGCAAAATCGCCCCCAGTTGAGAGCTACTGATCTATTTCCAACCTCATACCCTAATGCTCCCCATCCCATCTCCCAACTAACCCACACTCCAACCCCACCCACTCCTATTCCCCGCCCAACACCCCAGTCATCTGCATCTCCCACCCACCAATCATCCCTCCATCACCCACAGCCATTCTGTTCTACCACACCCTCCTTCCCTTGGGTTCTTCCAACCTGCAGCATCTCATGCCTGGAGATCTTTCCATCTCCATCCAGGTCATAGAGCTGGAATGCAACT
Organism: Phocoena phocoena; assembly: GCF_963924675.1. Classification (NCBI taxonomy): domain Eukaryota; kingdom Metazoa; phylum Chordata; class Mammalia; order Artiodactyla; family Phocoenidae; genus Phocoena; species Phocoena phocoena. The sequence goes on from NC_089233.1 coordinate 20,242,346, forward strand.
GGGAAGAGAGTGGAGGGGGAAAAGGAAGGTGGGTTTTCCCTGCTTCTCTTCCCTCCAAAGTTCACCTTGGAGGAGTGGAGAGTGCAGGGGGCACCAATGGGCCCACACAGGGAGTGGAAGGTGCCTGGGCCCTCTCAACGGGTGTGGTCAATCTGGGGTCTCACCCGGTAGGGGGCACAGACTCACAGCGAAGTTTGTTCATTCTGCTGTTGAGGGGCTCGGGTTCCTGCGGGTCCCGGTTTCCGTGGTCCTCAACATCTACAGGTCGAAAGTGAGCCAGGACTCTGACAAAGCCTGGGAAGTCCAGTTGCAGACTCCTGGGGGGTGGGGGGAGGCAGGCAATGGTGCAGGCGCGGTGGTCGCCGTGGCCCTGCCTCTGCCTCAGTCGCTAACCTCCCCCGACAAGCTCTCACCCCCACCTCCCCACCCGCGGCGAGGCTCACCCGTCAGGGAAGAAGCTGTCTATAATGCGGTCTCCCAGAGGGTTCACGGCCAGCGCCCCGATCTCCTGCAGATCCACGCGGCTGGAAAGTCAAAGTTTAAGGCGGGTGGGGCAAAGACGGAACATGGTCAAGGAGGGGACGGGGTCAGAGAGGCAGAGGTGAGAGGTCAGAAGGCCAGCTCCGGCTCACCTGAGGTAGCCCTTCTTATTCCTGTCAAGCGCTCGGAACCGGTGGTAGAGGCGGAGCAGACTGGCCTGCGAGACTGCGGGGGCGGAGGCGGACGGTGACTCCCCGAGGACTCGGGACGCGGCCGAATCCCGGGGCGCGCTCCATGCCCAAGGCGGCCACGGGGGTTGAGCGGGGGGCGGGGGGCTGGCTGGAGGTAGGTTCCACCCGGGCCCCGGGGCCGAGCGGGCGGGGTGCGACCCGGGAGATCCGGGAGACCCAAAGAGACCAAAGCCACCCCTCCATCCGCCTCCGGTCCTGCAGTCTGCCTCGACCCCGGCTGGAGGCTACCTAGGTGCCCGCAAGCCCGGAGCCGGGACCCCTGAGTGAACTCGCCCCACGCCCGCGAGCCCGGCCGCTAGGATCTTCTAGGTTCGCCCGGCCCCGGGACCCTCCCCCCGGAACCCTACCGGGTTCCCGGGCGCTATGCGCCGCACTCACAGCCGGTCTCCCGCTGGATGCTGTCCACGTCGGGGATCCTGGCGGCGTGGGAGCTGCGGGAGCCCATGGCCGAGCTGCGCCGGGGCCGGCGTCCTCCCCTCCCGCCTCGCAGGCGCGGCCGCCTGGTGGCCCCTGGGACGAAGGCCACAGCCCTGGCGGGGAGCCAGGCTCCTGAACCCCGCCGCTCCTCGCCTCCCACCCGCGACCCGGGCGAATAGAAAACCGTGCCAGTGTGGCGGGGTCAGCGGGGCGGGAGCGAAGAACGCGCGGTTGCATCCCGAGACTCTGAGGTCGGGCGGGGAGGGGAGGGGAGGGGAGGGGCTGGGCTGGGCCGGGTCCGCCGGCCGCGAGTCCCCGTCCCCACTCTCGCCCCGGCACCGACCCGCCTCCTCCCGCCCGGCCCAGCCCTCCCTCCCGGCCCTGGGCCTCCCGGGTGCCGCCGAGCAAGGCTCGAGCGAGGTCCGCCCTTTTTCATCTGGAGACAGAATCCAAGCCCTTCTGGGAAGTGGGTGACGGGTGGGCAGGGGAGCTAGACGCATTCGTCCCAATCCGGGATGGCTCCAGCCCGGGGCCCCCTCGGGCCTGGAGGCAGAGGCCTTGAAAGAGTCCCAAACGGGGCTGAAGCGAGGAGGGTTGGGAGGCGGAGAGCAAGGGCTGGTTTAAGTGGAAGGAGCTCCGGGTTTGAACGACTTGGATTGGAATCCCAGCTACGCTTCTCTCTCTGGACAAGTCAGCGTATCTTGGTTTCATCTGTTTTGTTTGGTCCACACAGCCTTGTTGTTTAATTGAGTCAATGCTTAAAAATCTGGATATTTAACCCCAAATCCCAAATACCTGGCTTCTGAAAAATCAGATCTGACACCACTAGGCCCGCAGTCCTGCCTGGCGCCGCTTGGGGGCAGCTGGGAACAGCTGCCATGTGTAGAGGGGGCATCCTGAGGGGTCCTCTTGCTATAGTCCCCAGCCAGCCCGGCTGCTCCCTTATGAGCCCTATTGGGCTCTGGTAGAAGCTCCAGCTAAGGGACTGACAGCCCTCCGACCAGCGCTCAAGCACCAGGGGAATCCACCTACAGCCTGAGGGAGCGTTACAAACCTCACTGTCACCAACCTTTACATAATAATGACAACGACAGCAAGGGCTGTCATTTTTCTGAGCACTCACCATGGGCCCTGCAATTTGCTATGCCTTTTAAGTGCATTAACTCACATGCTTGCTACACTGCCATCTTTCCACTTTTCTGTGGTGGAGGCTTGCCATCGCTTGAAATAGCTGTGAACTGTCATAAAGCATGTATCCTCCATGGGGGCCACATCACCCCCAAGGGGCAAAAAATCTTCTTTTTATGTATGAAACACAGACACACATATAACACATAAATAGATATATATCTGTAGTATTAAAATTTCATGGGAGGGACTTCCCTGGTGGCGCAGTGGTTAAGAATACGCCTGCCAATGCAGGGGACACGGGTTCGAGCCCTGGTCCGGGAAGATCTCACATTCCACGGAGCAACTAAGCCTGTGCGCCACAACTACTGAGCCTGTAATCTAGAGCCCGCGAGCCACAACTACTGAGCCCATGCGCCACAACTACTGAAGCCCATGCGCCTAGAGCCCCTGCTCCCCAACAAGAGCAGCCACCGCAATGAGAAGCCCGCGCACCGCCATAAAGAGTAGCCCCCTCTCGCCGCAACTAGAGAAAGCCCGTGCCCAGCAACGAAGACCCAACGCAGCCAAAAAAAAAAAAAAAAAAAGATTTCATGGGAGAGGAGTGGTTAAGGAAAAAAAAAGTCTAACAATGCTCCTTAAGTGGGAGGTGATAATTTTTTAAAAGTTGAGAAACTCAGTTGTAAAGGAACAAGCACCACAGGTGTCCAGCTTTGCATGTATAATTACCCTCTCTTCCCCCATCATAATCACATATATACACAAATTTCCCAAGGGGGAAAAAAGGCAAGCTGTTCATTACAAGGGTTCAAGTTCATACCCGCCTTGGAGAGAGAGAAACTGGAGAAACAATCCAGCCTCTAGCCCCAGGCAGAGTCTCACATCAGATAAGCCTTGAAAATATTGATCTAAGAAGTGCATGCTTCTCTTTTCAGGTATCCCAAGGATTAGGCAACTGTCATAAAGAACGCTTGATTCCCTTTCAGTTGCCCCACAAGGACTAAAGCATGCGGGAAACTACACTGCTCCCTAATGAAGCCAAGCAATCACTCCAGTGCCACCCTGGGAGTGTAGGACGGGTTAGGTTCTGAGTCCAGGACGGGGTAAGAGCCCCTGGGAGGCTGCAATAATCATCTCAGTCCAGCTTGGGCTGCTGATCTTGGAAAGAGTTCCTCCAGCCTTAATCTCTGAGTCAGTGCTGCACTGAAGTAAATCAGGCCAGAGAGCAATTTACAACCCCAATCCACATGCCATCACAAGCTTACAGGAGAACACTGTGCTAGAATTGATTCCTGCTTCATGCACACAAGTAGTGTTTAAATCAACTTCACAATTTACATGGCCACATCTTTTCAGGGCATTTAAAGGGGAAATGTTTTGGGGAGAATTTCATCTGAAGAATCTGTTGCATAGGATTCAGGCTAAACGTTTGTCATTTGCTTTTTTTTTTTTTTGTCATTTGCTTTTAAGCTGCATAAAAGTTGCTAGCCATTCTTGATGAAGCAATACTGAGGTTCAACTGGAAAAATGCAGATGCAAGAATAGTTGGGAAAATATAAAACACTTACAACTCAATAACAAAAAGACAACTCAGTTGTTTTTACAATGTTCTCAATGAGTTTAACATTTTAATATATGTTAGAGCTCCTTTTCCCCATAAAATTGCAGGTTCCATAAGGGTGGAGGGCATATAAGAAATTATATAACAAGGCCAGATACCTGGGAAGTCCAAATATCTGTGTCCTCATGCTGAGAGCTCAGGACAAGAAGGCTTGACCAAGCCCCCCTTTCTGCCCTCATACTGCAAGGGGAATTTGGTTAGTGTTTCAAATTAAGCTTTTAAATTTGTCAGGTTAACAAGGAACTTACACGTTCCAAACATCTTTCTAGCAAGAGTCAAGTTACACCACACACAAGGTGGCCTGTTTCCTGAGTTATTTAATTAGAATCTACAGATATCCACAGGGAAAGCATATTTCAAAACAGGCTGCCTCTTTGGGAGAGAGTGGGGGTGGGTGCACAAGTGTGGGAGGAAAGAAAAAGACAATGCCCCTGGAAGATATTAGCTCCAGGCTTGTTTAGTTGGGAGCAATGATCTTCACACATTAGATTTCCAAAGATGCGCCTGGAAAGGAGAGTGGGCTGGAGATGAGCTTGGCTCACGTGGAAGAGGGAGCTGAGAATTTCAGACAGCTGTGGTTCTTGGAGCAACCCGACCCAAAGGAACCACACAGAAAAGTCCCCTCTAAGACAGCTGTCCTGGTTAGGATAATGTTCAGCTGTTGTAACAAAGAGCCTCCACATAAGAATCGCAGGTAGAAGTTGGCATCTCTCTCATGTTTGGGTCTGGAGGCAGACAGTCCAGGGCTGGCCTGGCAGGGCTGCTCCAGGAAGCTCCTCTCCCTTGATGCTCTATCATCCCAGAGACATTGCCCTCATCCAGGACGGACGCAGGCCAGGATGGACCTCCAGCCTCAGAGCTCACGTTCCCACCAGCAGGACAGAGGGAGAAGCAGAGAAAAGAGCCTGCCTCTCCCTCCTAGGAAGTATCCTAGAAGTCATGCAAATTGCTTCCCATTCCATTCTGGAGGGAGAGCTTAGTCACATAACCAGCCTAGCTGCAGAGGAGGATGGGCACTTCTGTAGTACTGGGTGGCCATGTGCCCAGCTAAAATTTGGGGTTTCCAAATAACCCAATTTTTAAGTGAGCCAAAGAAGTCTTAAATTGACATTTCTCCAAAGATATGCAAATGGCCAAGAAGCACATAAAAAGATGCTCAATATCATTAGTCATTAGGGAAATACAAATAAAACGACAATGAGATTTCATTTCACGCCCACTAGACTGGCTAGAATTTAAAACAAAACAAAACAATGGAAAATAACAAGTTTTGGCCATGATGTGGAGAAATTGGAACCCTCATACATTGCTAGTAGAAATGTAAAATGGTGCAGCTGCTATGGAAAACAGTTTGGAGATTTCTCAGCAAGTTAAACAGAATTACCATATGAGCAATTCCACTGCTAGGTATATACCCAAAAGAATTGAAGACAGGTGTTAAAACAAAAGCTTGTGCATGAATGTTGATAGCAGCATTATTCACAATAGCTACTATGTGGAAAGAATCCAAATGTCCACTGATTAATGAGTCAATGAAATGTTATATATCCATTACAATGGAATACTATTCAGCCATAAGGAGGAATGAAGTGCTAATACATGCCACATATGGATGAACTCTGTAAAGTAAAATAAACCAGCCACAAAAGACCACATATAATGTTATTCCATTATAACATGAAATGTCAAGAATAGGAAATCCGTAGAGACAGAAAGTAAATTCGTGGTTGCTTAAGACTAGGGGAGCCCGTGGGAAAGGGAGTTGTAGATAAAGGGTACAAAGTTTATTTTTGAGGAGACGAAAACATTCTAAAATTGTGGTGATGGTTACACATATACGTGAATATATTTATCTCTTGAATTGTACACTTTAAGCAGTGAATTATATGCTATGTGAATTATATCTCAGTAAAGCTGTTTAAAGACAAAAGCCAAGAATAGCCTGAAAAACTCTGGAAAGTAAAAAGTAATGAGGGCAAACTAATTCTAACAGATTTTTAAATGTATTATAAAGTTACAATGAGCTATGACGTAATAGGGCAGGAATAGACCGAAAAGAAACAGACAAGAAAGTCAGAAACAGACTCAAATACATGTGGGAATTTGACATGTGATAAAAGTGACATTTCAAATCAATGGGGGAAATGTGAATTACTCAGTAAATGTCATTAGGGACATCTGTCTTTTGGGGGAAAAAATTAAGCTGTATCCCTACCTTCACATACCAAAATTAATACCAGATAGAATAAAGGTTTAAATGCAAAGTGAAACTATACAATACTAGAAGAAATTTTAAATGTTGTTATAGTCTTGAACTTGAAGGCCTTTGTAAACATGAAACAAAGCACAGAAAGCATAGAGAAAAGATTGGCTAATTTGACTATGTGAAAATTAAAATCTCTGTATGGCGATACATAGAGAGATAGAGATCTCAAAATCAAAAAGGCTAGCCGGGGGACTTCCCTGGTGGCGCAATGGTTGAGAGTCTGCCTGCCGATGCAGGGGACACAGGTTCGTGCCCCGGTCCGGGAAGATCCCACATGCCGCGGAGCGGCTGGGCCCGTGAGCCATGGCCGCTGAGCCTGCGCGTCCGGAGCCTGTGCTCCGCAACGGGAGAGGCCCCAACAGTGAGAGGCCCGCGTACCACAAAAAAAAAAAAAAAAGACTAGCTGGAGAAATATTCAGTCTATATAAAAGACTAAAGATAATTTCCTTAGAATACAAAGATATCTTAAAAATCCAAAGGAAAATGACAAGACAACAAAAAGGAAAACCAAAAATCCCCACACCTCTCATTAGAAAAAATGGGATAAGATGTGAAATAGAAAATAGCATAAGAAGATGCCCAACCTCACAAAGTTTAAAAGTACATATTGTCTCTAGAAAAGAAAAAAATAATAAAAGTATGCATTAAAACAAGAGACTATTTGTACCTTTGGTGTGGTCAAGATGGCAAGGATACAGGTCATGAACCTCAAGAAGGCAAGAGTCATGTCTTACAGGGTCTTGCAGAGTCTTTTAGGTCACAAGTTTTATTTCAAGTGTGAGGGGACATCACAGTAGGGTTTAAGATGGAGAATGAGGGGGGCTTCCCTGGTGGTGCAGTGGTTAAGAATCCCCCTGTCAATGCAGGGGACACGAGTTTAAGCCCTGGTCCGGGAAGATCCCACATGCCACAGGGCAACTAAGCCCATGTGCCACAACTACTGAGCCTGCACTTTAGAGCCTGCAAGCCACAACTGCTGAGCCCACATACAACAATGACTGAAGCCCGGGCACCTACAGCCCATGCTCTGCAACAAGAGAAGCCACCACAATGAGAAGCCCGCGCACCGCAACAAAGAGTAACCCCCTCTCGTGGCAACTAGAGAAAGCCTGCGCACAGCAACAAAGATCCAATGCAGCCAAAAATAAATAAATAAATAAATAAATAAGAAATCAACTCAAAAAAAAAAAAAAAAGATGGAGAATCACTCTGGCTGTTATGAGTTGACTTAACTAGGGCAAAGTGGAAGCTGGGAGACTACTGCAATAATTCAGGCAGAAGACAATGGTGAATCAGTTGCCACAAGTGGAAGTGGTGAGAAGGGGTCAAATTTGGGTCCTATTTCGAAAGAAGAGTCCACAATATTTGCTTATGTATTGGATGTAAAGTGTGAGAGAAAGAGAGGA